>NW_017728906.1:92104829-92135867 GCF_001723895.1 Crocodylus porosus | reverse complement strand
CTTCTCTGGACTCCCTCAAGCTTCTCTGCATCCTTTTTGAATTGTGGAGCCCAAAACTGGACGCAGTACTCCAGCTGCGGTCTCACCAAGGCCGAGTACAAGGGGAGAATGATGTCCTGGGGTTTGCTTAATTAGTCAACTGCGTTAAAGTGCACAAGTAGTTGCACCTAGTGTGTATCAATCTGTGATTATATGATTAATATACCCATTACACCAACTATTAAATCTCACTACATGAGAGCAAAAACTTTATCCTGTTTGTTTACCCTACATCTGCAAATCTTTAGGTAAACTACAAGGCATAATTCCTTTGTTTTTGTTAAACAGTTGTTCTGGCCACAAGACCAGATGCCAAATTTGGTAGGACAGTATTACAGTCATATTTTCCTTTTTGATAAGCAGTGTTCCTCAGTCCCACATTTCACATTGGGCACTGCTTTCTACCACCTTAGTTTGTGATTCACATAGACATATACTTAGAAAAGAAAGGACAATTACTTAACTAAAAATAACCACAGTCCTTTAAAATGTGTTCTTGTGGAACCCACAGCATGCTCTTGATCCTTACTTTTTCTGAGTCTATGTTATCTGGGATTCTTAATTAGTAAGGAAACTGAGGAATAGTTGCAGCCCCTTTTTCATTTGGGTCCTTGAGTGGCAAGGGCCTGAGAACAAGCATAGGTATAGGCCAGAGGACACTGCTATTTTTTAGCTGTTGATCCAGCATACATTGAACATGTGTACTTAAGAGTGGGATCCTCATAGAAAACATCATAGCTAGCAAGCACAGGGTAGGCAACAACTGTTCTTTTTAATGGAAACCTTTGGCTGTTAGAAATGTCCTTTATGGGTGTAAACTGTCTGCTGGAGTTGTAATTAATGTATATCTGCCAAGGTTCCATTGTATGTTTTTATTTTGATGCCCCTCAGAATATTCTCTTGCCACTTACTAAAATGTTTTATGGACAGATACAAAGATTCACCATGGCAGCTTTGTAGCTGCCAAGCAGCCTGATTCTTCTTTGCTCAAGAGGGGCAACAAAATATTTCATGAGCATGCTTAAAAAGTTTGCCAATAGCTCTTATGCCACTGTTACTGGAAGGAAGTCTCAAGGGACTAAAGAGGCCCTGAAATTAGAGAAAGAGGTATTTGTCTCCTAACTCAGAATTAATCTTCCTGGTATAGCTGCAACACCCAGTTCCACTTGACTTAAATCTTTGTTAAGTATATATGGAAATGTTGCCTTCTCTGATATATAAGTTTAATGCAGACTTTTCTTCAAGGAGATGAGGTTTATGAAAAATTGTTTCTTGTTGCAGCCTTTATCCACATCTCTACTCCAGAGCATACATTAACTTTAGAAATCCTGAGGACATCCTTCTTTTTAGAGATCGATTTGATGGCTATGTCTTCATTGATAATAAAGGTTGGACTATTTGTATTTTTAAAAATCTCAGTGCAACCTGTTGATCATACATGATATTTTTCCTGAAATGTCTGGAATTGACATGCGTAAAGGGATTCTGTAACTCTCAAGAATAGGAATTATTTTGGAAATTTTTGCTGAATATAAATAATTATGTCCCAAAAAACTATATTAAAAAACCTTTAGATTGTGAAATTAAGCTATAAAAGTTAGGGAATATCAGAAATAAGATTGCCTATGCAATCTTCATTTGTCTTGTGTGTGTATATAAACCATCAGACTATGGGTTTTTTTTCTCTGGACTCCTGCTTCATTCCATTCCATGGATGATGCTCATGAAAGGAGAGTAGTTCAGTAGTTTGAATAATGGATGGGAGCAGACACTCAGAGTTGTGAACAACAGCCACATCTCTCAATCTGTGCTCACATCCGTTGTTCTTTAAACCACCCAAACCCTGTTAATGACTGCATAGGCCTCTCTATGGCATTCATCACTGTGCTATTTGAGTAATTTATCTTCACAGTAGTCCTGTAAGATAAGGTAGTATGGTTTATCTCCATTTTCTACCTGGGAAATGTAGAACAATTTTAAATCTACACTAATTTTGGGTGCTCCATTTTTGCTACATGTGGCTGTATTTTACAGAATACTTTCATTGTATACACTTTATATGTTCAGAGCAGTTTCCATTTGACTACGGTGTCAGTTGTGACACCGTACTTCTACTGATGAGACCCCAGGTGTCTCAAGTTGGGTCCCAAGAAAATGAGACTCACAAAGCTAGTTGTCATCTATGAAAAGTTTGATCAAAATAGTGTGGCCAGCATCACATAGAACTCTGTGATACAAAGTGCCATCTCTAGGTGAAGGTTTTTACTTGCATTCCCGTCTTAATTCATTTGAGCTAATTGATTACAGTATAGTAGTACAGTAGACTAATTAGTAGCAATATCAAGCTATTAACTTCTTTGTGAACCAGCCAGTAGTAGGTGATGAGGCAATTAATTAGCCAGTGGGTTTCACAGTTGTTTGCTAGCCAGCAAAGAGATGTTGTGACATAGAAATGTGTTAATTCTAGAGTCTAGAGGGAAATAGGCTCTTGTGGTTAGGGTCCCATCATATCCCTGGGCCTTTAGCCTGTCCCTGTTGTGCTCTGCTTTCTGCTCTTTCACCTCTTGAGTTTCTGGACCTGTGCTCCTGTTCCCTTCTTGAGCTAATGTTTTTGCCTCCCCTCCTGCCTCTGTTCCCTTGAACACCTCTCTCCTGCCCTCTTTCCATGCTGTTGCATCCCAGTCCCCATCCCAATCCCCAGCTATCTCAGCCATATGGGGATGGGGATGGTCCCAATCCCCATATGGCAGGGAGACAGCTGCCCTTGCAGCTGGCACAGCTCCCCTCTTCTATTGCAATGTTCCTTTCTTTACATATTCTCTCTTGCACCTGTTCCTGTCCATCCCATACTCCTATCCCTATTTCCCAGCTATAGCACATACTCTTCCCATTCATTCTGGTCCTGTCTTACTTCATAGCTCAGACTTTTGTCCTATCCTGGCTCCTCTTTTTACCTCCATTTCTACTTAGAGACAGATTGTTTCTTCCTCCTGCACATTCTTTAGATGTAAACAGGAATACCATTCGGAGCACAGGCAAGGTAATCTCCATGCTTTCAATTTTGGTGCTTGGTTACCAGGAAGAGTATCTCAGGGAAAGTCCAGCTTAGCTCCAGTAGTCCTGGCAAAAACCATGCTCATCTGCAGTGTAATGATGTAACTGGGACCCTGGAGCAAGCGGAAGAGGCAACTTCCAGTTGCCACCGTGATCAGGAACTCAAATGTGCAGTTACCAGCAGCAGCTGTGTTTTTCAACCCCAGTTGGTGCCCGAAGTGGTTGCCTCTATCATCCTCCCCCCCAGCCTCGTGGTTATGCCACTGATTCAGTGGCCACATCTGCATGTGTAGTTAATACCCCTAAACTTTCTTCGCAGAAAATTCAGACTCATTAAAGTGCTCCAGGGTACATGTCTGCACCTGTGCCCCCACTGGGAGCAAATTGCACCTGACGGGAGTAGCCCCAGTCCAGCCTACACATGTGTCCCACTGCAACAGCCAGGGGGAGCTCCAGGCTCCCTAAGGTACAAGCCCCAGGGCTGTCAGGGGGCACAGGGGCTGGGCCTGATCCCCATATAGCTGGGATGCAGCAGTTTTGGCTGCCAAAACAGCTCTCTCAGTCATATGGGGATCAGTATGGGACCCAGTCTCCACGTGGCTGAGACACAGCACTCTCAGCTGCTGGGACAGCTCTCCTAGCTGTGTGGATTGGGATGGTCCCAGTCCCCATATGGCAGGGAGACAGCTGCCCTTGCAGCTGGCACAGCTCCCTTCTGCCCCTCCTCCGCTGCATCAGGACTTAACTATGCAGCAGCAGGCCCCCTGCTGCCTGGGCTGTCTACATGTATGCTACTGCACAGTAGCTAATACACCCTTAATCTAGTACTTGTATTTCCTGGTACTAGCAAACAGTGCATTAGCCTAATTTACTGTGCAGTAAGTCCTTCACATGTGTAGATGGTAATGCTTTATTGCATGTTAGATTAGTCTAATGCAAAGTAAAGTGTCTCGTATAGATGTACCCAGTCACTCTTTGCAGTAATCCATGCACAGGCTAGCCCACAGAAGGGATGAAGGTGTAGAGCAGGGGTGCCAACCTGTGGCATGTGTGCGACAACTGGCATGGACAACCTCTGTGTATGGCATGCAGCAGACCAGGGAGGGGACTGGCAGCACAGTTGCAAATAGGGTAGGAACAGAAAGCAGAACAGCAGATTGGGTAGTGGCACAGGGCATGGAGCGGTAAGAGCAGCTAGTTGGGTAGGGGAAGAGGATCAGATGGGCACTTGGGGAGAGTGCAAGGCTAATTGGTGGCCTGCCTGCCAAAAAGGCTTGCTCCTGCTCCCCCATTCCCACCCCAGCATAGAGCATGTTCAATGGAGGGCAAATTTTTGGATAATTTAGCTGCCAAACTCTGATAACCTTCTACTGAGTGGCTGACCCCACTGCCAGATTTCAATTCCTTTCCTCCTGTACAAAGAAAGATTAGAGCTTCCCAATAGAGCATGTTGAAAATTTTTTTAACATGGCAGAACATTACATTTTTCCTAATTTTTTTTTAAGTTAAGTGGACTGTTTTAGCTTACATTTTACACAGAAAAAAATTATCCTCAGGCAAACATTCGGGATGGACATTTTCATTCCGTATGGTTGAAGTTTGCAAAATCATAGGCAAATGAAAATAAATCTTGTAATGGGAAGTATTAGACACTTGGCTGTAGCTGACCCTATTAGCTCCACCTTTAATACAGTTTTAAGTTTGAGTACAACTAGCAAATAAAATGCTGTTAACTTATAAACTAGGGGTTGGCAGTGTTTTTGGCCAGAGTGCCAAAAACACCCAGAACTTCAACTTGGAAGATGTTGGCGAGCCAAGGGCAGATGGTGGGAGAACCACAGGAGCCCAATTCTTGTGGCATCACAGCCCTGGCCCGTGCCATGCCATCTGCCCCAAGGCACTCATGCCAAGCAAAATGCCTTCACATGCCACACTGGTACCAGTACGAGGGGTTGCCTACCCCTTTATAAACTAAGTCCTGCTACCTGCACAGACTGCAATTAGTCTGCATCGACTGTGTTTAACTGATTTTCTAGGTAGGCTTGAGCCTGTCACAGTTTTATTTTCAAACCAAATAAATGCATAATTGGTTTACCTTTGAGGGGGGTTCATTCAAGATTTTTTTTAGGGCAGAATATAGGATTAGTTAACTCATGGAACTGAAAACAAACAAACAAAAAAGACTTGTATGATCTGCTATAAATTGGAATAACTGAGGTTCATAGGGTTTTTAGTTTTAGTATTTCATTCCGAAAGATGTTGTTTCTTTCTGGTGTATATTGCCCAGCATTATCGGCTTTCTGGTAACAAAATATCATTGAAATAGTGTTTTGGTACATTTTTTCCAGAGAATTCTTAGTATTCTTTATCCATCAGGCTGAACTCTGATATGCCATTTTTTCTACCCAATTTCTTATAAATTTATAGGTAAATAATAAAATAGGGTTTAGGATGGCTATGCAGATTTCTCTTACTTTTAAAAATCCTAGTTAGCATATCACAATAAATAAACCAAGAATGTTTTTTTTCCGATTCTTTTGTACATGCATATCCAGGAGTCAAATGTGTAGTTCAAAAGTGTGTTATTTTACTTTGTAGATTTGATGATACAAAATATTATTTATTTCTATTACAGTAGTCGTTTAAATGTATGGGTCAGGTCTGGATTTTCAAAAATACTCTTTTGACTTT
The DNA here is from genome assembly GCF_001723895.1 of Crocodylus porosus. Lineage (NCBI taxonomy): Eukaryota > Metazoa > Chordata > Crocodylia > Crocodylidae > Crocodylus > Crocodylus porosus. The sequence goes on along the minus strand of NW_017728906.1, from coordinate 92,130,083 downwards.
AATGGAAGCAGAGTTTGGCAAATGTAGGGCACTGCTTAAAAATCTCAGTGTTAAATCACAGTTGTTCCATATTTTAAAAATATGTATTTGGTGTCTCTAAAGGTTTGGAATATCCTGCTGTGGTGGAATTTGCACCATTCCAAAAGATTTCAAAAAAGAAGCTAAAGAAAAAAGATGCAAAAGCTGGGAGCATTGAAGATGGTAAACATATTTTCTTGATGTCATTGTGTAAAACCTTTCTGTCTGTCAGGTCTTGCATACTTTTAAACATTTTTTTCAAAAATTTTCCCTCACAGATCCAGAATATAGAAAATTTTTAGAAAGTTATTGTGCCGATGAAGAGAAAATCTATGCCAATCCTGAGACTCTGTTGGGAGAGATTGAGGCAAAAACAAGGGAACTCATTGGTCTGTTTTATTTACTTTTTCCTCATTATTGAGAATTTTCAGTATTTTCTTCTTCATATTTTATAATGCTACCAGCAAGATCTACTCCATTCAGTCTGGTAAAAATTCAGACTATTGCAGAATTCATGTTCATAGTCTCCAGGAGTGGCTGGGAAAACCTCACGTTGGTCATTCTGCTGCTTCTGCTTTCATGGAACTCATCAACTTCCATGAGAATTTTCCTGGCTCTGGTTTCAGAAAAATCCTTAGTACTTATCAGTTGATAGTTCATGAGCCTATTATTAAAAAATAGCAGAAGAGCAGAAAAGACAACCTAAAGAGAGCCTGAAAAGTGCACTCAGATTCATTCATAATTCTGGTTGTCTGATAGAAGGTGAATTACCTTCTTAGTTCTCATGGTCAAGATCATCTGGGCTCTGTCTGAAAAGGAATCAGATTAGAAATATCTTATTAACTATAAAAGCATAACTTCCCTTTTCTAGAGCAAAATTGGGTCAAGATTAATTTCTTCAGGATTAAGGTGCATCATGTTTGTTCAAGTTTCTACCACGTGAACTTTATTTAATCACATAATTTATGTGATTAAATTATTTATTCTAGGTATAAGTACATAGTTCATTGGTGTGTTGCAAGTAAGTAGCAAATTATATTTATTTCCTATTGTGCTTCATTGCACTATATAAAAATAACCTATTTTTTCATAATGTGCAGCTGTTGGGCTAATCTTAATGGCTAAAATTCTGAACTTTCATGTCAGAAGTCTAGATTTGATTGCCACCCCAGGTTTCTGGCTCTAGGGGGAGGTTGTTGTTAGGCAATGCAAGGTATTTCTTACCCTTATACTACAAAATATGAAAAAACAAGTATCAGAATCAAATTAGGGTCTCTAGAATAGCAATGCTGAGTACTGACTTCTGGGCTAGCCACTACAAGTCTGCCAGTGCTAAAGGGTTGTTTTGGGTTTTTTTGGAAAAATGAACTACAAAGAGAAAAATTAAACTTTTTATAGGGAAAAAGGAGTAGGCAGGGGATAAACACAAATGTTAATTAAGAATAAGTGATGTAGAACCTCAGGGTGCAAAGAGAGGTACCTATCTGTGTTAGCCTATAATCAGGCAGAATCTGAAGAAGGAGGCCTGCTGCTTATAAAAGCTTTAGCTATATATCTCCAATTTAGTTCATCTAGATGAAATCTATCCTAAGGGTGTAAGCAGGGGTCATGACCAAAGCTACATGTCTATTGTTCCACGTTAGATGCCTGTGAAGTATGCAAAATTTATGTGATTAAATTAATTTACAAAGTATTCATTTACAACCTGGATACCTGTAAATTAATGGCTTATTCAAGTTAATTGCCAGTCATTCCAGAGATAAACCAGAAAGGCTGCTAAATTTGCACACACATTGTCATATATAAATAAGTAATTGCATGATAATGATTAATAAAAATAAATGAATAAACCAGATACTTGGATGTCTGTATTCAGATATCTTCAGGCTACAAATTTAGGTGAGGTGTAGATTATTATTTTAAATTTGATGGGTCAGATAAATTAAGAACAGTTTCAAGGAAATGTTCTTTTTTCCCAATGCTGTTAGTTGTTTTTAAAATTATAAAATTATACTGTACATCATGATGGTCAGATTGTCCCATGCTGTTTCTCTGTCTTCAGTGAGACCCCTCATATATATTCAAGAACAGGTTTTGGTCCTAAATTTTCTCCTTATTATAATTTTACTCCTGTGCTAGTAAGACTAACAGAAGATACTAAACATTCTTTATAGTTCCTCTCAGCTCTAGGAACAAGTGTCAAGTTTCAGCCCACTATTAAGGACCAAGTAGGGAAATTGGGATTTAAAATTAGAAGCAGTAGTTTGGATGTGACTTCAAATTGTAAAGTTCATAATGTTTCAAACTATGAGTCTCATACTTAAAATGGAAACAACGAGAGACCTGTTCACAAGAAAGGGAGTGTGGGCCAATGGATAGAACATCTGACGAGAAGCCTGGATTCTGTCACTGGCTCTGCTGCTAGCCTGTTCTATGACTCAGGGCAAGTCACTTCACTTTTCAGTGTCTCATTATCCCCATCTTTAAAATGAGTATAATAATGTTTCCTTTGCAAGGTGCTTTGACATCAGGGGGTGAAAAGCGCCAAAATGATGGTAGTATTTCAAGAGCAGGACAGACAGGTACCAGTATTAATATTTAGGAATAAATTTTAACATACTTCTTTTTTGTAAATAGTATTTTGCTGAACTATATAAAAGTTTCTTGATTGATCATGACAATATATGATTATTACTTAGTAGTTTAAAATAATCAGAAACGATCCCTGGTTCACTTCTAATTTTAATGATGTTTCAGTAACAGAATGGGAATGCTTTCCAACAAATATAAAATAAATAGCATTTATATAATTTAGTTACAATACAGTTAAGAGCTAACAGAAGGAGCAATACTTATAATAAACAAGTACATATTTTAGGAGTTGAACACTACATCATACATTTTTTGTGTTTTAGCTAGAAGAACAACACCTCTTTTGGAATATATTAAAAATAGAAAATTAGAAAAGCAGGTACGTCCAGACTTTCAACTGAAGTTCAACTTCTATGTTTTACATACGTTTTTTCTTGTGGACAATTTTATCTAAACAACATTCCAACTCTTCAGAGGATACGGGAAGAGAAAAGAGAAGAACGGAGGAGAAGGGAACTGGAAAAGAAACGTCTGAGAGAAGAAGAGAAAAGAAAGCGCAGAGAAGAAGAAAGACGTAAAAGAAAAGAAGCAGAGAAGCAAAAGAAAATTGCTGAAAAAGAAATAAGGATCAAGGTATTTTTAAGAAAAAGATTGAAATTGTTCTTTACTGGAAGTTAGATATTTTTTCTGTGTCCCAGTAACTCCCAAAGTACTAAACTCAGTCAGGTAGGATAAGGGAAAATCTAACTTGAAAACCTGTATTAAAGAAGCCCATCAAGCTGCCAGGATCATTTGGTCATAGGGCACTTTTTCCATTCTTTTATAGACATCTTAGCCTCCCTCTTTCTAAACCATTGCTTTTCTGATTCACTTCCTTTACCTTTGGTTTTTAGGTCATATTGTAGATATATTTTGGAACCTTAGCATGAAGGCTAAGTGAATTATTGCAGAACTTCTCTATTTCATTTCCACCACAGGTTCCTTGTGAGCAATGTGCTGCCCATTATTCTCTGTCATCCATAAACTAAAAGTATACTGAGCTTGGGCCACAGGAAGAGGTGCGGGCACCTCCATGCCCTCCTGGCTAGCAATAGTAGCTATTTTTACACTCCTGACCAAAGGTGTTTCACAGGGCTGCTGTCCTGGTAACCCTCCTCAGTTATTTAACTGGCCTCTTGCTACAGTGGAGTTATAGGTTAGATTAATTTGGCCAGGACTGCTTATTGGCTTAAAATAAGTTTCTCCTTGGGAAATGTAATGATCTGTGAATCCGTTCAACTTGGCCTTTATACCATTCTTCAGAATCACAGAGAAGTACTATTCTTATTTGTGTATAAAACCATATACCTATTGTATTCTGTCAGATTTTTTTGCCAGCACTTTATTTTGACATGATTTTTTTACATGAGACTATAGTCTCATTAATTACTTACTAATGTTATTCAGCAAAGAAGTGGGAAGCTGTGTTGGTCTTAAGTCAGGCAGAAGGCAGGGCAAGGTGACCTCTTAGGGTGCTTGTACACCTGCTCTGGGGTGGGGGTGAGGTGTTAATTAAAGCAGCTCTTGGGAGCCACTCTAATTCAGATGTCTGCAGTGTCTCTTGCATTCAGTGTCCTGCGTTTCAAAATGGTGTTGGGGGCACTTTAACTAAAGCTTGTTTGAAGCACAGAATGCTGCAGCACCCTGGACTGGTCTGATTAGAACGCTCCAGCAGACTCAATTAATCAGCAACCGGGACTCAATTCATCGAGTCTGCTTCAACACATCCTAATGAGAACTCATGTAAAAGTGCCCTTAGAGCAGGGGTGGGCAAAATACGGCCCACGGGCTAGATCCGGACCACAGAGGGACTTTGTCTGGCCCAGGTGCCATCTGGCCTGTGAGACATCCTGCCGGCCCTGGGATACACAGGGAGGCTGGGGCAGCTCTGTAGCTGGACTCCATTTCTAGTTAACCCAGGTGGCGGTGGCTCCTTCTGGCTGCCTCCGCCACTGATCCCAGCCCCATGGAGACTGGTGAGAACCCGTGTGCACAGCCCTGGCCCTGGCCCTGGTCCCAGCCTGCCGTGTACCTGCTCTGGACTTGCCCTGGCTGGCTGGACCAGCTCTGGACCAGCTAGGACCTGTGCACACAGCCTCAACCCACTACATGCCCGCTCCAGACTTGCCCACCCATGCTGAGTAGCAACGGTAGCTATGGTGGCCAGGCAGAAGCTGCTGCTGAGTGTGGGGGGAAAAGCAGCTGCTTCCCCCCTTACTGCTGCCAGGCCCTTCTTGCTGCAGCCACCTGGACTCCTCTCTGTCACGGTCATGACTGCCACCAGCACCGTCTCTGGGACCCCAGCGGGGCAGCAGTGGCTGTGGAGCCACAGGGCAACCTGGGCATGGGCTCCAGGTAGCCACAACAAGAAGGGCCTGGCAGGAGCAAAGTAGGAGGCAGCTGCTTTTCCTCCATGCCCAGCAGCAGCTTCTGCCATCATGGGTGTGTGGTCTGGATCAGGCAGGTGTGCAGCGTGCCAGGGTCAGGACTGCATGTGCAGGTCCTGGCTGGTCTGGAGCTGGTCTGCTCAGTCTGGGGTGAGTCCAGAGTGGGGGTGGGGTGGGGCCAGGACTGTGCACTCAGTTGCTGCTTGGGCACTGGTGGCAATGGCCGGGAGGAGCTGCAGGGCACATGGGCTTCGAGCTGTTGCTGGGAGTGGGGAGGTGAGAGGGGTGCTGACTGGCTTGCAGTAGCTCCTCAACTGTCTGTTGCCCGCAGGCCCAAGTAATTGCTCACTCCTGCCTTGCAGACTGGTTCCAAGGGGCCTGTGCTTTCTTAGGCAACAACCAGAAACTTCTGCCTGACTTCAGACTAACACAGCTTACCACCTCCCTGCTGAATGCAGTATTCAGCAATCCTCCCATGTCTCCTACAAAATATGGCACCCAATTTGAATAAGAGAAGAACAGATTCCAGTTATGAGCACAAGGATTCTACTTTTTGTGATATGAGAGGCCTATATAATATTTTGAATATACTGAAGATATATATTTAATTTTATGAATTTACATGTGCTGAACTACAGCTTTATTAAGCAGTACAATAATCTGATTTAACATACAAGCAACTTAACATTGTACTAATATTATTATATTTCTTTAAAGATGTGAATAAAATAACAGGTATTTGTTAAAAACATAAACAACATTGCTCATTTTAATACAAAATTTAATGCAAATGGTCTATATTATGCTAGTTTTTAGTTAGTACTAAACAGTTTCTAGTTAGTACAAAAATGTACTTAGTGTACATGTTTTGTAATGTGTGTACTTAAAGGTATTTTTGCTTCCATCTTTGTGTCTTTTGTTCTATTTTTAACAAGATAGTTCCAATTCCAGACCAGTTTTTCTCATCTATTTTATAAGTAAATCTACATAAAGTTTTCCTTAGTTATGTTCAAGAACAGATTTTCACAGTATTTTTAGCCATATTATTACAAACACTTGCTAATTTCAGGCTTTTTTGCCTTGAATTTCTTCTGTATCAAATTGAAGTGGCCCAGTTTATGATACCCTTTATTTGTTTAATAAATGGTGGCTGCAACCAGAGGGTGGATCAGAGGAGTGCAACGATGCAGTTGTACCACCACCCCTGCTTTCATTCCTTGTCCACCCAAACTTAAAAACCAACTCCCTGAGGGTGCAGCAGCATTTTTATTCAGGCATACTGAGATAATCAATTGCCCCCATTGACTTCATGGCTCATTATCATCTCCCCAGTTCCTGCTAATCTCTCTCCAGTCCACAAGTTTTAATAATCCTCTATACCTTTTTACTGGTCTTCATGTTCGTATTCAAACTATTCTTTTTTTCTGGAATTTTGCTGTCTGTTAGCCATTCCTGGTAATGCCTCTCTTTTATTTCACAGCCCTACAGACTCTTTTTAGCTCTAGTTAAATACCGTAACTCAGGTGTGGTAATAGTAACTCAGGAGTAGAAATGACTGATAGTGAAGGGACTATTAAGATGTTCAAGAAAGCTAGATTTTGCTTTATGAATCCAAATAAGAGATGTATACTGTACTGTAGTGACTATGGGACTAGTGATACAATGTCTTTTGACTATTTTGACTCATTTTGACTAAGTTGTTGTATTTTTTAACATAATATATAATCCAGCAAATTAGTGCACATTCAAATAGTTATATTTGCTTTTGCTTTGATCTTATACTGAATAACATAGTGCTAGCCTCCTAATTGCATTTAAATGGAGAAAAATAAGTGTTGTATTATATGTGATGATGTGCCATACCATTTGCAACCCCCCTTTTCAAAATCCTAGATCTGCCCATGGCTATAGCCATATTTTATGCCATTATTCAGTCCACTTGCAAAGCTTTATTAACATAGGTTAATGTTAAGAACTATTCAAATGATAAAGGTTTTTGCAAGCTTTGGCCCAAATTTTACAGGAAGTTGTGTAATTAATGATATACTCTGTTGCAGCAATTTGCTTTTTTTGATCAACAAGATGCTAAACCTGTTCTAGCTCTCCAGATGGCAAGAAAAAGACAATTATTTCCTTCAAAAATTTATTGTCCCAAAAATTAGTACTGCTCATGTATCCGTGGCAATTGGATCTTGAAAGCTGGTTTCTCTGCAAAGGGAAGAGAAATGTATTTTCCATTTTACAAAGTGTCTATATTGCTACAAGAGGAATATAGTCGATCTTAAACATCAGTGTACTCAATTAAGACAAATTGGTGGAATGAGTAAATAGGTATGTTTTAGTCTATGCATTGGAGCAGTAGTTAAAGAATGGTTCGTCTTTCTGCAAAAATTGTTCTTGTAATGCTGTGTAGCTCAGATCCTGCACCCACTGAGAAAATGATGGTTAAAAATCTTAGTTCCTGAAAGGAAAATGCAATTTGATTTCTTCTGCCATTTTTTCCTTCTTGTTTGTTAAGTTTTTGATTTCTTCATGCTTAATATCTACCACTTGTTGACAAAATGCTGCCAATTTCTATAAATTACAGGAGTAAACAATTGATTCTCCTTCTTTAAAGCATTATAGCTGGTTGGCCATTGATTTCATTGGGAGTAGGATTGAGCTCTGCTTTAGGATTACTCCACATAAGTGATACCATCATGTACCTGTCCCTTTGTGACTTTTGGAAGTTATTGCAGAATAAGAACCTTTGTAGGTAATACTCAAGAGAAAAAAATGGGTAAGTCTGTATTCTGTTTTTTTTCCATAAGCCTATAATTTAACAGTTGTGGCTGTATGACTTGTATTATGCTCTAATCATCTGTCAGAATAAGTAAATTGTACTTTTAAAATGGCACTTTAATGTTGTACTTTGCAAAAAAATTCAAATAATTCAAGTAAAATAGAAATGAAATAGATTTTAGAGCTCAACATCAGTTGGTGCTAATTGGAATATTGCAGTAAGTTATTAACATTTCTGTAACAGTATAAAAACCTTTTATTTTATATCATAATATAAAAATTATTTCTTAGCTTCTTAAGAAGCCTGAAAAGGGAGATGAACAGGCCAGTGAAAAACACAAGGAAAAAGGAGAAGAAGCTGATATTGAAGAAGGCAAATGGGAAAAATCACCTGGATCTGGGAGTATAAAATCCAAGTCATTGGAGGGTTCTTTAAAGGAACTTAAGGAAAAGTAAGTAATATTTATTGTTCATGTTCAGGGTTGATCCTAACTTGCCCTGTTTTAAGAGCTTAAATGCGTCACAGGTCATGGTGCATGGGTCATGAGCTGTCTCATTGTGGGGTGAATTTTACTCTGAAAGGATCTCAAAATATTATGCAAGCATGGAGCGACTGTCTCACGACACCTTTACACAGGAAATACATTATTAAAACTATAATTATAGGTCTGTGATGTAAAAGATACAGCCCACGGAGCCCCATTCTCCAGCCTCCCGTGCTGACCCTGAGCCTCAAGTTCACCCACACTGCACATGGCACATGGTAGACCAGCACACAAGGCCTGGGAATGCAAGCTGCATGTGGTGCCCACCTCAGCCAATCCAGGACACATGTCACATGCAGTGCCTGTTCCAGCCAGCCCAAGACTATGCCACACATGGCACCTTCTCTGTTCAGTCCAGGACTATACCACATGCAGGGCCTGTTCCATCTAGTCCAGGACTACACCTGCATCAGCTGTTCTGGGACCTGTGCTACATCAAGTGCCTGCCCTGGTCTGGGTGGGTTGGATACATTGGTTCTGGACCATCCAAAATGGGTGCTGCATGCAGTGCACATCCTGGACTGGTCAGAGCAGGTGCCACGTGCATACAGAAAGAGTGGTGGTCTTTGGGCCCACTCTAGCCTGTGGGACTTGCTGTATACCAGTCATCCAGCTTGTGGGGGCCACATGAGTTTGAGACCCCTGCTATAGATGATTGATTCCCACCGGTTGCACCACAACACACCAGTGTGTTACAAAAGCAGTGAGAGTGTGTCGTGAAAAGTGGACTGGATGGGATCCCAGCTGGAGCTCTGTGCTGAGTCATGTGGAGACAGGGGAGCAGGCAGCCCTGGGCTGGTTGCTCCCTGGTCTCAGGGTATGGTGTGCCTCAGTGTGGGGGCTTCACGTGCCTTAGCGAGGGGCTTCACAGCAGACCCCCATTCCAAGGTAGGTGGAGACAGGAGCAGTCAGACCAGGGCTGCCTGCTTCCCCTTCTCCAGGTACACTTCTCCCCAGCCAGCTGGGCTGCCTGCTCCCCTGTCTCCATGTTTGTCCCAGTGTATGCCACTTTGGCATGCTTTGTGACACTTTTTTATTTAGGATTTTTTTATGCTACTAGGAAATCCTGGTAGCAAATTTTGTCCTGGCACAGCAAATTAGCAGTGCCACACACAATTTAACATGCAATGCATGTGCTTTGTAGTGCCACAAAGAGGTATGTGGTGCCACAAACTGCACGTGCCTGCACATTTGGATCCAGACTTACGGTTTTTCTGCAGTATGCAAGAGGGTGCAAATGTAACTCTACCACTTGTGTTTTCAGAGATTTGCCTCTTGGAGATATAAACAAGAAAGTTTCTTAAAACAAAAAAAAACCACAAAGGGAATTTGTTCATTCAATGTAAAATAAAATTCTGAATTAACTAGTTGGAGAAATGATTTGCCATCATGCAATACCTTTTGCATTTATTACTGAAGATTTATCATCTGTGAAATCATGGTTTACTGGAGATGCATGGAGCCCAACTGAGATGGAGCTGCAACAGAGGCAGCCTATATCATGTTATACAGGCAGCTGCACTGCTTCTGCTTTAGCCTTTTCTGATTTCTAGCCATGTACCTCCTGGAAACCAAGGAATATGGAGCAATTTCACCCTGTGGCAGTGACAGCCTAGTGATAGAAGCTGCTGCCACCAGCTAGAACTACCTCATGCACCTTAGCATTTGGGAAGTATATCAGAGCCAAACTGATATAATGTAATGTATATGCATGCAGAGCCTTTCTCCTGTAGCTGTTTCTCGGTCTGGGTCCTCCTGAAAATGTAGGTGCTCAGGGCAGTTCCACCTATCCCGCATGCCTGTTTACAAGAAATACTGTGCAAGGAAGAGATGCAGCAAAAGCATATGCTCTTGCCACAGCTACTTCCCAATCTGGTTCTGCAGGAGGCACACATCTTAGATCCACCTGGCCTTGGCAGCGGTAGTAGTCGGTGAGCATAAGATAAGGATCCAATTAAAAAAAAAAAAAAAAGAATTAATAATTAACAATGAAATTACGCTTAGATTTTACCATGCATAATATATTGATTTCTAAAATGGAGTGCTATGAAATTTTGAGACGTGCCTTGAGTCTAAAAGGTTGAGAACCACTGAACTAGACCCTTTATATGTGCCAGGGCTTTAATTCAATGGTCTTGGGTGTAATACAGCATCAGATTTAACAAATATTAAGTTTTTTCTATCTGAGTGCTTTTAAGATTGTGATGAATGGTCCTGTTTATCTGTTCATAGACTTTAACTAGATCGGGAGCCATATCTGAAACTGTTTTGCTGTGTACTGAAAAAGCAGTAATGAATTACAGTCCCTAGAGCTACATCAGAGGGGTTGGCTGCCTACTGGAGGTCACTTTGTAAATCCTAATGGTAATAGAGTTCCACTGTAAATGGACATTTAAAAACGTGCATGAATGTGCAGGCTCATCTCTATAGCTGAAATTATGTCATGTGCAAATAAGTTTTCTCCCTCTCATTTATGCTTTTTCCCTAGCTGCCCACCCTCTTCCTTCTCCTCCTCTGTCTCTCTCCAGCTTTTAATTATTTTGTTTCTCACAACTCCCACCCATATTTATCAGTTCCTTAGAGCTCATCTTTGGAAAGATACAGCAACCCATATTAAACTTGAATTTGTTATCCAATGACCTGCCATTCTCAGAGCTACCATTAGGCAAATCTGCCCTGCCATCTTTGTTCCTGCATCATCTCTAATTGAGACATTCTCTGTACTCAGTAACAGGCAGACTAAGAAGCAATGTGCCAAGCAGGTTCAACAGCAGCAAATCCAGGAATGTTCTCCAAGCAGGTGGGAAGGTTGTTGCAGAATGAGTGGACTACAAAACTTGTCAGGAGTACAGGCACTTAGTGCCTACAATTGGCATGCTTATATTTAAACGGTTAATACATCAAGGAGAGCAGGCATCGTTTGTCATACCCTGGTAAACTAACATGGTATTTACGAATAATACACATATTTAGAAATATACCTTATAGACTAGACCTCATCCGTGTTTTCTGATTAAATGAGGTCTTGCTCACGAAAGCTTATGCATTTCTGATTCAATTAGTCTATACGGTGTATCTTTACCCTGCCTTCTGCCTCACTTCTGACTACCTCTCTCTGTCCATTTAGAAATATGTGCCACTATTAATAATTGTACATTGTTTTAGTGTCTCTCTCAGTGGATGCACAATTGCACATGCACAACTACATGTACAGTTAATGTGATGCGATAACCTCTGGAGTGCTGGAATACACTACTTCCAGGCACAGCATATACACATGTGCCCAGGACAGCAGCACTGAACTATGGCAGAGCAGGCCTGGGCTGGCAGCAGGTTTATGGGGGTCAGCCCTGGGCTCCAGGTGGCAGTGTTGGGTAGCAGAGAGGCTGGCTGGGGCATGAGAGTGCAGAACATGCAGAGCCATTTGGCTAGGCAGCAGGCAGGGGTCTGGCCCCCTGGCAAAACTGAAATTCCTGTTTCAGTTTTAATTTTCCTCTTCTATTATATATAAGAAAAGTTTAAGGAACTACTAGCTACTTACCTTTGTCTGTAATTAGATTAAAATATTCTATAATCTCTTTCATAATTTCCAGTTTTGCTTTAGGAGGAAGATATCTGGTTACTGAACAAGATCAGTGAGATGAATAATGGGGCTGAAAGTTGCATCAACTTAAAAGAGCGTTGAAAGCAAAAGGCATTATTAAAAACATAAATCTCTTCAGGCATATATAAAATAAAAGATTGTGATAAAGGTAGTTTGCCTAAATAAATGTGGGTTAGATTACCTAGCAACTTGATGTGAAAAGGCTGGGGTAGAAGCATTAGTGCTTATTTTTCTAATACTTTCCATGTCTTGCAAAGTCTGTGACCAATTTTTGTGAAGAGGACCCATAATACTTTATGAATTCAGACTGGAGCTTCCATGCTCTGAATGCTGCCACTGAAGACAGGAAATTTCTCAAATGCTTACATTGTCACAGGATCAGACTCATAGAGTCTGTACTTGGAACCCTTACTCACATGAGAAATCTTATTAACATCAATGTTGTTATTTCTTTAAGGATTCCAAATATGAAAAGGACCTACAGGATAGTCTTTTTAAACAGTTCTAAAGTACATCTGGTTTTCTTTGAAAGCCACTGCAAGACTTTAATGTTTTTTTCTGTTTTGTTTTGAACTGAATGCACACCAGAGAGCTGAGTTTATCTGTACAAGATGAACAGCAAAAGTGCAGTGCATCTCATTTGCAGTGCATCTCATTTGTTCTTAAAAAGTACATGTGATTTCACTGCAGGCCTGATGTAAAGCGCATTAAAACCTATGGAAGAGTTTGTATCATATCCAGTGAGCAGAGATTCTTTTTCTAAATTATTTGGAATTTTTTTCCCTTTTTATACACATGCAGGTCACAAAATGATAGTGATAAAGAGCAAAGGGATTTGGAGAGAAGATTTCGAGAAAAAGAACCTGAAAGACAAAGGTATCGGTTGGATGATGGCAGAAAGCATAGAGCGCACTATGAGTTTGACAAGTTTGTGAGAAGGAATGAAGAAGAGCTGAAATGGGGGAAAGGATACAACCAAGACAGAGGAAAGAAAGGGAACCACAACTACAGCTTCACTGTGGAGGCAGTAGACAAACTGGGTAAAGAGGACAAGTGTGATGACATGGCATCCAAAAAGGAGCGCATAAGAAATAAGGTTCTTTTATTCATTTAGGATAATCTTTCATTAGTAAAGTATACTTCGAGGTCACAGGTTTTACTTTTGCAAAATCAGCATAAAGATGCTTTTTCAAGGAAAGCAAATTGATAATTTGATTTTCAGTAAAACCAAGACTTCTTTACAAAAATAGCTAAAATAAGGTGATTGGATATGTCTTCCCTCATTATCTATATTTACAAAATCTGGGGTACATTTTATCTTTCTTGGCATCCTAGCAGTTTACAGAACATTATTCTTGGAAGCCTAGCATTTTTTGAATGTTTTAAAACTTGTTATATCACGGTGATCAGTAGTATGATCTGAGAATTGTGGCCTGCTAATCTTTTAAGAGCTAATTTATACTGCATAGAGTCTTAAATAGTCTAGTTAATTACTGGGTGGCCATCAGTTGTCCAGTGATGCAATTGAAAATGAATACTAAGTAATTTATCTAAAAACTAGCATATTTAGATAACTTCAGTATGAAAAATAAGGAAATAAAGAGCACATTAAGTAATCTTTATGTACTTTGCACTGAAGTAAAAGAGGACACCTTATCATATAGAGAAGTATTGAATGGGCCTGTTTGCAAACCTGCCAAAATTTTCGTCTTTTGGTCTGGAGAGAGATATAGAAACAGCATTCTTCTTCCACCCTTGAAACCTGTGGATGAACAGGATACAGTGCTGTGTAGTTTTCTTGAAATAGCCTTTTCTGTTTCTTTTTCTAGACTGAGCCCAGTACTTTAAATTAGATGTTAAATGGTGTTTCTGCATTCCATCAAAATCTAATTTTTGTGATTAGTTAAAATAAAGAGCCTTACTCTAGAGACTTTCAAATAGTAACAGTTAACTACTGTATTTGCTCAAGTACAAGATGAACTTGATTAAATGCAGCCAGTAGTGAGCATGATTATAAAACAGTGACCCCCACATTGGGCAAACTTGCTGATAGGAAACCCTTTTATTTATTTTTTTTTGCCCTTAAAAAAACAGGCAGGTGTTCCCTCCACAGGGAACTGGCATCCGGCCTGAGAATACTGGAATACAAGGCCAGCACCGGAATGGCTAGACACAGCTGTGACACCCTCCCCTTGGTGCCAAAATTTTTTTACCTTAACCAAAAGGCTAAGGAGTTGATGGAAACCTACCACCAGAATAGGTTAGTGTAGCTCATCTGAATAAGATGTACAGTAGTGCCCATTAAGTGCAGTCCTCCTCAGCAATGACCCTTTTTCAAGTCATGGTGAGCCACAACATTACATACAGTTCAGCCAGAACCCCTCTGTTGCTCCCCTTTCTCAGTCTGGTGCATGATTAGTGTGGTCTTGCCCTCCATAAGGTAAAATCAAACCAGGTTGTCCTGTGCTTCATCTACATACAATTTTTGGACCGTGCTATGATGCATAATGACAAGAACACGTGATTCAAGTAAAATAAGTGGGGGCTTATTAGCACATAGCTCCTTTGTCTGGGGTACCTGGAATACACACATATACTGAGCAGTGCTGAGCTTTGGGGTCACCGTGGCTTGAAATGCTGTTGAGTCCGCTGGGGCCCAGCCCGATGAACTATATGGTAAGTTATGAGTCTTTGTCTTTGGCCCAATATCTTGCAAGCTGTCTACATAGTTTGTACTTCGCAGCCTTTAGGCTAAGATCAAGGGAGACAGGAGTATTTGAACCTCAAGGCCTCCAGGCATGGGGCTTGCATGTAGGATGCCTGCCTGGATTTGGGGAGTATCCAAAGCCCCACACCAGTGGTAGAGCCATACAGGCTTGATGATTAAGCTCTGCTCAATTTTGGAACTTGACTATTAGGCTTTGCCCAATTGATTTTGGAACTGATTTAGCCTTGAAAAGGATTTTTTAAAGTTTTTTATACTACATATAAGTAGGTACTAAAGTGCTGCTCAGCAGTGTGTTTAAGGAATACCTCTGCTAAAAGCTGCAGTAGTTTCAAAAAAGGGTAACATGCATCAATTCTGAATAAACAAAGTGCATGGGTACTACATGCAAATTGCTACAGCCATGTTTAGTTTCAAGTTTATTATTTTCAGATTTGCTCTTCATTTCCATGGGCTCATGGAAAGCAGGATCTGACTCTAAGGAGAGAGGGAAGGAGCAGCCAGCAGAAAAAGTTGGGAAGAAGCAGAGATCAAAGGGCTACCTGACCCCCCAGATTTCTTTTCCTTGCTATAGCAATGGGAAGGGGACGAATTCAAGGCAAACCTCCCATAATTAGATTCTATACCTGTAAAATTATAACAAAATTATAAATTTTCCATATATAGAATCTAATTATTGTGAGGTCATCTTATAATCAGGTATTCAAGTAAATATGGTATATTTTACTGCCATGGAAAGTCTATAGCTTAGAAAGGTATGTTTTAAACAGCACTCAAGAGCTGTCAGATAGCTTTTTTGAGGGAGATTCAGGTGTTTTTTTTTACAAACTATTGATCAGCAAGTTTCTGGTGGTTTCAGTTACTATACTTCTGCAGTTAACTGTCCTTGTGTTGTCCATATTTTCTTGATTTAGTCACAGTAGGTGAAATACATTCCGCCCACACACAACATGGATATTATATAGGTGTTTATACATGTGCATCACGTTTTAACTTTATTAATAGCTCATGAGTTGATATGGCCTTTGCACAAATATCGATGAGGGAGAAACAATAAAGGCTATATACATCAGCTGCAGGTGTATATTCTAGTTTTATCAGGCCTTGATTACCCTGGTATTATTTTATTTGTATTATTATTTTAACAGCATTTTTCACAGATGTCTCTTATCTGACAAAATAGTATAAGAAGGACAATTATATCTTTAATATTTGTCATAGCTGAAATGAAATTTGTTTATAAGGACTGTAATTTATAGTTTGCTTAATTTACTCAGAATGTTTGGCTTCCAAGAATAGCGTTTTAAACAAAGTGGATAATAAATACTAAGGCAGTTCTAATTACACGTCAGCTTTTTCCCAGTCCTTGTTTAATGTGAAGTGATTTGATACAAAATCCCCTTTTCACAAAAAATCAAGTTAATCATTTTAGAATCCCACATATGTAAATAAATGATAATTTACGGAAAAAGTTAACCTTGTGCACTTCTTTCTAGGATCGTCCAGCCATGCAGTTATACCAGCCCGGAGCTCGCATTCGAACACATATGGGGTCTACAAATAAAACCTATGACTGCTGTGGGAAGTTCTGTGAAGATACCTGTGATAGAAAATATGAGGCAGATAATTCAACTGGAGGTGGTTCTGAGAAGAGTGAAGAAGCAGAATAAAACAAAATGGATAGAAAATATGTGAAAAAGACTGACATTTAATTTTAACTTCTCCACAACATTCATAAGGCCATTTCAGAACTCCACAGATTATACCAAAAAAGTGTAATACATCTATCCCTTGCTTTCTTCAATAAGAAAAAACATGATTTGAGACAGATGTCAAATTAATATGGCAAAGAAATATAATTTTTTTTCTACAAGAAGTGTAAGCAAACACCATTTTCTTAATTTAGTAGCAGTCCAATATTTTATTAGGCTTACCCCAAAATAAGAAAAACCTCTAATAGTTTTAAACTAGTATTTATATAAAACTTTTCAGATAACATTTCACCTTTTCAAGTCTATTATACTTAGAGAAATAAAGAGCTGTAAGTTTGTGTCAGTTTGAAATCTAAAGCACTTTAAATGTGTTCTGTGAATGATATTAACTATACAGGACCTAGTCCTTCAAACATCACCAGGCATAAAGCTGACTATGAAGAACAGTGCTAGTTGAATCAATGGCACCATGGCTAGAAGCATGACTGTAGCCAGTAATGTTTGCAGGATCTGGCCCAGGGTTTGCACATCTGTGAGCTGTGTCTATTGGTATTTGTAGCTCATTGTTTACATTGTTTTCAATTAGCTATAGTGTCAGGTAAGTGTAATTAAAAGCTATACTACATTGTTATAACATTTGCCATTCTCCTGACCATTTTTGCCTTGTAAGTTTTAATGTATCCCTGTGTTTAAAATGGAAACGCAATCCTCCACATTTAAATGCTGTATCTGGTTTTGCAATTGCAATTTTTTTTAAATGTTTTTGGCACTGACTTTTAAAAGGTATTGTACAGTGGTGACTTTTTACATGTTAATGTTTCATATAAGTTGCAGTTGTAGGATTTGGAAATTCTATGATGCATATAAGTTATAAAATATAATTTCTTTGAGAAAATAAAACGTCTAATAGTGACTCTGACATACTGTTCTGAAGATTTCGGCCAAATACTGTGCTCTGATGCATCTCAGTGACTTCAGTAATAGGTATGTGTACTGAAAGACAAAAGGGCTTTTGACAATTGTCTGATGATTAATACACTTAAACTAAGATCTGCTTTATCAGTGAAGTTAAACACTAAAATATTTATTTTTGGCATCTGTCACCGACGGGCCTTCTTGTCCCCTCCGGGGAGCTCTGTTTTCCTGGTAGGTAAACCGTTTCGGAAGGGGAATAGTTGTCTCCATGGGTGATCTTCTCTCGTGTCACCAAACCCCGCTCTTGCCTGCCATGACTTGGTGTTTCCTTAGTGGGGCGGGCTAGTGCATGGGTCCCTCGGTGGCCTGGGCTTGGCCCGCCAGTTGCACACGGGGTCCACCACCCCTTACACTCCGGCCTCCCGCCACCTCTGGGCTCCGCTTCTCTGATCCAGCTTCGCTGCTTCCGCTGGCTTCTCCCTCAGCTTACTTACTCAATCCCACAGACTGTAGGATGCCGCTACCTTTTGGTTGACCTCTTCACCGTGACCTACACCGGAGCCTAATCTGCACCCTCTATCAACCCCTCGCCACAAGCCCTCCACCCGGTGCGGCTCTTCCCCTGTGTCGTCACTAACTATATCGCTATTCCTCCACCAGATCCTACGTAGCCTGGGACGGGAGGGGAAGGGATTCCCCCCTCAGTAGATCCTTGACCCGACGTCCCTGGGTCTTGGCGGCGATCCCAGCCTGATCTCCCTTCAGCCTGGGGATTCTCGGTCTTCCACCCCTCTTCAGTGAGTCCCGCACCCACCGTTGCAGAACTTAATTCGGAGTCCCCGAACTCTTCTTGGATCATCCCGATTCCGTCGCTTAACCGATCTGTCGCTCCTTGCATGATTGGACGTCGTCCTCGTCATCGGGCTCTCGATCGGGGTCGCCTCCTCCTCCAGTGCTCCAGCTCGGCGGGCTCTGTCCCCGGGGTCCTCTGCCGGCGCTTTCCTGTCCCGCCGCATGATCCCTGAGCCATCCGCCGCTTCGGGCGGCCCCCATTTTTAAATCTCCCGGCCGTCATCTGACATCATCGTCAGCTGCCGGCCGCAGCTGTACATAGATGCGGCTGACAAGCCGCATGGGTTCTCCCTTCGCCACGGCATTCCTGTCCGCGCGGGTTCTCCCTTCGCCGCAGCATTCCTCTGCGCCTGTCCTTCTGGTAAGTTTTCCTGGCTTCTTCGGGTCCCGGGACATAACCCCCCCCCGCCAGCTGCCTTGTGGTGGTTCCCGAGGGCTTGTGTCACCGGTATCGGTGTCCCGTTGAGGACTTTGTCCACTCCGGCAGCGCCCGTTGGGATCCGAGACATCGTTGCATCTAGAGAGAAAATCCGCAGCAACGTTATCGTGCCCTGGGCGATACGAGATACGAAATTTGAAGGGCTGTAATGCCAATGTCCACCTCATTATACGGCTATTATCTGTTTTGGCTGTACTGAGCCATTTCAGGGGCTCGTGGTCTGTTATAAGTGTAAATTCTCGCCCCAGCAGGTAATAACGGAAGTACTCCACCGCCCACCGGATGGCTAGGCATTCTCATTCGATGGTCGCATACCTGGTTTTGGCAGGTAACAGTTTTCTGCTGGCGTAAGCCACAGGTCGGTCCACTCCGGCATCCTGCTGTGTTAGCACGGCCCCTAATGCCACCGATGATGCATCGGTCTGTAACGAAAATGGTTTTTTGAAGTCAGGGGCGTGTATTAACACATCATCACACAGGGCCCCCTTTAAAGCATAGAAGCTATTTAACATTGTTCTGTTCCATTGTACCCCTTTTCGTCGTGCTCCTTTTAAGGCTTCCAAGAGAGGCGCCGCCAGCTCAGAAAACCGAGGTACAAATCAACGATAATAATTCACCAAGCCTAAAAAGGATCATAACTGCTTGGACGTTTGTGGGGCCTGGAACAACCGAATAGCCCATACCTTATCTTCTAACGGCCTGATGGTTCCTTGGCCTACTAGAAACCACAAATATTTGGTGTATTTGTGTGCCACTGCGCATTTCTTCGGTGTCATGGTTAAACCAGCTTTCTGTAACTCGGCTAGCACTACTCGAAGTGCCTGGATGTGTTGGTCCCATGACGAGGTAAACGCCACTATATCATCTATGTATGCCACGGCATACTCAGTGTGGGGTGCCAGGAGCCAGTCCATCAACCGCTGGAATGTTGCCGCCGCCCCATGTAGTCCGAAGGGCATTTTAACGAATTCATACAGCCCCCATGGTGTTCCGAAGGCTGTCTTATGGCGGTCTTCGGGTCTCACTGGGATTTGGCAATATCTTTGGCCAGATCCAACATGGATATATATCGAGCCGCCCCTATCCGCTCTACGAGTTCCATCACCCTAGGCATGGGAAACGTATCAAACGTGGCCACTTCGTTTACTTTTCGATAATCCACGCAGAGCCTTAGGGTCCCATCGGGTTTCCGGATCGGCACCAGAGAACTTCGCCAGGGGCTCCGTGAAGTCGTTATGACGCCCAGGGCCTGCATCTTTTCTACCTCTTTACGCACTTCCTCGCTCAGGTGATGCGGTATAGGACGCCATCAGTCTCTTACTACTACCCCAGGTGGCGTCTGGATTGCATGGAAAGTGTTCTTGACCCACCCTGGGTCCTCCAAAAAGACTCTCTGAAACTCCTTAAGGAGTTCTGTCACGCCCTGCTTCTGACGCAGGGTTAGCTCCTCAGTTACCTTGATAGCCTGCCAGGGCTCCGGCCCCCTTAGGTCTTGGGCTACTGCCCGCTACTTGGGATTTGGAGCTGTCTCTTCCTTAAAGGTCACCCACCCTTCCGGTTGCCGCCATTTGCGCAGTAGGTTGATGTGATAGGTCTGCTTTGCCTTCACATGTCCTGGATAGTACACCTCATAATCGACTGGACCCACCTGTCTCACAATTTCAAATGGCCCTTGCCACTGAGTCAACATTTTGCTTGATGAGGACGGCAACAGAACCAGCACCTTCTGACCTGGTTGAAACCTCCTTTCTTTTGCTCAAAGATCGTATCTATCTTTTTGAATTTGTTGAGCCTGTTTCAAGTTGCCTGCCGCTATCTCCCGAGCGTGTTGGACCCGATGCTGAAAGTCCTGTTGGTACTTCGATGGGCTGGAAACCTCTCCAGGGCTGTGCTCCCAATCCTCTCGGAGAATTTGTAGCAATCCCTGTGGTTGATGTCCCAACACCAGTTCAAATGGGGAGTATCCCAGGGATTCCGACGGGGCATCCCTTAGTACAAACAGGACCAGTGGAAGCAATAGGTCCCAATGTCTGGGGTCGCCTTGCATGCAGCGTCGCAGCAGTCTCTTCAAGGTCCCATTCAGCCGTTCCACCAATCAATTCAAGGGTGATCTCTCTCATAGGCCACTGATGAATCTTCAGGTAACTTCAGAGTCCAATTCTTGAGCTACAGCTCCACACACACAAGTTGCAGGTCTTTCCACAGGAGACAGTAGGCTGCAGGGCCAGATTTATGTTCTTTTCCTTTCTGTGCACTCTTCTCTGCTTTGAGGGCAAGATGCTTTACCTTGAGCAGGGTGCCACTTGGTTGACGTGGCGCCATTAGAGTTGGCTAGCAGCCAGCTCCTCCCAGGTTTTTATGTCAGCATCCATTTTCTTGCGGTATGCCTTCAATGTGTCCTTGTAGTGTTTCCTCTGGCTGCTGCAAGATCTCAGGTGGCAAGATCTCTCAGCTATACTGGGAGCAGAGCACTTGTTTTGGGAGTCAAGTTAGGCAGCCTCACAGAATGTCCAGTCCAGTGAAGTTGGTGCTTGAGGATCACTGACTCAATGCTGGTAACATTTGGCTTCAGCAGGGATACTAGCATCTCTGATGCAGTCTTCCCATTTAATGTGGAGGATTTTCCAGAGGTATCATGGGTGATAGTCACAGAAGTCTGAGATGACAACAGTAGGTCGCCCTTGTTTCACATCTGTAAAGGAGAGTGGGGATGATGACTACATTGTAAACCTGGATCTTGATGTCTTTATGGAGATCGTCATCAATAAAAACACATCAAATTCCCAAAGGAGGTGCTTGCACAATGGGTCCTGCACTTGATCTCCTTATCAATGTTTACTCTCTGAAACAGTTGGCTACGAAGGCAAGGGAAGTGCTTGACTACCTCCAGGGCCTACCGCCTCAATTTGTAGTTTGAGGAGAGTGCAGTCATATTCACAGTATGACAGGCTTATAGAACACTTCCGTTTTCTCCATGTTGAGAGAGACAGCCACAGCTTGGTAGGCTTCTGCAAAGAGACCCAGCATGGTCTGGAGGTTTTCCTCAGCATGTGCAAAGGATGATGCAGTCTTTAGTGAAGGTCAAGGGTGGTTGTTTTGAATATTTTAGTCTTTGAGTGAAAAAGTCCCAGGTTGAAGAGCCCTCCATCTGTTCAGTATTCAGTGTCAGTTCTGGAAGGGAGGTGGCCCTTGATGAGAGCCAGAATGACAGTCAAAAAATGGAGAGTAGAATTGGGGTAATGAGACACATCTTTGCTTGACTCCCATATGGATGACAAAAGGATCTGTCTCTGATCTGCTACAAAGAACCATCACAGTCATCTGGTCTTGGAGAAGCCTCAGAACCTTGATGTATTTTTCATCAATAAATTCTATTTATTTATTATTTATGTAGAATAAATTGCATTCCATAAAAGTAGATTTAGGCACCGAAATGTGATTCTGATCCTCCCTGCTTGAGTCCCTGAAGAACAGTTAATGTAAAAATTGGGTGTGTCCTTTTTCTTCTCGCTGCTTTTTGTGATTTCAATCTTAAGGGCAAAAGGATGGTATGTTACAAATTAGATGCACTGATGGATTTTCAGGGACTCAGACAGGGTGGAATAGAATCTACTTAGATACCTAATAGGTGGGATTGAATCTGGTTCTTGGTGGGCACCTGTCCCATGACTTTGGGATCAGTATCTTTTGGCAAGCAGTGCGTCTTCCAGCCACATCTCTAACCTGCGCCCTGAAGGCATAAGGAACAAAGCAGAAGTGTTGACTTAAAATTCTGCTTGTGGTATTAACCATATCAATGCCAGAACTTCCAGTGCCAGGAGATCCAGCAGTGACTTTTACTGAATTTTTTTTTTTTTTTTTTTTGTGAATCACCAATTATTAGCAGGAATGAACATTCCTACAGTGTACATATTTCTTCAGCACTGTCTTTATGGTACCAATGAAAGAAGCGCTCAGATTGGCCACTAGAAGTCTCACTAAACTGTCACCTCCATTAGGGGAAGAATATTCTTATCTTCAAGATACAGTGGAAGAGATCCAAGGGGATCCAAGGGGCAGGGGGGAGGCAGAGTCTGCAGGGAAGACTGTGGAGTAGGCATGGTCCATGGGGAGGTTGGTGGCACTACAGGGCTTGCAGGGTCTGTGGGGTAATGGGGGGCTGTCTTCCCCCACCTGCTGGGACCAAGGTCTATTTTTAGCCCCCTGATTGCCCCTACCCCCAGACAAACTGCCCCCCCAAGTGAACCTAACTCCCTATTCCTTTTGCCCTTTCCCCCACTGGGACTTACTTCCTTGGCTTCTGCTATTGGTGAACATTGATAAAGCTAGCACCAGGAGTGGGTTGGGCGGTTTGGTGGGCTGGGGAGGACTGACTGGTCCATGGACAGGGGTGCTGTCCATCTGGGGATGGGGTGCAAGGGTGGGGCTAAAAGCCCAGTGCCAGGAGTGGGTAGGAAAAGTGCAGCCCCTGGGACTGGGACCAGCAGTTGGGTTTTACCAGATCTGGAGCTGCACTGGGAACTATGGAACCGCAGTTCAGTTCAATCAGCCTCGCCAGACCAGAGCTGTTAGACTACCCTGGAGGTACACTTAACTTAGATTAGGTTGGCCACTTTTAGACTGATCTAACTGCCCTGAACCTTTGTACAGTTCACAAGTAGAGATGTAAATATCATTTACAAAAATAGGCAGATAGGTTCTTCGGATAGATTTGATATCTTTTATTAGACCAAATAAAGAGTTGGAAAAATTGTTCCTTGCCTGCCCAGAGCAGGTGGGGTTGGCCTCTATCTTTTCAGGTCCCTTCCAGCCCTTAATTTCTATGATTTTTTTGGGCACAAACACCCGTTTTCATTTAACCTTCTCTATTATTAATTTAACCTTTAATTATATCAATTAAATGATTAACTGATAACACAGCAGCTCTCACACAGCTGCTGCAGGGATCTGCTTCCAGGGGCCTTTGCCTGGGGTAAGGAAGGGAGGAAGCAAGCCCAGACCACAGTGCAGGTGAAGCCCTGTGCTGGGCAGGAGGAAGCACCTATGAATGAGCAGCTAATTGCTTAACAGATGAGTTATTAGGCTCCTTGTTGTTTTCCTCTTAGACTGTGGGTACTAGTCCCCCCCCCCACCACCCTCACATCTCCTTGCTCCTCTCTCCCTCCCTCCTGCCTGCCCTGCTGCCTTGTGATTCCTGCTGGGGCATCATGTGGCCTCCCTTTTCCCCTTCTCTGCCAGGCTGGGCTCACCCAAAGCTAAAAGATAACTGGTAAGCTAACTGGTTATCACTGCACCTATTCGTTAAACAATTAACCATTTAACCTTTCACATCCTTATTTGCAGGTAGATCCACCTAAATAATGTACAGGCTGTATCTGGGCAAATTAAGTTAGACTGAGTAACCTTTTGCTTGTTAGGTCCTAGAAATAATCCAAATGAAATACTTGAGTTATACCATCTCCCTACTTACGCTCCTTTTCAGGGACTTCTCTTAGAAGAGGCTATTGCAACAGGAGATGAAATACATTTTTATTCTGAGAGCTAAATATATTACTATTTTAATAAAGGTGAGGGAAAATTTTTATATGTGTAATTCTTTTATTCATATTAAAAAGGGTGATAGGGCCCTGTTCTGGATGTGATTCTGCAGTAGCAAGAACACACTTGTGTGATCCATCCCCATCAATAGTACGATGTAGTATTATAAAACCTGGATTCTGTATTAGTGATGGAGACAGTTGGTCTCACTCCACCATCTATACCCTCAGATGTGTGTGTTGTTGACTATTGAGGCAAGAAAGCTCAGGGCACAGGAAGGAAATTAAACAGGTACTGCTGGCCAAAAGGCTCTAATATCAAATATCTGGAGTACATGAGTGCCTGAAGGGAACTTTAAGGATAGCACATTTCAAACAAAAGTGATAATATAGGAATGGGAGTGTGGGTTAAAGGTTTAAAGCAGTGGAACTGAACCTTTGAGAGAGACAGGCTAGGTGCTTGTGACCTGGCTACACCGTGGGGGACCACTCCTCTCACATACAGAAAGGGGAGAAGAAGGTGGCTGCTAATACTAGAGGGTGGGGAGAGAGGAAGAGAGCTTACCCCCAGCTGTAGACAGGATCAGTGGCATTGGAAGGGGAGGCATGGGCCAGATCCAGTCATTTTGGTGGGCAGATCTGGTCTGCAGGCTATAGATTGAGTACGACTGGTTTAAAGCAACAGCAGAGGAGGCCACTGAGCAGAAAACCCAGAGTATCCACTGTTCAGCAAAAGAGCTCAGGGAGTTAATGGCCACTTCCTCGAGGAATGCAGCCTAGGGAATGAGAAAAAGGCTCCACACTTGCAAAGAACATCCCCTCATTCTGGACTGACAGCTTGGTTGACTTAGTAGGGACACACCACAGGGTACAGGAAAGAAAGGATGCTTCATGTGTTCGACAAGCACTTTAGTCTCATCAGCCAGAGTCCAGAAGGGTCTGATTCTGGTAACACCATCCAGGACCCACCTCCAATGCACTGAGGGGGCCTTGACTACTTGTACAGGAAGATTTCGTAGATTTCATAGACATTAGGGCTGGAAGGGACCTCGGAAGATCATCAAGTCCAGCCCCCCGCCCAAAGGGCAGGAAGTCAGCTGGGGTCATA
>NW_017728906.1:92094813-92103975 GCF_001723895.1 Crocodylus porosus | reverse complement strand
TCTAATGTCTATGAAATATGAAATATAAGACCTACCTGCAACAAACCCGTTCTAGCTATCCCTTAGGATGTTGGCATCGGCCAATCCATTAAGGATGGCATCTTTAATAAACTTTTCTAAGATCTTCCCCAGGATAGAAGTCAGGCTGATGGGTCTATAGTTAGCCAGAACCACTTTCCTCCCTTTCTTGAAGATAGGCACCACATTGACTTTCTTCCAGTCTTCAGGCACTACACCAGAGCACCAGGAGTTTTCAAAGATCCATGCCAGGGGCTGGGCTATGACGCTTGCCAGCTCCTTGAGTACCCTGGGGTGCAGATTGTCAGGGCCGGCTGACTTGAAGGTATCCAGCTTCTCAAGCCGTTCCTTCACGAGGCCAGCATTTATGGAGGCAGGGGATCTTCCCCACCCGGACCTCCCTGTCCCGTAGCAGTCATGGATGTCCCATGTGACTGATGAAAGACTTGACGCAAAGTACCCATTTAATAGGTTGGCTTTTTCCTGGGCGTCAGTTGTCAGTTGCCCCATCTGGTTCAGCAGGGGTCCAATGTTACCCTTGCTTTTCCTCCTACTCCCTACATATCTGAAAAAGGACTTTTTATTGTCCTTGATGCTTGAAGCTAGTTGGAGTTCAGTTGCAGCCTTGGCTTTAAGATGGGGTTTACGTAGCAAGGGGCGAAGAGGAAGCTTTTCCTTTTGTAGCTACCATCAGTCTGACTTCTGAGCCAAGCTTCCAGGCCCTAAAATGTTCTTTGTAACCTCCATACTATGTGTCAGGACCAAATGGAAGGGAAGGTGGAAGGACTGACTCTACCAGCTCTGTGCTTGTTGAGAGCTCTTGGCTACAAAGACAACTGTCAGCTGGCCTTCTGGTACCATACACTGGCTTTCTGGTACCATCATTTTTGGAAAGAAATAGATTGCACTAAACATGACAGCTGTATTCAGAAGATGTTCACAGGGAAGGACAGACCAAGGTGTCTCTGAAAGATCTTCATCTGCTCCTCCAACTTCACTCTCAAATGACACGGTAGTTCCATAATACTACTGCTGTCAATATGCACTGTTTATTTTTCAGGAACAAACTAGATATTTGTCTCAAATGCACTTAGTGTACAGACTTTTAAAAAAGGTGTAATGGAGGGAGGGTATGAGGAACTGTTTCTGATTAGCTGTCACAACAAGCCAAATAGGCTTCCCAGTCCCTGACCCACTCCTCATTGCAGCATATGCTCTACTAGTGGCTTTTTGTGCATGTTACAGGGAGGGTAGGAGAGGCCCTTGTTAAAATCTTTGGGAACACTTCCACCTGCCTGCTGCTATGGAAAGGCAGTGCTGCCTGAAGTTTCCTTTTCCCTCCCTCTGTTCAGCCAGCAAGCTGCTGTTCTCCTGTTACTAAGCAGTAGCATGCTCAGTCTGCCCCAGAGGACAAAGAATAAAGCGCTCCTCTGCACTCCATTCTCTCACAGCTCAAACAGGAGTACAAATGTGCATCTCACCTCCATGTTTAATAAAAATAAACTGAAAGATTTTATTTCAATACCTGTAACTTATTTTGACCATTCAGCCTTGCTGTGAGTAGGTCCAGCTTCATTGACCATTGGAGAACATTGGAACTGCCTGCATTTATACCACAACTGTACTCACTTCGATATATTTTCCTGCTTTATGATGGCTGTGAGAAGTAGTATTTGGCATTTAACTTTTTCAAATGTAATGATCAACCCCTAGCCTCCCCTGCCCCCCAGCTCCTTTGTATCACTTCTAAAGTCATTATGTAGGGCTCAAGTCTTTTGTTTATAATTCCTACTGCACCGAGTGAACTATAATAAGTGTGGGTATGTCTAGTGAGCTATTTTTATAAGGTGGAGTGAGATAGAAGCTAAATAATCAGTAATATTCATGACTTGAAGCAGATTTAAAGGAATAACATTTTGGAAGATGTTATGTTTATGACTTAAAAAGCTCAATAAAGCTCAGTTACCTGACATTAAACTAAGAATTTAAAAGAGCAAACTGTTCCTTTTCCCTTGTTTCTTTATTTTTCAACGAGTCTTTTGCTGGGCCTCTTCGTTACTCTCTAAGCCTGGTCAGGATGACCCTCTTCCTCCTCCTTCATGTGTACAACTTTGTATACGTTACTGTTTACTTTAAGGTTCAACACTGTAGGGTCTGTATCAGTAGCATAACAAGAGCGGAGCAACCTGGGCAGCTGTCTCAGGTGCTGCCTTGGATGGGCGGAGGAGGGTAGCTAAAAAAAAATGCTGCTGCCACAGTTGTATAATCAGTGGTGGCATGGCAGCAACCAGAATTAGCCATTGCCCTGTGTGTAACAGCTGCCCAGCTGACACACCCAGCTGTATTGCTACTCCTCTGACCTGTATGAGAAGCTATAAAGTACACAAAAAATCCTTAACAAAAGAAAAAAAGTATAAATATTGCTGTTGTTTCCATCCCAGTAATATGATGAATTACTTATAATTAAAGAATTTCAAACAATTCAGATGGAAATGTGATTTGCAAACTAATGTTGCCATTCCAATTGTAACTAATGAGGGAAGGGACTGATGAAATCTTAATCCTCTAGAGAAATTGATATTTATTTATTTTAACTTCTTAATCTTCCTTTAGTAGTAGTGATATAATAGGAAAATGCATGATTGGCCTGTTGGGTTCATTCCAATAATACTCAAACAAGATTAAAATAGTGTAGTCTGTCTTCTCGGAATCTGACGGTGCTTTTGATTTAAGTTTATTAGCTTTTTGTAAACTGGGAATGCCATCATCCTCTTATCAAGACTGTGTTCATCTCGAAGCATTCCAACTCTCTCCCAAAATTCTTTCCTGCTGCATAACTGAAAGATAAATATTTTCAATACATATTGCACACTGTGCACTTTTTAAAGGTAGGTTCTCATCTTAGTTACACTCCATTTACTCCAGATTTATGGCAGTGGAAAGAAAAGTATTACCTGACTCATTAATGAATAGTATTATGATTATTGCCAGGGGTTTTGATATGCATATTATTCATTTTACTGAAACTAATGGGGAAAAGCTGTTTGGTTAAAATTGGCGTAAGTATAGAAAAGATTTGACTGTTATTGTCAAATAACACAGAACAAAAGGAATTTGCATAGATTCAAGGTTTTCCACAGAACAAATTCAACCTTTGGAAATTTACCCGAATCTTTCTGAAGCAACACGTCCAAAGGAAACCACAGCTTCCTTCCCAGTTCAATGCCTATTCTCCAAATAGACTAGGTAGCTTCTATGCCAAAGTTTATTTTTAGAACCAGAATCAGGGTTGAAGATTCCTCATCTGGTTTCTAAATGGAAGGTAGAAAGAACAGAGACTGATGGAAGAAAAGGAGGTGGGGAATGAGGCAGGAGAGAATACAACTACATGTTAGAAGTGGAACTCTCAGTGGAATTCAAAATAGGAGGAAAGGAAACAGTAAAAGAGATAATACAACTAGGCAGAGTTTTTCATTTGGTCAGCAAGATCCTAGGCACTACCTTCAGAGGCATAACCAGTAAGATCTGTGTCCTAGGTGCAATGTTTCTGGAAGCCCTGGCCCCATAGTCAGTCTTACACCCATTGCAGGGGGAAGTGTTAGCACAGTCAACAATCAGCGGCTTAATGCACCTGACAGCCACCACCCAGTACTGCTGAATCCCATTGCCACCATGACAGGGAAACACTGAATTTGGCAGCACTCATCTGCAGTGTGGCAGCCTTGAACTTTACTCTGTCTCCAGATGTCACTCTGGCCCCTGCCCCCTTCTCAAATGCCACTTTAACCCTGCCCTCCCCACAAGTGCTACCACAACTCCTGTTATGGGTGACCCCCTGTACTGCAGCAGCCCAGGCCTCATGTCCCAGTCACCCACAACTAATTATGCTTCTGATCAGTTCTTTTGAATATGGGATGGCTGTGGACATTAGAAACATTCATCTAGCCATTCAGAATATGGCTGTAGGTTATAAAGATCTATAGTCATATTCTTATTACCATTAGGGAGATGTCTGTTCCTGATACCACTGCTGCTTGGTTCCATATCTATTTACCAGAGAAATCTACAATAGCAGATCCATCAATCATAGTAATGTGTTTCTTTAAATGATGCTGTAAAGCTCTACCCCCATGAATTTGGATTGATCCCAGCTGTACCTCAACCTTACCTGCTGAAATTTTTTGCAAGTTTTTGACAGTTGTCCAATGGCATCCATGTTAAGAAATGACAGGATATATATAAGCAGATTGTCAGGCATTCGAACCAGGAAATCATAATGTCCCTGACACAAGTTCAGAACATATTCCAGCATCCTCTTACTAAAGACATCCTGTACCTTCCCTGTTACAGAAAAGAGAAAGGAGACAAGAAAAATAAGTAAAAAGTACTCTGTAGATAAATAGATCTCTGGAAATTAGTTATCTAAAGAACTGATCTCCAAATTTAGGACCCTTAGGGAAATGAGACATGTCTGAAAGGTGATCTAAAAAAACTCCATATGCTAATAGGGAATGGTGAGCAAAGGGGTGTATCTGAACGTTTGTCCTCTCTCCGGAGCTCTGGCACTTGAATCAGGGCAGCAAGGGAGCAGACTCCATCTGCTTGGCAACGAGAATCTGGAACCTCCTGCTGAGAGAAGCTGTTGAGATTCAACAGACCATGTCAATACTTCAGCTAATTCTTTTATTGCAATTAAAAGGCTGGCCAACTTCTATATAGATTACTTTAAGCATGATGCTACAAATGCTAAGAGTAACCTTGGCTACACAAACCAACAAATATTACTGAAAGCATTTACCATTTAGTTACACCTACACAATAAAGTCACAAGCATTTCATCAGAATATTTACAGCCCTTAAAAGTGAAGTTAACCTTTGCCTAAATAATATATAAAAAGCTACTGATTTGTGTTTATGGGAAGGAGGCTCTGGAAGACCATGATGTTTTTAAAACCTGGGCAGAAATACTTTAAGGCTAACATGGTGAGAGTAAAGAAAAAGATAAAGGAGATAAATTCCTTAATCTCTTCAAAATTACCCT
This sequence comes from Crocodylus porosus, assembly GCF_001723895.1. Taxonomy (NCBI): domain Eukaryota; kingdom Metazoa; phylum Chordata; order Crocodylia; family Crocodylidae; genus Crocodylus; species Crocodylus porosus. The sequence goes on along the minus strand of NW_017728906.1, from coordinate 92,098,916 downwards.
AATCCTGTCTAAGACTGTATTTATGAACATCATAAGATCTCTTCCATTGACAAAACATTTGGCATCAACTATAAAAGTTAAAAAAAATCCCAATTACATTAAAGACAAATTAATATGCTCATAACCAAAGAAAAGTCACCCTACTGCTGCTATCACAAAAAAATAAAAGGTTTGGAAAGGAACTCCCATGCTACCAAGCATGATGACTAGAAAATAGTATTTAGAAGTTTGCTTTTGGGGATTGGCTTAGACAGCAGCAAGGGTTAATTGATTTCTAAAAGACCTGTTCATGCCTTCAAAGCCCACTGTGTTTGACACAGGCAAGCAACAAGCAGACACACAGGCTAGAAAATTGAAGACATGTACCACAGTGTTCCATAACATTAGGTGCCCAACTGCAGAGCCCTTGAGATTTCCAGTTTCAGGGAACAGACTGGAGAAGACTTCTCCAGTTAGGAGAAGACTGATTTGGAAAGAATCAAATTAGGATGTGTGCATGTGTTGGGTCTGTAAAACAAAGGAATATGCTGACAGGACAGAACATGGACAGTATGCTGACTACACAGAGACCAATCAGCAATACCCAAAGATGAAGAGTCATCTCAGAGGAAAAAAAATATACCAAAGGAGGAATCTCAAAACAGCAAAGGGTCCCCAAGAGGGGAACCCAAAGCCATCATGGATAGAGGGCATACCACTAGCTCATCTCACCCACCCTACTGGGGAGGGAGGGCCTTGGCCTCTGACCTCCAGGCTGCTGACAGCTGACATTCAAGAGAGAACCACACAGTGAAGTTTCCACTGGCCAGACATAACTTGACTCTGTGCAGCTCTAGGACTGGTAGATATAGAATTGTTTGAATTATTCTTATCTGCTATCAATAAAATTTGCCTATTATTGAATGGAGAGGTCATGGTCTATCTGAGGGTTTGGGTCTGCCAGAAACAAGGTATCTGGGTCATAAATCTAGTGCTAACAGGAGATAGAGTAGACACCACATTGTGTCTATGATTTTTGTAAGGTTTAAAGAAATCCCAGGTACAAGTAAGAGACGCTAAACTCAATAATATTATATAGTTAAGAGTAACTCCCCCAGGAAAGTAACAACTAGAGATGCAGAAATTTTGGGGGCCAATACCGATAGCCAATATTTAAGGAGGCATATCAGCCAATACCGATCCAATATCTGATACAGCTGCCATCAGGTGCTGGTGTGGTGAAAGGAGAGGAGAGAGGGAGGGGGCATGGGAGGGGCAGATCAATGCCCCCTGCGGTGAGAGAGGAGGCAGGGGCAGGCGCTGCCCAGTTGGTGGGGGCATGGGATGGAGGTGTGGCTCATGGGGTGGGGGCAGCTCCTGCCACTGCTTGCACCCTAGGGGGGTGGGGAGGGAGCGCATGCCCCCAGATCTGTCTGGGGCGAGTGGCAGCTGCACAGTGGAGCCAGAGCTGGTGCTGCATGGTTCTTTTCACCGGGGGCTTGGCTCAGAGTGGGCTCCAGCAACACTGGGAGGAAGCTGCAGCCACCCCAAATTTCACCACAGCTCTGCTCCCAGGCCCACCACCCAGCACAGCCCTGGCTTTTCCTTGTACTTGGGTGGAGGAGGGGCATTCAGCCAAGGCTGTGCCAGATGGAGGGTGGTGGTGCAGGGCTGGGAGCAGAGCTGCAGCAAAATTTGTGGTGGCTGCAGCCTTCCCCCAGTGCTGCCGGAGCCCACTCTGTGCTTGGCTCCTGGCAAGGAGAGCTCCGTGCAGCACTGGCTCGAGCTCTGCCCCACAGCAGCTACCCATTCCGCGCCATGCAAATCTGGGGGCACATGACCCCCCACCCTCCTGGGGTACAAGCAGTGGAGGGAGCTGCCCCCAGCCCACAAGCTGTGCCTCCGTCCTATGCCCCCCCCCCAGCTGGGCAGCACCTGCTCCTGCCTTCTCCCTCACCATGGGGGGCATTGATCTGCTCCCCCATACCCCTTCCCTCCCCCCTTCCCTTCTGACTTACCAACTGAAGGCAGCTTTCCACACCGCCAACTCTGCTCCATGCTGCAGTGTGGCTGCATGCATCATGGGCATTTATCAGGCAAATTATTGTTCCCCTTGGGCCGATATCCAATAGAGGCAATTTTCTTTATATCGGTACCAATCTGATATCGGACCAATGTATCAGTGCACCTCTAGTAACAACTGAAGGTAATCCATCAAATGCAATTAACTAGCGAGGAAAAATAATTTAGCACTAGGCAGAGGGCAAGTTTCCATCATAATTAAGAGTGAGGTAATAAATATGAATTGCCTAGGCATGTTAAATGAAAGATATATTGTTTCCTTCAGCTAAATAAAACACAATGCATTTTCTTTCCTTATAACAACAACCTACAATGCAAATACTGTAACCATTCTATACTGAAAGCTTTTCAGTTTCGTATGTAAACATGAAATAGCTAAGAAAACACTTTTAACTGTATTGTATTTGTTAGAAGTGGCAGGAGGATTTTCCATGTGTATTTAAGGCACTAACAATGATTAATAGATTCCTCCCTAGGTACTATTTTCTATAGTGCTTACTCTGCTATTCATTACAAACAGCACCATACAACAACAAGAAATAGGTAGTTTTATAGAGTATTTGACTAATCTAAAAAGAGACTAAAATGAATTACAATAGCCATATGCAAGGATTACAGTGTAAATCATAACATTAGTACTGAGAGTCTCATTAAGAGACCAAGTTGATTTGCTAATGCCCACAATTGTATTATTTCTACAAAATTGTATTTTGTCCCCATATTATTTCCAAGAATCTTGTGTAATAGATAGTGCTTAGTGCTGGAGGAAGAAAGAAACAGACTCAATAATACAATACAATTTCAGAAATGAGATATGGATTTAGGGGTAAAGTTTTCACAGGCAAAAGAAAGATGACTTTCTTTCCAAACCATCAGTGATCACAGGTCTTATATGTCAGAGACAATTTATCATATTTTATTCCTTGTTTTCTAACTCAATACTTGCCATGTAACAGTTTGTCCAGTAAAAAATGATTGTGGAGCTTTCTCACTTCTGTTGGAAAAACCTTTCCTTGATTTGGCCGAAAGGAAATCCTCCAAGTCCTCCAGATCACCTACAACAAACAGCAATAAGGAAGGATAAGCATGGAGAAGTTCAAAGCAGTCCCTTTTTAAGCTTTGCCAAAAACCGCAATACTAAATTCAAACAAAAAGCACCTATGCAGAAACTCATGTTGCAGCTTATTAGCAATGCACAAGAAAAGATACAGATCTGGTGCTAGATACACAAAGAAACTTTTCTCAGTGCTTATAAAGGTATTTGTAGAATGCATAATTTATCCAGTCCATTGCAGCAATTGCAGCCCTGGAGATACATACTCAAACACATTTTCAAATCTCTAGTTACAAAAATATTACCCCCTGGACACATACAATTATCTACAGAGTTTCTTTTTTTCTGCATAGGCCAAGAAATTAAGGTGTCAATATCACCACAGCCTAATAAAGTCTATTCACTTGTTTATCTTTTGACATTTTTAATTCCCTCCATTACAATAAAAAAGATCATGTAGATAAAATTATCATATTATATTTCACAGATTGTAAGGGTCTGGAAGGGACCTCAGAAGGTCATCAGATCCAGCTCCTCTGCACTAGGCAGGAAAGACAACTGGGGTCAGGTGACCCCAGTAAGGTGATTGTCCACTCTCCTCTTGAAGATTTCCAGGGTAGGTGATTGCACCACCTCTGAGTCTATTCCACAGTCTGGACACCCTAGCTATGAAGAAGTTTTTCCTAGTGTTAAGCCTGAAACGGTCTTCCAGGAGTTTATGGCTATTACTTCTGGTTTTCCCCAAAGGTGCCCTGGTGAACAGTTGTTCACCGAGCCCTTGATGTATTCCTCTGATAGAGATAAGTTGCTACCAAGTCCCCTCTCAGCCTTCTGTTTTTTAAGCTGAAGAGACCCAAGTCCTTTAGCCTTTTCTCATATGGCTTGCCTTGCAAGTCTCTGATCATATGGGTGTCCCTTCTCTGGACTCTCTCAAGCTTTTGCATGTCCTTGTTGAAGTGCGGCGCCCAGAACTGGATGCAGTACTCCA
>NW_017728906.1:92083633-92094713 GCF_001723895.1 Crocodylus porosus | reverse complement strand
TCTCTGATCATATGGGTGTCCCTTCTCTGGACTCTCTCAAGCTTTTGCATGTCCTTGTTGAAGTGTGGCGCCCAGAACTGGATGCAGTACTCCAGCTGTGGTCTCACCAATGCTGAGTAAAGTGGAAGAAGCACTTCCTTGGTTTTACTTGACAACTACAGATGCATTACTTTGACTTTCTAATTTTTTAATGTAAAAATAGCAATAGATGTGAGAGTAAAGGGAAAACTGGATAAAATGCAACATGAAAAAACAAGGTAGATTGTGTCAGATTAATTTGGTATCTTCCTTGGATACAATAACTTATTTTCTAGACAATGGAAATACGGTAGATCTAATTTCTCTAGGATTCAGTAAAGCATTTGATAGAATGCCACGTGGGAAACAATTAGTTAAAATAAAGAAGGTGAGGATTAGTGTGGCAAGTGTAAAAATTTGGCTAATGGGGAGAAGACAACAGTTCATGCTGAAAGCTGAAATATCAGGCTGGAAGAAAATTACTAGAGTTTGAACTATTGATTTTGGGAACAACTTTATTTTTCATTGATGATGACATGAAAAGTAGGAGTGTACTGATGAGATATGCTGGTGACATAAGGTTAGGAGGCATTATCAGTACAGAGCAGAACTGAAATATGCAGGAAGACTTAAATGACATTGAGACTGAAGAAATAGGAATGGGATGAAATGTAACAGTATTAAGTGCAAGGTTGCATTGCTCATATCTAACTGGCAAAGTCACTAGGCACATCTACACGTGAAATTAATTTAACTGAATAAACTCTGGTGCAGTTTGCACTGGAGTTTATTGCTCTCAGGCAGAGCATTTACATATGCACCTGGGACTGCAGCACATTGAGCCAGGGCACAGCAGCCCTGGCTTGCAGAAGGATTTTATTAGTTTACTGCAGCCTAATAGGGCTGCACCTGTAGATGCTAATGTTCTACTGCAGAGCTAATTAAGCAACTGCAGTAAACATCTTGTGTAAATACTCCCACTGTGTCCAGCAGTAGTGCCCTCAAGCATGCTACACTGTTCTTGGTTGAGCTGCCTCCTGAATCCAAAGCAACACAACCTGTCATGTGACTCTGGAGTGGACTAATTAATACTTCTGAGTGATACTGCCAAGTAGCCTATTCCCAAGCTAACTGGCCTGCCTCTGGGTCAGGAAACAGCCCACCTAGGGCAGTGAAGTATGCTTGAGGGCACTGTCCTCATTTCCAAGTATGATGAGCTAACCTTGGATGTGCCCTTGCAGACTAGCAGACTTATTACTACAAGCAGAGAACTTCCCAGAAATGACAAAGGTGAAAAAAAACCCTAAGGGGGATTGGTTGATCATAGGATGCCTTTCAGCTACTGAAAAGCAGCTATGAAAAAGCATATGAAATCCTAGGATGTATCAGGTAAGAAATGTCCATTAGATATAGGGAAGTACCAATTCCACTGAATAAGATACAAAGCTGTTAACTAGTGGTCAGCAACCTTTTCAGGCTGTGGGTCAGGATGACCCAGTGGAGCTAAGAGATGGATGGAAAGGCAGGTACCAGAGGAAAGCTCTTGCTGCTGCTGCTGCTTTTCCCTGCTGCAACATGGGAAAAACCTCTACCACCAAGCACCACCAAAGCCCAACATGTACAGGTCAGATGTAATGATTCCACAAGCCAAATCCAGCTTGCAGGCCACAAGTTGCTGATCCCTGCTGTGAACAATTCTGTATTCTTGTGCCTGAGAAAGATGGATTCCAACTAGAACTGCTGCAGAGAAGGACTTTGAGAACAATCAGAGTCTATCTTGCAAGAGAAGACTAAAAGAGTTTGGATCATCAGCCAAACAAAATATGAGAGACAATACGATTGCTCTCAATAAATACATAGCTGGTAAGAGGGAAGGGGAAGGAGAAGAGCTATTTAAGATAAAGGAATATGACAGCACAAGAACAAATGGCTATAAACTGGCCACAAGGAAATTGGAAAAAATGCTTTTAACCACCGGAGAAATGAGGTTCTGGATTGACTGTCAGTAGCAGTACTAGGAACAAAAAAACTTAAGTCGTTTTAAGAGAGAGCTTGGTATACAAAGCATTTTCTGCAATAGCAGCGGAATGGATTTGGTGACCTAGGAAGTACCTTCCGATCCTATTTTCTAAATTCAAAAGGAAAGAAACTCTGAATATTAGAAACAAAATACAACATTCATATAATCCACAATTCTATCCTGTAGCTGTAGTCTGTTAATTTTTTCAGTAAATCAAGCTTAGACACACTCTTAGAAGAAAATTAATGGCCTTTAAATTTCTCTGTATAAAATAATGAGACTAAAATTTAACACCAATGGAGATTGTGTTCTTCTTTGTATCTGGAAGTTTCAGTCTATGAATACCTGAAACCTCTAGATACAAGGAAAGAAACCTTGCTAGTGTTACATTTTAGTCTTAGTGTTCTATACAGAGAAAACTACAGGTCTTTCATTTTCATCATTGTGTGCTTAAGCTTGATTCTCTAAGACAGTTTTTTGGAAGGTGTGAAATAAAACCCTAGTTAAAAAAATATGTATTTGTCAGGATTTTGTTTGCTCAAATTTTCTGTTTTGTCAGAATTTCCAAATCTCTCAGTTTCAGAGAGAGAGGAAAAATGAGGTGTGTGTGTGGGGGGGTGTCTTTCTGCTTCCCCCTGTTGTATTCTATATTCCTAATATGGAAAAGTTGAGAATTACTGAGTCAGATGTGTTTGAAATATAGGATGACATTTATAAAAATGTCCAAGTTCCATTTTCAGAAAATGGCTTAGGCCAATTTGAAGATGTAGCTCTATTGAATTTTTATAAGAGTTTAGCTCTTAATTAAGCTCAAAAGTCAGTTTGAAAAATGAGATTTATAATTTCTAAGTCATAGGTGCTGTTGAACACATTATCCATATACTGTAAGACAAGCGCATGTGAAAAACAACCAAGCTAATATTCCTGGTAAACACTTAGCTTTTGCATTTCTTACCTACATTATTTTAAATTCTTAACATTACAATCATTTTTGCATATATTGCTACAGTAACATACTATTATGGCTTTGCCCTCAAACTACTGAAAATGATAGAAACAAGTAAGTGAAAAGGACAGTCTAACTACAACACAATAAATGTCAGAAAACATCCAGCATGTCTGGAAAAAAACACGTTTATTCATTCTTTGTCCAAAGATATGCTTTGTTTTGAGAAACTTGCATTGCACAACATGAAAAAGCAGTCAGTATAACACACTTTAATTTTGCCAAGGAAAACATCTTACAACATTACTACAAAATAAAAGATGGTTGGCACAGATGAAATACTATATATAGTTAACATTTTTAGAAACCAGACCCAGAGAAGATAAACTTTCTTACAAAGCTAGTTGAATGTAAATGACACTAGAGAACAGATCTGGAACAGGAGTCCTGCTACCCTTTTACCTCTGTTTTGGTGATGGTAAGATGATGAAAATCTTTGCTGGGAGAAGGAGCCTGACAGTAGGTTTCATGAAGTTTATCATGCAGGAGGGAGGTCATGGTGGCTTTTCCCTGTTACTTGCAGGCTGCAAGGCAAACCACAGTCTCTAGACTGTTTCTATGGACTCTGGCAAGTGAGTAGTCAAACTCAGCCTATTCCACGTGGCCTTATAACAACAAGAATGATAAGCACTCACATTCCTGAAGCCATCCTGCTTCATGGGAGAGTTAAGTGTTGGGTAAACATTTTCTTAGGTGCACAATATTTACAGTATTGACTGACAATCAGGAGCTGTCAAAAAAAGAAAGAGATTAAGGGTGTATATATTGCAGTCACTGCCACAGCTGCAGCAGAGGTGTCCAACACACACGTGAGCTAGATTTAAAAACACAAGCTTGATTACCAGTAGCTACCTAGTCCTGGCGATAGGAGCTAAACAGGGGCTCCTGTTTAGCCCACCCACCCAAAAAACCCACCCAAGATTCTGAGTAAAATACCTGAGCAGCTAGTCCACACCGAACTGTGTGTTGAAGTGGTGACACAACTACCTACCTGAACTAGATAGCTTATAGCTAGCTTGGGGATGTCCACATTATGCTGAAGTCATAGTAACAACTGCAATGCAAACATATCCTAAAATGCTATGTAAGAAAGGAACTGGTAAGTGTAAAAACAATTATCATCCTTCTACCTTGAGTGGTTTATACTAGTGGCATGTTTCTCCAGTTATTGTGGATCAAAATATGTCCCATAGAGTATTTATATACATTAGTGATATAAAATATTACTTTAGAGCTAGTAAAGGAAAAAATGGACAGAGATGGCTCTCATTCTGGTATTAGTATTATGTGATCAGGTGACTAAGTACCAAGTCATCTTGTACCCAGATGACTAAGGCCCTGGTTCTGGACCTGTGTGAATATGGAGGTTTGTTCTCAATGATCCACTAGTAGGTTTGTGGCCTTAATCATAGACTGATTTTTTACGTCCTGTTTTCTAAATCTAGACTGATGTTCAGGTGAGGAGCCATTGTGCATTAATTTTTATATCACTAATATAAAAAAGCAGTGGTTTCAATATACTTGTCCTTAGCTGATACAGAATTTACTAGATATTAGTTTCTTTTAAGAAATATCTGCATGACAGCTACAGCCAGATGCCATAAGATGCTTGTTTTTATATATTAATTTTGGTCTCCAAGGCTTATATTGAGGGACACATTCTCTGGTCCCTCAATTGGTATAGCCACACTGAAATCTTGTTTAACACTTTACTAGTAGGTTGTAGACCAATTAGGTCACACAGGCCACATCTACATATGTGCTTTGCTGTGGAGTACAGTATCACCATCTACACATGCGACACTATTAGGCTGCAGTAAACTAACGTTCCAGTAAGATAGGGACAGTACTATATTACACCAGGGTAATTTATTGCAATTAAATGCATGTGTAGATGCTGACCACAGACATAAACTGTGTCCAGTCAGCCCAGCCAGCCAGGGGCCAGACTTCTGCCTGCCACCTACCCACATGGCTTTACACTTTCAGCACATTCATGCCCCAGCCAGCCCCTCTGCCCCCAATGCCACCACCCAGAGGCCAGGGCTGAGTGGCCCTGGTGTGAACTTCTTTGCCTCAGCTCAAATTGCTGCTGTCCTTGATGCATGTGTAGATGCTGTGCCTAGGATTCGTTTACTCCAGTTCAAACTGCTCCAGAGTTTATTGCTTCAAATTAATTGGATGTGTAAACATACCTACTGGTGGCAAAATGGGTGCATTTATGTACCAGCAAATAGACTAAAGGTAGTACTGACAGAATAGTCCCAAATAGAAATCCTAGATCTGCACACGGTTGTAATGGATCTTGACAGCTCATCATTATTGAATGAAAAGATGCAATTTGGAAGGTACCATCATTTTTAGATTTCTCCGCTTCTATATTGACCATGGGTAAAGAAATATGCCAGGCAGGTATCACACCTCTGCACAATATTTACAGGTCCATTTTGTCCACAGTGCATTGGCCTTGAAGTTTACCAGCAGGTCAATGCTATACATCAGAATGACAAAGAACATTTTATTTTAAAGACTGCCCATTATAGGTGGGGGTGGGGCAGGGGTGGCACCATTGAATATCAATAGGCAAGCAGTATGTCAAGCAATAGCTATCCAGTTTAAAGTTTTCACTGTGCAAAATTTTCTTCTAAGGCAAAGTGGGTAACAAAAACAACTTAACCTCCTGTTTACAAATTATTTATAGAGCTAACTGTTACTCATTTTGCCAAAGGAACCAAAACTAAAAGGAACTAACTGAATAGAGTATATCCCATCTCCCACAGGTTGCTTTCATATACCCCTCTTCAGATGATAAAATAGGGGTAGGCAAACCCTGTAGAGCTGAACATAAGGTTTAACAGAAGATCAACCTCTACTGGTTTATTTAGAGGTTTGTGTTCTACAGGTGTGAACCTGAGGAGAGTACTTGAAACTTCAGGAAGGGATAAACATTTTGCAGAAACAGAACAGGTAGCAGATTTCCATACCTGCACTTTTTATGCCATTAATAAAAATACTCGAGTTCTCAAACATTTTACAGGGCAATGCTAGGCTAACAAGGGTGAGAGAAGAATGGGCTGGGCTGCTGTCAGTAGGGTTGCTGCCAGTAGTGTAACAATGGGTGGACAAACAGGGATTGAGCCCTGGTCACTTCCTAGGGAAAGGGGGTGCCCGAATGGAGCTAGGGGGCTGTCCCTTCCATTTCCCTACACCCTGCATTCCTCATCTTCCTGGAAGCAGCTCCAGCAGCAGGGAGGGTAAAGCAGTGGCTGGAGTTTCACTGTTTATGGGGGACATGTCTGGAGATGAGAAGACTGCTGGGGTATTTAGTAGCAGCCTTCAACTACCTGAAGGGTGGTTACAAAGAGGATGGAGCTAAACTGTTCCTAGTGGTGGCAGATGATAGAACAAAGAGCAATGGTCTCAAGTTGCAGCAAGGGAAGTTTAGGTTAGATATTAGGAAACACTTTCTAACGTGAAGGGTAGTAAAGCAGTGGAACAGGTTACCTAGAGAGGCGGTGAACTCTCTATCCTTGGAGGTTTTTAAGACCTGGCTAGACAAAGCCTTGACTGGGATGATCTAGTTGGGGATGGTCCTGTTTTGAGCAGAGGGTTAGACTAGATGACCTCCTGAGGTCCCTTCCAACCCTCATTTTCTATGATTCTATGTCATTTCATTTTTTTGCCATTGAAAACCACTGTATAACTGGCTGCTTACATGCATGTCATCAGCAAAATAAAGGAGGTGACACCTTCCCTAGCAGCAGTGAACCTCTAGCTGTTGTTCCTGTTCCAGGGCACAATACTGGTCAGTTACACTTCCAGTTACTGTAGTGAAATTAAAGACTCCCTCATTGTGTGTGAAGCATTTCACAGGAGGTATAAAGGTAGGTCCCCTGCTCCAGGGAGCTAATCTACCCTACAAAAACTTAGGATGGGAGGATATGAGCAGCTCTGAAACTGAGCAGTAAAACTGAGACATCTTAGTAGTTCTGTTTTAAAAAGAATATTAAGGCTTTCTCCATTTTCTTTTATGTCTTTTTAGCTGTCTGTGGGTTCTTTGATCCAATACAGACAAGATACTGTCTTAGGACAGGATAAAAGATTTTGCTAGATCCCTTCTTCTCTTTGAAATGATACAAGCTGGTACCTTTTTCTATTCTATGGGGCACAGCTCTACTATCTTTCCATGATGCTTCCTCCAAAAGCAGATCTATGATTAGAATGCTTTTTGTTCCCCCAGAAGAATGGCAGTAGGGAAGGCAGCATGGCACCTTGGAGACTGAGTGCATCTACATGGGATGCTACACTGCCATAGCAATGAGCTATGTTACCGCAGTTCAGTGGGCTACTGCGCAGTAGGTACTAAAAATAGCCATGCAGAGTCCAGACTGCACAGTAACACTGATTACTGCACAGTCATTTAGTACTTGTTTTAGTACAGTCCACTGCACGTGTTAACGCACCCACTGGCTCCAAGAGGCATAAGCTTTTGCAGGTGACAGGCTATGTGGCTAACAGCTCTCTGGATAGTGCCTATCTGGAAAATGTGAATAAAAACAATTAGCTCTCCCTATCTCTTCCCACACATAAACATGTTCTACCATGATGTTTGCTCCTAAGAGGAACAAGAGAAGTAATTCCTTTTGAAGGCAAGTATGGAAAGAAGGAAAAATATATTATCCTTAATCATCATGATAAAAGCTAGCCAGGTAGATTTCACAGCCAGGGCATGAGTGACTGGTGCCTCCTGAATCTGACGATGGCAGTGGCTCTGTTCAGGGGGCACCAGCCCTGCTGACAGCATCAGTGTCGTCTGTAGAGTGGGAGGGGCACTGGCCCTGTCAGGGGGGCACGTGCACCCTGGTGCGCTCCCTACCAGTTGCCTATGAACCTGTAATGATGCTTTTTACTGATTGACCACTAGAGGATGATGATCAAAGTGTTTATAGCAGTTGTTCTGACTTTCCATTCAGAAGCAGGGTTATACCGTTGAGGATCCAAAAATATGTGAGAAGCAAGGGCTCTTTTTGTGGTATCATTTATTGGATCAGCTGTAGTTGAGAGATGTTACGCAAGCTTTCAGGCTCAAAACTTGGTCACAAATGAGAGCCCAGCAGTTTTTTATGCTGTATCTGTTATGTGTGCATAATTCTGTAGCAATACAACTGTGCAGAGCAACAGTTCCCCCACCCCCTTTGAAGTCAATCCAAGTGTCCATTTGTCCATACCCTGGTTTTCACTCCACCTGCTCTTGTATTGTGCACATGTTCACATTATACAATAGTGTGAAACAAGACACTGACTGGCAACTACTACATAACCTATATTTTACTGATTTAGCGAGCAGTATAAGGACACTCTGTAGCAGACACTGGAAATCTATGGATTTCCATTAAAATTATCCAGATCTTCCAAATTTTTTATCAAGATACCAAAGAACATCATAGTCATTTGAATGACTGTGATCTCCAACCAGGAATTAGCTGACTTGATGTTAGCATTGGAGTTAGACAAAAATATGTCTCTGTAGTGCTTAGAATCACCATTGATTTTGTTACGTATTGAACTTCTGACATGAAAGCCAGAATTCCCTGGATAAACAAAGTGGTTGAAGACCTGGGTTTTGCTTAAATGTGCTTTCAGAATATGTCCATAAATAAAATGAAAAAAACCCCAAAAATACAGCTTAGTCAGAATAAGTAAACAGTTATTATAATCAGCGAGTCAAAATTGAAGACAAATAGTTCTTATAATCAGCGAGTCAAAATTGATGTACTCTCAGATAATATGAAACTTCTAGAAGAGGAAGTCTGTTGTTAATGAATTTATTCTAGGCTGCAGGCTCCAAAAGTCTGGTGACTGCATCTATGATGCAATGATTTGAGAGGGTAAATGTTGCAAATCTATCAGCATTAGCATTAGGCCATGAATTTTTACTCACAATGCATTAAGCATTCTCCTGCATGGGTCAGAGTTATGGATGAGCAACAAGTGTGTCCAACAGAGATTAAGCAGTTTTTAGTGCAGATGCCTGCTCCACCTATACAGAATAAAATAGTCAGAAAAAAAAGAATATATCCTGGATCAGGCCTTATTGGGTACCTCATCAAATAATACAGAGGACAAGGTAAACTTGCATTCAAGTTTAGAGCATGCCGGAGAACTGAGTTCCTAAACAATTCTTATTTTGGCAGTCCCAAGGTGAAGGAAAGATCTCCCCAGAGGAGTAGCAGTAACTTCGTAGATCAATAATTTGAACAAATTATAAAGAACTGGTCCACATAGAATCAGTCAATGACTAAACAATCTCTGCTGTATACCGCTATGAGAAACAGATTATTCTGGACCAAATTTACAAAAGCATCATGACTTTTCTGGTTAAAGCAGGATACTAATTTCAGAGAGCCTGGAGCAATCCAACGGGATTTAGTGGAAATGAGTGCAGGCAATCACTGAAGGCCTGGAAAGCTCTAAGGAGATTGCTGAAGATCTTGGATCAGAAAGAGAGATTGCGCAGACTACAGATTGATCTTCAGTCAAATTTGAATAATGTTTACTTCTATTATTCCTCTGATGGTGTTTTTGCTTAATTGTACCCTGTTCTTAGGGACTATCTTTGTTTTCCAAATCTTTATTTTGAGGAAAGTGCAAGTCTTGCAGGCCTAAAGATTTTAAATTCCTCCTGTGACTGTGAATTTAAAATTTTACAATGTTGAAATGACTGTATTCAGTGAAGTATTTTACAACTTTTTCTGAATGAAAAAAATACTTTACAATTGTTTGTAGGCTCCTGGCATTTCATTACACCAACAAAACTGTAGGCCTTTGCTTGAAGAAAACTTTCAGTCTTTAATGCCTTTGTGAATCAAGTGCTATACTCTGGAATCGGGGGTGAAATAGCTGCCATTCTTTGCAAGAACAATATCAAACTGGGAACAGCAGCATCTCCCTTGAGCCAGACTGTGAGATTGCTGAGAAGCTGAGTAAATAATGCTGACTTAAAAGGGGGTTTGAATAAGCTTATGATTTTTTGCCAAAGCTCTCTTCAAATTTTTGTCACATAAAACAAAAGGTTAATATTGGTTTTTACAACTTGTAATCTTTCTATGCATAGAGCTTGATATCTGAAAATATAGACTGACCATAAGTCAGTAGATAGGAAGTTTAAAATATTCAGCAGTAGTCATTAACTACTGACCCCTGGTGACTTTGAGGCCGTCTTCCTGGCCCTCATCCAAGCATGTCTCCAAGCGGTTTCAGTAGGCAGTGGCCACTAGTTCCTTGGACTCATTCAAGTATGGTCTGCTAGATGTCCCCCCTTGGTGCACTCATTAACCTGTGACCATACTCTGGTTCCTGTTCTGTTTTTTATTTGTCCCAAGGAATCTGCTGGTGTGCCTGTAGTAGCCTGTCTTGGCAAGGAAAGCTTGTAGTTTGTCTTGGTAGATCTAGGCACACACTCCCTGGCACACCAACCAGTCCTGCGTCGCACTCTGGTGCACGCCTGTTCACTGCCTCCTCAAGAGCCTCTTGTTGGGGTGCTGGCTGCACCACTTCAGCTTCTTTTTGTTTATGTGCTCCCCATGCACAGCCCTGCCAAGCCTCGCAACCTCCTGCTCAACCTCCTCCTGGATCAACCTGACCTGGGGGAAGCTCTGGCCAGGAGGACCCCCACCCCAGGACTGTGGGCTTGTTTTCCCTCTCTGCTTGTATGTCCCTCTCTGCTCATATGTCTCCAGGCAGGGCAGGGTCCCTTGGCTCTTTGGCACTCAGTCACTGGCGAGTGTGCGCTGGTCTGTCCCCCCTTGTGCACCCCTTAGCAATCTCTGCCTCTCACTCCCATCCCTGTTTGCACCTTTATTCCCGCCCCCGCCATCAGCGAGTCCCTGAAATAAATGGGCCCAGGGGGAGGCAGTAGCAGGTTCTTTAAACAGGAGGGTGGCATAAGGGGATGCTGAAAGGGGAGTGAACTGGGGATAACGAGGGTTGGTTTTTTTTCACTGCTCCTTTCCCACTTGCAGCCTTTAAGGGAGCAG
>NW_017728906.1:92072655-92083533 GCF_001723895.1 Crocodylus porosus | reverse complement strand
GTCTAGGTCCTCCGCCTGCCGAGCTGTGCCCCTCCCCTCAAGAGGCCTACTGCAACAGGCGCCCCTCCCCCCAGCAAAGGGGGAATCACCCTGTCCCAGCAGCCCCGCCCCTCCCGTCCCCTCTCTGAGTGCGCCTGCGCACTCGCGCCCCTCCCCTTGCCCAAGCACTGCGTCTGCGCGAGGCGGGGAAAAGGAGAGAAAGGGAGAGGGGGCGGGGCGCGCGCGGTGCTCTCACTTCCGGTTGGAAGCTGAGCGGGAGCAGGACGCGACTCAGCAGCCGCCGCTCACCCGCCTGTCCCCTCCTTCTTCCTCGCCAGTGGAGGGGAAGCGCTCAGCGGCCTCTCAGCGCAGTCACCCGGCCCCCGTCCCAGCGCGGTGAGTGAGTGCGGCCCCCTCCACCCCTCGGCGCCTCCCAGCGCCGCGCGGTGCACATGGGGGGGCCCCTCCCCCCACCAGCGGCCGCCCCCAGCCTGAGGGGCAGTAACGGGGGGCGGGGCTTATCTCGCGCGCGCGGGGGGAGGAGCGGGCGGCAATGGCGCCAGCTGAGGACGGGGCTTAACGGGCGGGGCTTAGCTCAGCGTGAGGGGAGGGGCGCTGCCTCCTGGCCTGGTGGGGGAGGGGCGCGGGCAAATCTGGTCGGGGGGGGCTCAGTGGAGAAGAGGTGGGTAGGGACGGCTGGGCCGGGCCGTGCAGCAGAGGGCAGCAGCGGGAGAGGTGCTTCTCAGTCTTGAATTTTCCCTTGCCTGGCTTCCTTCCCCTGCCTCTGAGTAAGCAGCCCTTGGGGCCCAGAGCTGCCCAGGGTGATCAGAGGACTGTTTGTCTTATGTGTGCCATTGTCCCCCCTTCCCCCTTCCAAATGAACAGTCTCCACTGGCTGTAGCAGCTAAAGAAGCTGCTTTGGCTGCCTTGTCTCACTGAAGGCAGGGGTTTTCAAATGTCCTGAAGTCACTGGATCCTTTCCTGTTGCTGCTTCTGTTACAGAACCTGCCACTCCTGTCCTTTCCTACCCCTGTCCTACAAAGGATGTGGCAAAGTTAGAATCCAGAAGTGGGCGCAAAGGTGATAAAGGGCTTGGAAAGCAAGTCCCATGGAAGAGCTAAGCACTTTCAGCTTGAGAAAAAGATGGGATATGATAGCAATCTTCAAATACTTGAAGGGTGCCATAAAAGAGAGGGAAAGTGCCCATTCTCTCTGGCTGCAGAGTTGAGGATGCAGATCAATGGCTGGAAGTTGCAGCAAAGTATGTTTAGTTTGGATAGCTGGAAAAAACTTTTTTACTGTTAAAAGAGCAAGGCAGAGGAGTAGACTGGCTAGGGAAGGACTCTCCATCACTGAAAATGTTCATAAAGAGGTTGGGCAGCCACTGGTCAGGTATAGCTATGCTCATGTTATTCTGTGGGTATTTCCCATGTTTTCTGGCTTTTGGGTTACTCTTGCCCCACACCTTTCTGCTGCATGTGTCCGGGTGTTTTTAAGCCTCCCTCATTGGGTGTTGGCTATAACCAAGGCGGGCGAATTTCACACCCAGTGCTCCTGCTGGGACCAAAGCTGGAGGTTTCTGGCTAGAGGATCTTGCCCCTCTGCCCAGGGTTGGACCATTCTTTCCTGATCCCCACCATATTTGGGGTCAGGAAGGAATTTTACCCCATGGTTAGATTGGTATGGACTGTGTGTGGGGGGGGAAGAGGGGTTCCTTCTTTTGTAGCGGGGAGCTTGGCCCTCTACCCAGAGTCTCTTCACTCCTTGTTGTGGCAAGGCAAAGGCCTGATGAGAGACAAAAGTCAGCGTGTTCCTTTTGCCTGTAAATTTTCTGCATCTCCTTGCCAGGACCCATACTGACCTGTGATTTCCACACAACCATGGGGTGGCATGGGACCTGGAGAAACCCATGGGCCCTGTGCCTCCATACTGATCCATGCCTGAAGCATGGGTTGACACAGGTCCTAGCAAGGAACCACAGGGCATCATGGGACCCAGGGAATATGCTCAGCATGGTTCCTGGTGTGGAGGCATGGGGCACTGAGGATTCCCCAGGTCCCATGCTGCTGTGTGGGTCTCAACATGGAGGCATAGAACTCCAGAAATTCCCTAGGTCCCTTGCTTCCACACCAGGACCTACACAGGCTTTACCCACTTAAGGAAAAGTGCCTCATGAGATCTCAAGGCAGGTCTCCATAAACAGGAAACCCCAACTTTCCCTGCTTAGAGGGATGCCCTAAGATTCCCTAGGATGTCTCTGTAAGTAAAGAAAGCTGGGCAGGTGCTTCCTGAGGGGGCTGATTTCTGTGTGGGAAATCCTGAGCTGTGCAAGATGGGGGCTTTTCAGTCCCATGGCACACCTGCCCAGGGTGGCTGGAGAGTTTGGGCATCTTCAAGCTTCCCGCACTCTCCCACCACAGGGCAAATAGACCCACCCACTCTTTGTGTTAATGTCTTCTTAGATTTGAGTAGGGTTGAATAGGATTACATTTAGGTGCCTAGGATCTGAACCTTTGTCTTCCGGTGTAACTGTATTGGGAGCAATGTAGCATGGAAACAAGGAAGATAGGCTTGCCAAATTAGTTTTTTAATAAGTCATTTTACATGTAAGAAAATAACCGTTAATAGGCGCAATTAATTCAAAAACAAATTAACGCGTTAATTTTTTTAACGCGTGTTTAATTGCTGCTGCCAGGCCGTGTGCGCTGGGGGGGGAAGTGGCCCCTCCCTCTTGCTGCTGCCAGGCCGCATACACCCATGCATACACATGTGGCCAGCAAGCAGCCAGGCAGGGTCGTGGGAGCAGACTCAGCAGCTGGATGCAGGTAAGCATATGATGTATAGGGACTCGAGGGCTAGGTCTTGGGGATTGTCTAGCGTATGTGTATGTCTCGAGGGGTGGGTTTCCGTCAGCACTGGGGGAATCTATCCAGGTGCCAGGGCTGCAACAGAGGAGGCTGAGGTGCCTGCCCTTCCAGTGGGGGAATGGGGCAGGGGGCCCTCTGAGGGCAACGGGGAGCTCCGTGGCTGGGCTGATGGCACAGGGCCTGGTGCCTGTGCTTGCAGATGCCAGACAGGCCCAGGAGATGCTGCTAGGTGGGGGAGCAGGGGGCTGTGGGTCAGGAGTGAGGGGCCCTGCCAGTGCCAGGGAGTTGCAGGTCAGGAATGAGGGTCATTGCCAGTGCCAGGGGTCTGGGGGTTGGGTGTGCCCCCAACTGATGTCCTCTTTTTTGGATTTGGAAATATATTAACCCTAGTGTTGACCCTTTTTACTTTACTGTACTTAATCACTAGGTGGAAATCATGACAGTTCTACTCTGTTCTTATGGCACTGAATGAATAATGGAGCAAAGCAGCAAAAGTTCGGGTGTTTTGAACGGGAAATTTATTTATAGAAAACTTGCGGATGGTTCTCTGGATAAAAGGACAGTTATTTGTAGCTATTGCAAGGCTGAGTTCCAGTATCATCGAAGCACCACAAGTCTGAAGTACCACCTACGTGCTAAACATGCTTTCACCGCCGCTCCTCTTGCTACAGATAACCCAATGACAGCAAATGAATCCTGTGAGCTGCGACAGAGTACGCTTACTGTGTTTCAGAATTGCTGTAAGCCCACAGATCAAACGAAGTGCAACAACTTAACCAATGCTATTGCAAAATGGATAGCTATGGACTGCAGACCACTCAACATTGTAAATGACAGAGGACTAATAGAGGTTATTCAAATTGCATCTTCCAATCAGTCATGCACCCTGCCCTCCCAAGGAACCATTGCATCACGAATACGTGACTTGTATCACAATGAGAAGACTACTAAGTTGGAGCTGCTGAAAAATGCACAAGCTGTTGCTTTGACTGGTGATCACTGGACATCCTTGAGCAATCACAGCTATCTTGGAGTCACGGCACACCTGATTGATGCTGCATGGAGACTGCAGTCATTTGCTTTAACAGCAACGTATACTGAAGAGAGACATTATGCAGAAGCATGTGCAGAGCGTTTCTTGGAAGTTACAAAAGAATGGAATATTCAAGAAAAGGTAACAATGATTAGTACTGGTCGTGCAAGCAATATGATAGCAGCAACCAGTCATTTGCCTTTTGAACACATGACGTGCATTGCTCACAGTCTTCAGCGATCCATTACAGTAGCGCTCCGTGCTGGTGGTTTTGAAAATGTGCTGCTAAAATGTAGAAAAATTCTGGGCCGTTTCAAACACAGTCTAGCTAACAGTGCAGAGCTAAAAACACAGCAGCTTGCAAATGGACAGAAACAAGAACCTCTTGGACAAGATATTTCTGCCAGATGGGACTCTATGTTGGGTATGGTTCAGCGCCTGCTTAGAAATAAAGCCACTATCACAACCACGTTAGCTCTTGAAAAGCACAATCTATCTGTGCTGACAGGTAGTGATTTTGGAAAACTGCAAAAGCTAGAAACACTACTTGAGCCCTGCAGATTTGTGACTGAACTTCTTGGAGGAGAATTATATGTCTCTTGCTCTGTGATTTTACCCGCACTCTGCCATGTATGTCGTGTTATGGCAGTCTCTGATGATGACCCAGCGTATGTTGCTCGATTTAAGAACACTTTCACTTCAGATTTAACAAAACGCAAAGAGGATACCAATATGAGATTTCTAAAAATAGCTACAGTGCTTGACCCAAGGTTTAAGAATCTGAAGTGCCTTCCAAAATCTGAGAGGGATGAGGTGTGGAACATGCTGTCAGAAGTCTTAAAAGAGCAGCACTTGAATGCGGAACCTACAGAACCTGAACCACCACAAAAGAAAATCAGCCTTTTGTTGGTGGCATCTGACTCGGATGATGAAAATGAAGGTGTGCCGGTCCGCACTGCTTTGGATCGTTACAAAGCAGAACCCATCATCCCCATGGAGGCATGTCCTCTGGAATGGTGGTCGAAGCATGAAGGGGCTTATGAAAGTTTAGCATATCTGGCACGTAAATACCTTGCAACACCAGCTACAGCAGTGCCATGCGAACGACTGTTCTCACTTTCAGGTGACATTGTAAATAAGAAGCGTGCAGCATTATCTCCCGAGAATGTAAACCAACTTGTCTGTCTAAGCGATTGGCTGAAATGCAGCAAGGTTCATTGAAAAATACTATTTATTTTGTTTACCACTTTTACAGTGCAATTATTTGTAATAAAAAATAATAATATAAAGTGAGTACTCTACAGTTTGTATTCTGTGTTGTAGTTGAAATCAATTTGCAGCAAGACCTGGATAGGTTACAGGGGTGGGCTAACAAAAATAGAATGCGCTTCAATACTGACAAGTGCAGGGTGCTGGACTTGGGCAGTAGTAATCAGCAGCACACTTATAAGATGGGAAACTCCCTTCTTGAGAGCATGGAGGCAGAAGGGGATCTTGGAGTCATTATCGACTCCAAGATGAACATGGGCTGACAATGCAAGGTCATGGTTGGCAGGGCTAACCGGACCTTGTCATGCATCCACAGGTGCATCTCAAGCAGGGGCAAGGAGGTGATCCTACCCCTCCAAGCAACACTGGCCAGGCCACACCTGGAGTACTGCGTCCAGTTCTGCACACCCCACTTCAGGAGGGATGTGGACAACATTGAAAGGGTCCAGAGGAGGGCCACCTGCATGATCCAGGGACAACAGGGCAGACCCTACAATAAGAGACTGCGGGACCTGAACCTGTTTAGCCTTCACAAGAGAAGGCTGAGGGGGGACCTGGTGACAGTCCATAAACTCACTAGGGGGGACCAGAAGGATTTGGGAGAGACCTTGTTTCCCCTAGCGCCCCCTGGCATGACGAGGAGTAACGGCCACAAGTTGCTGGAGAGTAGGTTTAGATTAAACATCCTTAAGAACTACTTCACAGGGCGGCTAGGATCTGAAACCAACTTCCAAGGGAGGTGGTGCTGGCTCCTACCCTGGGGGTGTTTAAGAGGAAGCTTGATCATTTGAGCCTAGCTGGGATCATTTGAGCCCAGTTTTTTTTCTCCTGCCCTGGCAGGGGGTTGGACTTAAAGATCTACAAAGTCCCTTCCGACCCTACTTCTATGATTCTATGAATTTATTTGAAAATAGAGAAAAAACATCCAAAATATTTATAATAAATTGGGATTCTATTAGCGTCTATCTGCGTATTTAAAATTGTGATTAATTTCGCAATTAATTGCAGTTAATTTTTTTCATTGTTTGGTAGCCCTATTGTAAAGTAACAAATGTTCTAAAATGAACCAGTCCCCATAGACAGGTAGTTAGCCATGTTAGTCTGAATTTAGAGAGAAGGCGGGGTAGGGTAGGGTAGCATTTATACATTAGCAACAGCCTTGAGTTAATCTCTCAATCTATAACTCACCTTCTAAGTAATTGGGGGGTGGGGAGCGGGGCAGATGGCCGGAGGCATCACCATGGGTCACACCATTGTGCACCATAGTCCCCTTCTGGGCTGCCATGTGGGTGCCCCTCCTCTACTATTCTGTGCAGGTGCCCCAGGTCAGAGGTTCCCCCTGCCCTGTGGGCTGTGTCATGCTGGCCACCCCTGGGACAGGGACAGGAATCGGAAGCCAGAGAAAGGATGGGGAGCTGAGATCTGGTTGCTGCTAGACCAGTGGGGGAGAAGGGCAGCTGGGTGAGAGTTTGGGGGCTGCAGATTAACCTCTCGCAAGTTGCCAGTTGGACACCATTGGACTATCTCATTTAGGGAGGCATAAACATTTGTAGGCAATGACTTACTTTTTAGATGCTTTTCTTTATGAGAGAGAGCTCTCTATCAACGGGCACAATGACAGCAAACTCCATCTGTGGAGATGCAGTTGAAATCAGCAGAAGTACTTTTTGCTCAACTATTGCATCTGTGGATTTCACAAGCCTCCCTATAATATATTTTACTTAGTGACATAAAAAAATGGCGTAAGATTTTTTTCCCCCACAGTTCAAGGGATGGTTATTTATTTATTTGCTTTATATGCCACCCTTCCCAACAAAGGCTCAGGGTGGCTTACAATAATTCCCCCATGAATAATTCAATCAAATTAACAAATTTAAAACTGAAAAGGAAACTTTTCACATAGTGCATATTTGATATGTAGAACTTATTGTGGCTGTTTACCACTGAGACAAATAGCTTAGTAGAACTCACAAAAGGTTGAACATTTATATGGATGTTAAACTAGCCAGGGTCTGGAAAGCTCAAGGGATATAAATTTCAATGTTTCAAATAAACTTTAGTAGGAAAACTAGGAAAACATTTCCCTTAGGGCAGATTATTCCATATTTTCCTATTGTAAATTTTCTTGAACTATAGTCTGAAAGATTTGCCATTTGTCACTGTTAAGACGCAAGAGAACGCTAGTCTGATTTATTATTAGTTCCGCTACAATATTTTTATGATGTCAGTGAATTTTAAATAAAAATTGTAGTGCTGGACTAATAATTCCTCAGAATTTCTCATGTAGAGTTCCATTACACTAACTCTTGCCTATTAATGCAGAAATAGTATTTAGTAAAGTTCCAAAACTGGAGCAGAAAGTTAGAGCAGCAGATTAGATAAGGGAGAGGGGTCTAAGTGGCACTTGGGGACATGAGTTTAATTTGTCATATGTCTGCCCAAAAGGTTGGGCCTCACTTCTTTAGATAGATTAATTACTTAATCTCATCAACAGATGGAAGGATGTTGTGCAGTTTGATGGCCATTTTTCTTTTATACATATTTGAAGCACTATACCAGTGGCCTAATCCATAATTTAGTTCTCTCTCTGTCTATATATAATACATTGATATGTAGATCTAGATAGAGGACAAAATTTTTTTTTTTATACTTAGGCTTAACTTTGTGTAAGTTTTTAATTAAAAAAAATATGCACACATATATATACATGTGCGTACACACATACATATATATGTTAAACCTAAGAATAGAAAAAAAGGGGTTTTTTGCCTTTAATGTGCACATTCAAACTAATTGCATGCGAATATAGTTTGGGAAAATGCTGTTCTGTCACCCAGAACCTTTAGCTATAAATATAAACTTGCTTTAAAACAATTCCTTACAACAGCATTTCTCAACCCTTGGGTTGTGACCTAAAAGTGGGTCTCAAGAATATATGAAGGGGTTGTGAACAAACTTTAAAAATGGGTTCTTCTTTAAAGGAGAAAAATGTGGGAAACTGGGTTTTTCCCTTGCAGGCTGGCAGAGTTTCGGCCTGTGAGGGGCTGCTTGTGGACCCCATGCCCCGCCCCACACTCTGTGGGGGCTGGGGGTGGGGGGCAGTGGGTTGGGAGTGAGGGGCACTAGGTCAGGACTGGCTTATCAGTGTTTTCAGGTGGGTCCTGGTACAAAAAAGGATGAGAACCACTGCCTTACAAGATCCTTCAAATTAGGTTGAAATCTTGAAAAGGCCATTTTCCTTGCAACCAGTGTCTGTACTGCAAGAACAAAAAAAGATCTATGGTTCTCATGTTACAACTTTGAAATGTCCAAATATTATTCTCCAGCCTAAAGGTATCTATTAAAAACAAATGAAGATGATTAGTGAAATATAGTTAGAATGGATCATCTATTTCCTACAATAATTCTCTGTGTGCCTTGTATCACAATATGAGACCCAAGGAAATTAGCCATTTTTTTTTTTTAAGAGTCAGTTTTCGTATGTTACACCTGTTTTAGTTTTTGTCATTTTTATGGTCTGATTATCATAATTGTTTATTTTCTAAAAATATTGAGTTTTCTTTTGCTAGGTGAGACTTGGACAAAAAGAAACCACTTAAGTTCAGTCTTGTCAACTGTACCAAAAATGTAGAAGAAAAATATTTTTCTCTACTTTTTTAAGTGTTAGCAATCCTAGGTATTAGTTGTAGCAGGTATGCTTATTTCAGGCAGAAAGGTGATTTTTTCCTTGACAGTATTATTTTCTGAGAGGCAGACTTGTTTTTTGAGTAAAATAATCAATGAAGGGAGAGAATGGGTTAGTAGGTAAAGAGTTGACAGAGTCAAGCCTTCGAGATACTGTTTCCAGTTTTACAACAGTTAATTTCCTTTTACAGTTTATTAATCTATTAAATGAAGATAAATCTTGCAATGATTTTGCAAAGATTGACTATTTTAAAGTCCATTCTCGTTCTTAGATGAAATGAATCTTCCGGGGGAAAATGATACTTAAGAAGTAAAGAAGTTTGTCACAAGAACCATGGCATCACAGTTAGCTGTTTGTTACGCAAATCCTTTCCTTTTGCTTTATTTACAACAGGGCTGTTCAACTTCTTGGCAGCTGGGGCCTCATGTCACATGGGCTCCCCCACAGAATGCCCTCTGGGTTCTCCCTGTCACAGTGTGGGCCTCTCCTGGCCTCTCCCTGCCACAACTTGGGTTCCACTAGATCCACAAGCTCTGGGCTCCCCAGGCCACATGATCCATGCTGCACCATGCCTGGGGCAGTAACAGGAAACAAGCTAGAGCAGGGAGGCGAAGCCTAGAGAGTCTTGCAGCAGCCGGAGCCATGGAGAAAGTGGTAGCTAGGCAGGAGTGAGTTGGACAGCCCTGATTTACACAGTCCTTCTGAAGATAAGTAGCCATGAAGACTACCTAGTAAACAGAAACAGGATTGCTAACACTGAAAACAGAAACTAGGATTGCGAACACTGAAAAAGTAGAGAGAAATATTTTTCTTCATTTTTTGTATAGTTGACAAGACTTTGCACTTAAGTGGTTTCTTTTTGTCTAAGTCTCACCTAGCAAAAGAAAGCTCACTTGCTGTGCTGTTGTACAGTGACTTGCAGAATTGAGCGAGATTTTGTATTTGGATCTCTCCATACAGGAAGTTATAGTCATGCAAATATTACATATTTTGCCACAGTAAAATCATTTATCAGATTTACATATTTTATGTTATATGGGAGGAACAGCATGGGTCAAATGTCTGGGCTGGCCTGATCTGTCTGGGACTAATTTTTAATTTAGAAACAGAAGAAAATTGTGTCAAGCTAGTTTAGAATGAAGATGTCGAAAGTAAAATTCATACCATATGTAATAATACAGTTTTCTTGACTATTTTCTGCAGGAACACAGAAGCTTGCTCTTGAAGATGTGTAGTACGGTACAAGCTGTAACTGACCATAGAAAAATGGACATGTTGCAGATACTGCGTAAAACCTCAGAGCGCTTAGAGTGTGATCATTGCAGTTTTAAAGGGACAGACTATGAAAACATACAAATTCATATGGGTACCATCCACCCTGAGTATTGTGATGAAATGGATGCTGCTGGTTTAGGCAAACTTATATTCTATCAAAAAAGTGCAAAACTATTCCATTGCCACAAATGTTTCTTCACCAGCAAGATGTATTGCAACGTTTATTATCACATCACAGCACAACATGCAGTGCCTGAGAAGTGGAATGAAGAACAGAAAGATCAGGTAGAAGCAGAGTCAGAATCCCCGAAAACAACTGTCACACTGGAGCCACAAAAATCTGCTGTCTCCTCTGAACCACACAAACCTGACCTTTCTCCTGGACCTCCAAAGCCTGAACCTGTTGTTTCCCCCAAGCTTCAGAAAACATCTGCATCCCCAGAGCCCCTGAAGCCTGCTCCAGCAGCTTCCCCAGAGCCTCCAAAGCCTGCTCCAGCAGCTTCCCCAGAGCTTCCGAAGCCTGCTCCAGCAGCTTCCCCAGAGCCTCTGAAGCCTGCCCCAGCTGTGTCTCCGGAGCCGAAGAAACCTGCTCCAGCCACATCTCCAGAGCCAAAGAAGCCTGTCCCCTCCTTGTCCCCAGAGCTGAAGAAACCTGCTCCCTCTGTGTCCCCAGAACTGAAGAAGCCTGCCCCAACTGGATCCCCCGAGCCACCAAAGCCTTCCCCAGCTGGGTCCCCAGAACCACAGAAGGCTGCTGTGACTGTGTCCCC
>NW_017728906.1:92056370-92072555 GCF_001723895.1 Crocodylus porosus | reverse complement strand
GCGCAGGCATTCCCCGGCCGTGTCCCCAGAGCCGCGCAGGCATTCCCCGGCCGTGTCCCCGGAGCCGCGCAGGCATTCTCCGGCCGTGTCCCCGGAGCCAAAGAAACCTGCCCCAGCTGTGTCCCCTGAACCACGAAGGTATGCTCCAGCCGTGTCCCCTGAGCCAAGGAGGCATGTTACTCAGATGCGAAGGCCAGCTCCTACTGCTTCCCCTGAGCCACGGAGGCCTGCTTCCTCGGGTTCTCCAGAGCCATGGGGACCTGCTCCCACAGTTTCTCCTGAGCCTTGGAGATCTACCCCAGTTATTCCACATGAACTGCAGAAATCTTCCCCCAGTGTTTCACCTTGGGCCTCAAAATCTGCCCTGGCTCCACCCATAGAGCCCCGCAGATCTGGCCCAGAGCCCCGACGGCCAGGCCCCGTTGTGTCTCCAGAGCCCCGACGGCCAGGCCCTGTTGTGTCCCCAGAACCTCGGAGGCTTGTTCCTGACCCTTGGAAATCTACATCCTTCTCAGAATCTCAGAAATCTCTTGTATCTTCTGAGCCATGGAAGCCCATCTCATCTGTTTACCCAGAAGGTTGGAAACCTGTTCTTTCCCCTGATACATGGAAGCCTTCTCCCCCTGTTTCACCTGAACTCCGAAAGCCTAGTCACACTGTTTCCTCTGAAGTTTGGAAACCTTCCTTCTTTTCTGAGATCCGCAAACCTGGTCCCTCTGTTTCTCCTGAGCCTTGGAAACATGCTGAGTCCCGGAAGTCTACTTTCTTCCCTGAGACTCAGAAGTCTGCTCCTGCTGTTTCTCCTGAGGTACAGAAACGGGCCCACTTCCCTGAACCTCGGAAACGAGCTCTCTTTCCTGAGTCTCGAAAATCTGTTCCTGCTGTTTCCTCTGAGGTGCAGAAACGTTCTTTCTTCACTGAACCTCAGACACAGATGTCTGCTGAAATGCAGAAACATGCTGTCTTTGCTGAGGCCCAGAAACCTGCTCCTGTTTCTCCTGAAATCCAGAAGTCTGCCTTTTTCCCAGAGCCTCAGAAACTTTCTGCTGTTTCCTCTGAAGCCCAAGAACATACCTGTTTCCCAGAGCCTCAGAAATCTGCTCCTGTTGCTTCTCCTGAGAGCCAGAAACATGCCCTCTTCGTGGAGTGCCAGAAACCTGCGCCTACTCTTTCGTCTGAGACCCAGAAGCAAGCTCTTTTTGTTGATTCTCAGAAATCTGCTCCTGCTGTTTCCCCTGAGACCCAGAAACATTCCCTTTCTACTGAACCCCTTAAACCTGCTCCTGTTGTTTCCTCTGAGGTACAGAAGCCTCCTCTGTCTGTCGAACCCCTCAAACCTACCCCTGCTGTTTCCTCTGAGGTCCAGAAAAATGCTGTCTTCCCTGATCTCCATAAACCTGCTCCATCTGTTTCCTCTGAGCCTCAATCACCCAGTGCACCTGATGAAAGTGACTTCTTATCTCAGAATTTAGAAGATCAAAAACCACTGGATGATCTGTTGCCTCAAGAAGAGCAGCCAGTCTTAAGTAAGGAACCTCCAGAAGATGCATTGTATTCATGTCCAAAGAAGAAGCTCAAGAAGGAGAATCAGGAGAACTCTGATTCTGAACTAAATAGCAGTGAATGTGCAAAAACAGAGATGGAGATGGATTCAGTGGAGGTAAAGGAACAAGAATCCAACAGTGATCAAGAACAATTTGATGCAGAATCATCTGAATACAGCAAAGAGAGCAAAACAGAACCAGCTACTCCCATTCAGCCACAGTGTGTACTACAGTTTACAGAAGAGAAGGAAGCTTTCATTTCAGAGGAAGAAATAGCAAAATATATGAAGCGTGGAAAGGGAAAGTATTATTGCAAAATTTGTTGCTGTCGTGCAATGAAAAAAGGTGCTGTTTTGCATCATTTAGTGAACAAGCATAATGTTCAAAGTCCATATAAATGTAAAATATGTGGGAAAGCTTTTCTTTTGGAGTCTCTTCTTAAAAACCATGTTGCTGCTCATGGTCAGAGTTTGCTTAAATGTCCACGTTGTAATTTTGAATCGAGTTTTCCCCGAGGTTTTAAGAAACATTTAACCCATTGCCAAAGCCGTCATAGTGAAGAGGCAAATAAAAAACATTTGGACAGCCTTGAACCAGTTGAGGAACAAATTTGATGCGTTTTTTCCTTGTACCAGAGAGGTTTAATTTAGTGAAATATTAAAAATGTTGCTCTATGTTAGTCAACTAAGTAGTTTAGCTGTTTTGACTAGTCATGCATGGTTTATTGTATTATGTTTAACTTGTCTTATAGCTGTATTACTGAAAGGATTTACTTTTCAAATGTTTTTAAAATAAATATCCATGTCTGTGTATTAATCACTGGTAAATTCATACTTTGTTATCTAGAAGTGCTACATTTCTGAAACCAAAACAGATGAAACTTAGTTTTGTAATTGTTAAGAACATGGAGGCAGTAGAGTCAAGGTGTGGCAAGCAGCCCATATGTTACTGTGAAGACTGGACAAAATTTTTCACATCTGTTAGATGTCTTATTTTTCAAAATGTGGAGCATGCTTTCAGAGTATGAAGCCTCACCAAATTGAATGTGAATGAGTAAGGCATGAGAGACTGACATTGGGGTTTTTTGAGTAATTATGCTCTGACCTTGTAATTGAGTATATAGCCATTTGTTGGAAATTTACTGTACTCACCTCTGGATTAAATGTCTTAAGATCTGAAAATGTCAAGGTACTTCTTTGCGTTGATGTATTTTGATCATGTTTTTAAGCATGTACTAATAGACTTTACATTTATGGAGTGTTATATGAGATTGATTGTATATATAACGAGAATTCTTGAGTTGATGCTGATGTTATGCCAGAAAAACCTGATTTGTATCTGGTGAAATGTTACACTTAATACTTTTAACAATAAAAGGCAAACCTGGACATTGGATATTTTTCTTGTCTACTCTTTCAAATTTAAAGCAAAGCTTTTGGTATTTCATTACATTGTAATCTTCTAAATACAGCTGACTAACAGCATATAATGTGGAATTACGTAGCATTTTTACAAGATCTGTAGATATGACAGCTGTTTTCATCAGCATATAGAAGTCAAGCTAGTTTACACCACCTCTCTACACTTTGGAAAAATATTAAGTGTTAAAAGGAGAAAATGCAGTATAGCATGGAAGGGGAAATAGAAGTATACACTGTTGTTTTGGAAGGGAGGTTGTCTCTCTTTGTGTTAACTTTAGATATTTGTCTGATAGCACAGGTGGTAAATGTTGGCCTTTATCTGTCTCTCCTAAACTGAAACAACTATTTGTAACTGATTACGTGCATTTTCATCACACTTGTTAGCATGTTACAAACAACAAAAATAATTGACTGCTGAAAATAATCCTGCATTGGTAAGGAGATGGAATAAATAATCTGTCAGGTCATTTGAGTATCTGTATTCTATTTGTAGTTCTCCCCTAATCATTTGAGAATTTTAAGATCATCTGCAGGGTTATACAAATACAAGTTCCATTATAGGCAAAGAAAACATGTTCTTGTGTTCACTATTTCACTCATTTTCTGAGTACCCTATTAATATTTTACTAGTTGGTCCATTGGTGTTACTGTTGTCAAAATATGTAGACAAAAATATTGTTAGAATTGTCAACAACTTAAAAATGAAGTTAAGTTCCTAGAAGGTTCTTTAGATGTATTGTGGACATGCATTTAGATTTGTGCATCTTGCCTCTGAGATTTGATTGGATACTTTTTGCCCCAGCAGCATGTGTAGCATGTGTTCTGGCACCAAGAGTATAAAGGGTGGCACATGCTTCTGGTTCCTCATTTCCCTCTCAGCGGCGGGGTCCCATACTACAGGCATACCTCAGAGATATTGTGGGTTCAGTTCCAGACCACTGCAATAAAGTGAATATCGCAATAAAGCAAGCCACACAAATTTTTTGGTTTCCCAGTGCATATAAAAGTTATGTTTACACTATAGTCTATTAAGTGTGCAATAGCATTATGTCTAAAAAAACAATGTATATACCTTAATTAAAAAGTACTTTATTGCTAAAAAATGCTAACCATCATCTGAGCCTTCAGCGAGTTGTAATCTTTTTGCTGGTGGAGGGTCTTGCCTCGATGTTGATGGCTGCTGACTGATCAGGGTGGTGGTTGCTGAAGGTTGGGGTGGCTGTGGCAATTTCTTAAAATAAGACAACAATGAAGTTTGCCGCATCAATTGACTCTTCCTTTCAAGCAAGATTTCTCTGTAGCATGCGATGCTGTTTGATAGCATTTTACCCACAGTAGAACTTCTTTCAAAATTGGAATCAATCCTCTCAAACCCTGCCGCTGCTTCATCAACTAAGTTTATGTAATATTCTAAATCCTTTGTTGTCATTTCAACAATGTTCACAGCATCTTCACCAGGAGTAGATTCCTTGACTTGCTCGACACAGGGTTGCCACAAACCTTCAATTTGTAAAAAACGCAATATCTGCGAAGCGCAATAAAGCGAACCGCAATAAAACGAGGTATGCCTGTATATGAAATCGGAGGAGAGGAAAAGGAGGATGGGTTGTTAATGTTCATGTGGACAACACACTTAGTAAACTCCAGTTACAGGTAAATAATTCTTGCTCCGAGTAATTGTCCACGTATACATTCATGCTCTGGGTGACTCCAAGGTGGATAACTCCTTCCTGAGTCAAGAGATCCGAGATGAGCAATATCTTGAGTCAACAGAATGGTGACATATACCTCAAGGTGAATCTTGAGTCTCTTACATCAGTGGTGCTCAGCCTTTTGGCTCTGTGGGACAGATGAGGGATGCAGGGCTAGGCCCACATCCCTGTATCAGGCCCTGTGTAGCCTTGGCTAGGCCCCCTCAGGCTATGTGCCAGGACTGGGCCTTGTATGTGGAGAAGGGGGAAAGGCCTTGGCCTTGGTCCCCCCACCAGGATTGGGGCTTCAGGGTTCCACATCGACCCTGTGTACCAGGATCAGGGCCCCACACTACCCCTGCCTCATCCTACATGGTGGGGTCAGGCCCTCTATTACCAATCTACAAGTCTGCAGAGCTCCCCACAGACCCACTGGCTGGATGATGCATGTCAGTGGTCAGATGTGAGGGAGGGGGGAGGTTGAGCACTTTGTCCTAGATGATCAGTAATTGAAGGACTGTCCTGTTAGATATAGCATCTATCCCAGAGACTTGTGTAATCAAATAGCAATTTGATACTCCCACAACATTCTTGCAAGCAATCTAAGGAAGTATAGGTTGGATGTATGCATGGTAAGGTGTATAGAAAACTGGCTGGAGTGTCAGGCTCAAAGCAGTCAATGGCTGGATGCCTAGCTGGCAGCCAGTATTGAGTGGAATGCCCCAAGAGTTGGTCCTGGGGCTGGTTTTGTTCAGTATCTCTATCAATGACCTGGAAGATGGGATGGTTTGCAGCCTCAGCAAGTTTGCAAATAACATCAAGCTGGGGGGAGTAGTAGATATGCTGGAGGGTAGGGCTAGGATTTAGAGAGACGTAGACAAATTGGGGGATTGGACCAAAAGATATAAGGTTCAATAAGGACAAGTGCAAAGTCGTGCATTTAGAACGATCCCATGCACCAGTACATGCTGGGGACTGGCTGGATGGGCAGCAGCCCTGCAGAAAAGGTCCTGGAGGTTACAGTGGATAATAAGCTGAATATAACCCAACAGTGTGACTGTTTTGCCAAGCAGGCTAACAGCATGCTGGGCTGCATTGGTAGAAGTGTTGCCAAAAGATAAAGGCAAGTAATCTTTCCCCTCTATTCAGCATTGGTAAAGCTACATCTGGAGTACTGTGTCCAGTTTTGTGCCCCCCAACACAGAAAGGATGTGGACAAATTGGAGAGAGTCCAGCAGAGGGCAACAAAAATGCTTAGGGCCTGGGGCACATGACTTCAGAGGAGAGGGTGAGAGAACTGGGCTTATTTTGTCTAGAGAAGAGAAGACTGAGAGTGGATTTAATAGCAGCCTTCAACTATCTGAAGGGTAGTTCCAAAAAGGATGGAGTTAAGAGTTTTTTAGATGACAGAACAACTATCAATGGTTTCAAGTTGCAGCAAGGAAAGTTTAGGTTAGATATTACAAAAAACTCTCTCATGGAGGGTAGTAAAGCACTAGAACAGATTATTGAGAAGTTGTGGAATCTCTGTCCTTGGAGGTTTTAAATCCAGCTAGACAAAGACCTGGCTGGGATGATCTAGTTGGGGATGGGCCTGCTTTGAGCAGGGGATTGGACTATATGACCTCCTGAGGTCCCTCCCAACCTAATTTTCTGTGATTCTATAATTGGTAAAGGTATATATGGTAGGGCTGTGTGAAATGGCACCATTCTGTTTCAACATGAGTTTCAAGCTTTCAACAGAACAGCATTCATTTCAAATTTCATTTTGATTCGAAACTGCTGTTCCGTTTCACTTCTTTGAAACAGTGAGGCTGTTTCAACGCTGTTTTAACATTCTGCCCATTCATTCACTTGAAGCTTGAAACAGTCTCTTTCATCTTGCAGGCAGTTGGGGGCCTGCAACTCTAGAAGGGCTCTGGGGGCTGTGCCAGTCCTCCCGGGGCTGCAGGCCCCCAGTCTGCCTGCCAGATGAGGGAGGAAAGCCAGCTGTTGCCACCTGGGACTGGGGAGCTGGGGAAGGGACCTGAGTCCGATTGCTCAGTTCCCATCCCCAGTGCCAGATCAGACTGGAGAAGAATTCAGCCCAGCTGGGCTGAGTTCCCATCCCAAGCCCAATCTAGCACTGGGAATGGGAACTCTTCCCCAGCCTTATCGTAAGGCTGGGGAGGGGAACTAAGGGATTGGGCTCAGTTCCCTTCCCCAGCCCGATCACAGCACTGGGGGGGGAAGCTGAACCTGGGCTCAGTTCCCTTCCCCTACGGTGTGATTGGCTTCCTGCAGTCCGGCTGTGGGAGGTGAGGAGACCCAGGGCTGCACTCACGGCTGCTGCTGGGAGTGCAGCCCTGGTTGTCCCTTGTCTCCCACCACCTGGTTGTTGGCTGCTTCAAAACTCAAAACGTTTCAACACTTTTGAAATGTTTCGACTAGCCTCATTTTGTTAAGGCTGTTCAAAATCCTTTGTTTCGATTCAGTTTTGCTGTTTCAAGCTCGAAGTGAGTCAAAACGGTGTTGAATCAAAACAGCCGGCAAAATTTCACACAGCCTTAATATATGGATCTTTTTGGATCCACTTTGCAGTTGTCGCTTATTAGAGACATTGTGTAAGGAATTAAACTAGGCTCTGTTGAATTGGGCCTGAATCATTGCACAACGCCATCTTGGAGGTCTCATATAACATTATTTCCTGCACCCTAATAACCAGTTGGACAGTCTATGGGTTCATGTTGTGACAACTTTAAATCTCTTGGCTATGTAAATGAACAGCCATGGAGGCTTTGGAAAAACCTTGATTCTGTTTAGATAGTTGTTGAGTATATAGAGAGCTGAGCTCAAGAGGAATGTGGCTTAAAGAATACTGATAAATGAATGGCTTTGATGGATTTCAGACTAACCACTGTGGGCAAAAGCTTTGGGTGGATCTCAAGGTCACAACAGCTGCATAAAAGTATGGGGAGGGGACTTGGAAGACATGAGGATTTGGGGCTCACTCACACTTCTTGCCAATTTAACTCCCACCAAGAATGTTATCTTCATGGACAGGTAGAGGAGCAAGCAAGTTACTATTAGTTTGAACAGCTGCCTTATCAAAAATTTGAGGACTGGGTTTAGATCCTACCCTGGGATGGGGTCCTTTTATCAGGAAAAATGTTGATCAAGTCCCCAAGAAATATGAAGACAGCTAGGTGAGAAAATATAGGTCTACCCCTGTGCTGTGGGTAATGAATTAGCTGTATAGTGAACCTATTTTGAGCTAATACTCCAATATATCAGGAATGGAAGACTGGGTGGAGTTCTTCAACTGACAACAATTATCTATGCTTGGTAGTATTCTTGTTTTATATGAAAATAGCTCTACTTTGAGCTGGACATTCTTACTCTATTTGTGAAAGCCAGCCTGTTTATATCATCCAGCCTGTGAGGCAAAGGCAATGTAAATCCAGGCGGATAACTCTCCTTCCTGAGTCAACAGATCTGAGGCCTTGAGGATCCTTTCTTACAGCAGCAGCAGGAGGTCTTAGTGCCAACGTTTTCCTAGCCATGTGCAGACCAGTAGAATCAGCAATAGTCCGAGAAAAACTAATGCTGGTGTTTTCACTGAAAGCAGAGAATATATTCTGAAGGAAATAAAGTTGCCTCTGAGGGAATGTAAGTCTTGATCTACATTATAATGGAATAGTTTTGACCTCTCAAATGGAGAGTCTTCCATTGTTGTTTGGAATTCTTTACAGAGTCAGTATCCCCAAAACCATGAACTCCATGTTGCCACTGTTGCAGTCACAGAATAGGAGGTTGTGTCTGTAGCATCTAATTGTTACCCATCTGATATCAGGGAGAGGAGTGGAATAACAAGCTCCCCAAAGAGGTCATAGTGCTGTGAATCATTCAAAATTGTAAAATCATAGTGAAGGAAAAAGTGATAGTTTGCAAGTCTGAACTGCAAATTTCATAGATTCATAGGTGTTAGGAGCTGGAAGGGACCTTACATGATCATCAGGTCCAGGCCCCCTGCACTTGAGCAGAAAAGACTGCTGGGGTCAGATGACTCCAGTAAGATGGACATCAAGATGCTTTTTGAAGATCGCCAGGGTGGGTGACTGTACCACCTCTGGCGGGGAGTCTGTTTCAGACCCTCGGCACTCAACTTGTAAAATAGTTTTTCCTTATGTCCAATCTGAAGCAATCTTCAGTCAGTTAGTTCCCATTGTTTCTTGTCTTTCCCTGGGGTGCCTTGGTGAATAGATGCTCCCCCAGGCCCCGGTGCGCGCCCCTAATATACTTATAGGCTGCCACCAAGTCCCCCCTAAGTCTTTTCTTCTCCAGGCTGAACAGTCCCATGTCTTTCAGCCTCTCCTCTCATAACCTGCTCTCCAGACCTCCAATTATACGTGTGGCCCACCTTTGGACTTTCTCAAGCTCCTCCACATCTTTCCTGAAGTGCAGCACCCAGAACTGGATGCAGTACTCCAGCTGCAGTCTCACCAAGGCCAGGTAGAGCAGAAGGATGACATCCTTAATCTTGCTTGAGATGCATCGGTAGATGCATGCCAGTGTTTGATTTGCTCTACCAGCTATGGCATTGCATTGGTGGCTCATATTCATTCTGTGCTCTATCACGACCCCCAGGTCTCTTTCAGTTCTGGTGCTAGCAAGCATAGCACGGCTAAGCCTGTAAGTGTGTTGCAGATTATTTCTCCCCAGATGGAGCACTTTACCTTTCTCTGTGTTAAACATCATCAGGTTATAATCTGCCCACCTCACAAGCCTGTCCAGGTCAACCTGTATTGCTGGCCTATCCTCGTGCATGACCACATTCCCCCATAATTTGGTATCGTCTGCAAACTTTGCCACTACACTTTTAATACCCAAATCCAAATCATTGATGAACATGTTGAAAATCAGTGGTCCGAGTACTGAGCCCTGAGGGATGCCACTCATCACCTTCTGCCATCTTGACTCAGTTCCGTCTATTAATACTCTCTGGGAATTTGCAAAGGAGTAAGGTCATTTACCAAAAAGGTCCACCTTCTGAGATGCTTTGTCTCTGGGAACTGACCTGTATAACCTGTTTTCTCCTTTCTTACTGCTACTTCTGAGGAGTGTGGAGTGATATGAAAAAAAGAAAAACTTTCTGAGGAGTCTGATATTTTTACAGTCCACTCTTTTTTATTGGGTTGGTGAGCCCAATATCAGTTTTTGCTATGATGG
The DNA here is from genome assembly GCF_001723895.1 of Crocodylus porosus. Taxonomy (NCBI): domain Eukaryota; kingdom Metazoa; phylum Chordata; order Crocodylia; family Crocodylidae; genus Crocodylus; species Crocodylus porosus. The sequence continues at coordinate 92,062,691 of NW_017728906.1, read as the reverse complement.
TTTGGTGGGGTTAGTGACTATATGACTGATGGGCAGTAGCCATTAAGATAGCTTGAGATAGTGCAAAAAGGTCTAGTAAAATATATTAGATTAAATATATTAGCTTCTGTGGTGTAAGGTTACTGGACCTGTTGCAACTGCCTCATCAGATTAGGAATTGTACTGTATATCCTATCCAGGATGGTGAGTAGGAAACCACTGACCCAAGCAAGGAGAAGAAAGATGACTCTCACAAGGCAGTTCAAACAACTTCAGTTCCCAAGGTGGATATTCTAGAATCAAAGGCAGAAGTTGTCCCAGATCCAGCTGGAAGGATGATACAAAAGACTGGAATGGTAGTTAGATCATCTGGATCTTGAGCCTGTTTGGAAGCTCAGCATCTACATACCATGTGGCCTATGACCATGACAAGTTAATTTGTTAGAAGACTGACATAATAGATTAATGGTTATGGTGGAGACATGCCAAACTTAGGGCCCAGAATTAGATGTGAAAGAGGAAGGAGCCATGTCTATTGGCAGTACCAGTGAACTTGGGGCTGCAGGAGTATCAGAATCCAGAGCATCAGTAGCAGCCAATGCTGGCTAGGGACTGTTAAGGTGACAATATTTGGATCTTGGGGAGCATTGGATTTGCAGCTGAAACAAGACTTTAATCTGTGGCTTCAGCAAAGCTGCTGACCACAAGGCAGAATGATATATTAAAAGTAACATTGCAAAATGCTTAGGCAAGCATTTTTTTAAACAATATAGTAGTGTTGTAAAATATGTATCGTTAGAAGGTAAAGCAGATTTTGCTTATGAGTGCTTATGCTAAGTAACCATCTTAACTGTGTCAACCATTTTTGAGTGAGTCTGTGTAAGTCTGCATGCTGTAAATGCGATAAAACCCCAGGAATGTGGAGATGGTATAACCTAGAACTGAAAAACAAACTGGAATGTGAAATACAGCACATGACTGATAACAGAATCCAAGATGAACATATGCAAAAAGGTGAAGGGTGATTGGTGAAGAAGCTTCCAGGTTTTGGTCAAAGTCCACCCAGTGACCGAAGAAGTGGGTTTAAGGTCTTAGACATATGCTCATAGCAAAAAGACATGTCAATAAGTGAAATGCATAGGCAATCCCATGCTAATGAAGTAAACAGTAAACAGAGGTGGAGCCTGAGAGGGGAGGAGATGTGGGTGGAACCAAGGAGGGGCGAAGGTGGAGTAAATGTTAATGAGCATGAACCAAGGTGTATAAATGTGGAAAGAACTATTGTTCAGTGTGGCTCCCCTGGTTTCACAGGCAGTGTGTTTGTGAGGGAGCTAGTTCGAACTGGTCTCCATTTTGAATAAAGCTGTTGCGAGCAATGTGTGCTGGTGTTTGCTCCCTGCTTGCTCTGGCTAATGAGTAACAGGATCCATGAACAACTGAATCTTCGTCTCCCTAGATGTTGGGCGCCGCATGCAGTTGGGGTCTAACAGGGACCAACTCTTTTTCAAAGGTCATGCAGGAGAGCAAAGATGGGCTTGTGGGAAATAATGAGATTCATTGGTACAATTTGCTTGAATACAGGGGCTTTTACAATCTCTCTTGAAAGGAAGAAGTGAACACTAACACTGCAAGCAGAACATAAGCCACAATGCAGACCAGTAAGAACATGCTCTGACAGCTATGCTTTTGAGAGGAACTGGAGAGCAGGATGCACACACTGCCTTTTTTGCCCTCAGTTTGGGAGAGGTGTAAAGGGTTGGGGTAATAGTGCACATATGGATACCAGATTTCTGCTCAAGTTTCTCGAGCATCTATTGTTTAAAATAGCCTTCCTGGTAGTAATTGATGCTTTGATAGCTGCTCTACATTGTGGGCTCCACACGGACGAAGTCATTCTTAGACTTCATTCCAGCCTTATCCTATAAAGTAATCTCAGAATTCCATCCATTTTAAGGACGGGGAAGGCAGGAACTTGCAGGACTGTGCCCATAATGTGCGAGTGCCCAGGAATTTCACTGACTTTAGTGGAAACTGAGAGGGCTCGGCACATTATAAGAGGATAGAAGGACAAGCAAATCATTATCACAAAAATCTGTGGTATGTCCTGTTCCTAGTTCCTTTCATAAGAGGGCCAGGAGTATTTCTTTCTCCACTTTTAAAACAGCATTTTGGTTTTGAAAACAACATTAACATGCATGTCAAAACATGTTCCCCTATAAAAGCTTCATTGTGGTGAATGCCAACTCATGAGATTAGTACAAAAAGCCCTTTAATATACAACATACTCATTTCTAATGTGCATAAATACTTGAGGAAGAAGGTGTGTTCATTGATAAAAGTAGTGATGTAGAATTCAAATATAACTTGGCATTCCCTGAAATCATTTCTTCACAAGTAAGGAATTATCTTACCACACCTATTTAATATTCATAAGGTCTAAGAGTCAGAAATAATTTAAAAAATTGGCAACCAAACACAGCACACTGCATCTTGGTTGTTTGGCTGAAGTGCTCACTACAATTTGGAAAAGATTAGCAGGGACATATATCCATATAGACCATGTAAACTAAGTACATGATACCCTGTTTAAATCACACTGGAAGGAAGTTTCGGGTACTGGTACAGTACATTTGCGTTAAGTGTGAATGTTATTTATCCTTTAAATGATTACAGGTTCTGATTCTACTACAATTAACAGTGCAATCTGATGCTGCTAATAGTTAATTGCATTACTATAATTTCCTTTTTTTGTTTGCTTTGGGACCAGTCATCCCCTAGGTAGGCAAAATTCTCACTGTAAATAAGTTTGGCTGAAGAAAAAATTCATCACCTAGCTGGCATGAAGGCCAGGCAAATGGGTTTTTGTGGATAAATGCAACAGGGAAGGGGAGGGATGCAGTGCTTCCTCCCCAACTTGTAGGTGGAAGAAGACAGCCTTGCTACAGCTGCTGCTTTAGCCTTGTCCTAGAATGGACATTATAAACCATACTTGTGGCCTGTAGATAGATTCACATAATCAGGGCACCAGTGACTTACCAGGCTTTTCTTGTTGTGCTTCCAAGCCTTGATCTATGCAGAACTTGGGTGGAATTCAGCTCCACCTGGTATATGAAGTGCTTTTTATGCACATCCTGAACCTGCAATAATTTTGCTGCACTGGGAGCTTTTGACAACCTGGTTGAATTTCTCCCTATGTGCAGATGGTAGGATCAGACCCCATTACTCTGAATGTAAATCATGTTTTATAAAATAGCTTTAAAAGTATAGTAATATTTACAGAGGTAATGGCAGAAAGATTGATGGATACCAAGTGGTGACTGTATTGTGTATCCAATCCTGTGAAGAATATTGTGTTCAGTAGGTCACATTTCTGCATGAAAATAAATTATGAACTGTTAGCAAATTTATATATATCTTCTGTAGTAAAACCATGCACTAAAGTGGCAAAGCCATAATTTGTATTTGCTCTCAGTTTGTAAGTTTAAAATCTTAACCCCGCCTCAGTCTAGACCGAAGAAAAAAAACCTTGTTGGGGGTGTGGGGGTGGGGGTTGAGCACTGGAAGAGGCCACCCAGAAAGGTTGTGAAATCTTCATCCTTGGAAGTTTTTAAGAGCAGGCTAGACAGACCCTTGACTGTGATGGTTTAATGAGGGACTGGGGAAGGTTACTGTGGTACCCTTGTCTATGGCCCTCCCAACTATATGATTGATCCAATAAAAGATACTACCCACAAAAATCTTTGCCTCTCACTGCTTTTTACGTTTACAGCTCCTCTCAACTCATGTTGTGTGACAGCCCAGTAGAGGGAGGCAGAGAGCAATTTGTTGCCAGGTAGATCATGGTAAAGGTACTGCTGTGGAATAATTAAAGCATAGATAATAAGCATATTACATATGGAATTGGGATACGTGTGCATCTAAATTAGGTGCACAAATGCAGTCAGAGCTTGTATGAGCACCAGGCCCTCAGGGGACAGAGAGTGGTGAACAGGGAGCTTAACAGTATCCTTCCTCATCACTTACTCCAGAGTTCTCAGTTGTGAGTGTGAGATATCTATCTATCTATCTATCTATCTCACAAGAGGGCCTGACTCTTATCATTTAGGAGCCCTCTCACCAGGAGTTCTCTCTCTTTTAAATAACAAAAGCATATTTCATGAGGCAGCACTGAACTCTTGGTTCCTGATTTCAGTGGGTGCATCTACACATTCATTGATGTGCAGTGGTTACTTTGCATTTAAATAAATAAATGTGTAGTAACCAGAGCTGCTGCGCAGTAGTGCCAGTGAATGCCTTTTTAGTGATGCTACTGTGCAGTAGCCTAATAATGCCACGTGGTAGTGTATTAGCACTATTTGTGCTGTGACACAATACTGTGCAGTATTATTAGGCTACTGCGTATTTAGCATCTTGTGTAGATGAGCCCCATGATGTTTAGTAGATGATTCATAACTACTTTTAGGTTTAGTTAGGGAAAATAATGATATATTAAGGATTAGGTTTCATGATCATTGGATCTGGGATTTGGTTTTGACTTGTTTATGAGACCAGACACAACGTACAGATTGAGATGCACTTTGTATAGATGTAATAACAATGAGGTATAAGGCAGGGGAGGTATAAGGTGCTGAATTGTCATTAGAGTCCTGCCATGGTGCTACCCAAATATTGTCCTTAGATTAAATCTGGCTGTGCTTATTCTAACACATTTCTTATTGCTATCAGTGGGACTTTGGCCTGAAGAAAAATTGCACCAGTTAGTTTATTGAAAGGAAATTTTATATGCAGACAGACAATAAAATCTCCATTCTTGGAAGTTTTTAAGAGCAGATTAAACAAACAGTTGGATGAGATGATGATCCTGCTTTAACTGGGAGGTTGAATTAGATGACCTCCTAAGGTCCCTTTCATCCCTATTATTTTATATAATTCAGTGTATACCAATGAAACCTGCAAGTTCTGCTCTTGCATTGCACTTTAGTTCTAATTTGGTCCTATTGCAACTTTTTTCCCCTCTTTGTTGTCATACTAGACAGCAATGAGTTTGGGGAAGCTAAATGACCTATTTAGCCTAAGATTTTTAAGCATAAGAGTTGAAATTGGAAATTAGGAATACACTGGCTTGGTTTTGTGCACCTAAGACTTTCCTCCTCTGTTTGTAGTGAAAGAAACAAAGCAAGCAAGCAAGCATGGGCCTTTGTACCCTTTTTGAACAGTAATACAATTAAAACATTGCGAGACTACTTTTTGAGGTGGCTGTGTGGTTGGGAAAAGCTGAAGTTAAAAGTAGCATGAAGTTTTCAGAATTTCCTTGTGTGATGTTTTAAAGTTTGACAAATCATTTGAAATTCAGCATTTGATTAACAAAGCCCATGAGAAGCTGAGTGCATCTTTTAACCATATTAACAAAGACAAAAGACAAGTAAAATTAAATCCATTTGAAGAAAATGTTATCTCTGAAAAATGATCTCCTACTGCTGTTTGAAGTGCCAAAATATTTATGAAAAATAAACTTTGGAGAGAGAGTGCAGACATTCAGCTGCCATTTTCAAAGGAGTGTGCACATTTTGCATATCCCTGAATTCATTTCAGAACTGGAATCTTTTATCCTGTGACAATTTTATGCTAATAAATGTATGTCTACTCTTTGACATGACTGATCCAAGGACTCAATTTTTGCTAATGAAAAATATAGAAAATGAACAGTTTCTCACTTTGGTCCAACCTATCAGCACCAGTCAGAATGATCTGCACAGCTCTGGTGACTCTAAGCACCCCTAACCCCATGTATCCAGCTAGTTGGAAATCATCCTAACTTGGGGTGATGCCCAGTTTATGTCAGAAGAATGTAACAGGTCCTGCAATATCCCCAGTGCTCTGGAGCTAGGCTGGGGGCGGGGGGGGAAGATCTACCTTTTGTGCCATTATAATCCAGAGACCACCTATCAACCATTTAAAAGATACAGCACCTCTTAAGTTGCTGAATTGTCATTAGAGTCCTGCCATGGTGCTACCCAAATATTGTTCTTAGATTACATCACAGCTGGAGGTAAGCAGGCTCGTGGTGGGAAGGGGTTAACTCCTCGCTCCCTGGGAGGAGGCGGCTGCGCGGAGCTGGGCCGGGTCAAGCCCCTGCCCAGGCCCCTACTTGGCCCAGCCACCCAGGGAGAGAGAAGAGGAGTGGGGTACTCACCAGTCCCCCTCCTGTAGGACAGGGCCCCCCAAATCCCAGGCAGGGCCCCCCCTGGCCTGAGAAATCAGCTTTCCCCGACGGCAGGCCCACTGCGCATGTGCGCAGTTTAAAAGGGCCGCCAAACAGGGAAAAAAAGCTCAGTTAGGCTC
>NW_017728906.1:92043360-92056359 GCF_001723895.1 Crocodylus porosus | reverse complement strand
ACACCTTCAAGAGTAAATTGGATGCTTATCTTGCTGGGATCCTATGACCCCAGCTGACTTCCTGCCCTTTGGGCAGGCGGCTGGACTTGATTGATCTCCCGAGGTCCCTTCCAGCCCTGATGTCTATGAAATCTATGAAGTTGTTTTGAATTACTTCTTGACACAGAGATGGTACCCTATGACCCAAGAACCGAGGAGTCTAGAAAGGCAGAGTGAATCTTGGCATCTTTTAATACTGAAGTGACTGATTTTGGAAAAAGGATGTGGCATAACATGAGATAGCTGTAAAGCAATTTTCCTCCCATCACCCAGCCAATGTGCCACAGCTCTAACCTAGTCAGGGGATCTCTAGGGATGAAAAGGGTAATTATCAAGCCTCTGTGCCTATTAAACCCTTAGCTTTCCTGGCAAGACTGCCAATCTGGGGGCCAACTGTGTCAGTGTCTGGCTTGCAAACCCCTGTCCATTTTGAAATACATCTACTCTCCCAACTGACTGATGAACAACAAATGGCTACCTTGACTTTTGGGTGCTACTGACCTGGGCTGTACCCTCATCAAGTGTTTTTTTTAAATAAACATTTTACTATTTGTATATAAATTATTTTCTGCAGATGCTTGGGGTTAGATGTTTTGGCTGATTCTTTTTCCACAAGGTGGGAGCAGGAAAAATCTACTGCCATCTAATAAGGCTGCTGCCATTTATTCTATCTAGAGCAATGTTGAAAACACGTAGGTTACAATAAATGTGAAAAATTCTGAAGTTAATTACAGATCCTATCTGTGCCATCAGCCCATTCTGGTTCCCATTAAATACCTCCATTGTCTACAACAGTTTAATATATTTCTGAAATTCATTCCAGCAAGGTGGATGGGTAGCGGGGGTACTATTAAACCAAAAGATTCTGTGCCTTTGCCCCTTGTCCTTTGTGGCAGACAACAATGTACTCTTGTCTGCAACAACCTTATTTCTTTCAAAGTGAGCACTGCCATGGCTTTGGTGACAACAAGCTTGGCTCTGTGCAGAAGGCCTAGGTGATTTTCTAAGGACTTATTCAAGGAAGTTTTTTTTTGTGGGAGAAGAAAATTATAGACAAAAACCATGATATGATTCAAGTCCTGTGATACTATTGCTCTCTCAAAAAAAATAATTAAAAACCTCCCTATCCCTGTTCTGAAGAGTCATGTTAAAAACAATAGGATGGTACCTTTAAAGTCCCACAAGGCACCTGTACAATAAAGCCTGTAAGGGCCATGTATGTGGGGGTTTTGTGTAGCGTAGGTGCCTTACTCTGGTACTTGCTTTCTCTGCAGTCTTAGACAAGGTATTTAACCATTCCACGTTAGCTTGGGAATAAGAACAAGGATACCACTGCATAATTAACACATAGAGGAGCTGTGAGGTTTAATAATAAACAGGGATCGAGGTTTTCTGTTTCCCACGGAAAAAAATGCAGATTTCCCCTTTTACCCGAGAAAAACGTGGATTTTTCATTTTAGCAGAGAAATGTTCAAATTTTGCACCTTTGCAAAGAGCTGTCTGCAGGCTGGCAGAGTTCCAGCCTGCAAGGGGCTGCAGGAAGTCTGGCAGGGGGAAAAGGGGGGACTGAGGCCCCCATAGGAAAGGAGGGAGTGAATTTGGCAGGGCTGGGGCTGGGTTTGCTGCCCAGTCAGACAGTACATGGGATTTGGGGCCTGGGGCTGGAAGGCGCAGCTGCAGAGCCCACCCAGGTGGCTCATCCAGGGGAAAATGGGGCCATCTCCATGCTGCTGTGCAACTCCTGCAGGGGACAGGGAGGACCCATGCCCCCCAGATCTGTGTGCGGAGTGGGGTGGGTTGGATGCGGGCTGCCCACTGCAGGCTCGGGCTCCCTTCCTTGCTGCTCTCCCCAGGGGCTCTGCAGTCCAGCGGGCGGGACCCAGTGCAGCAGGGCAGAGGGGGGCCAGGTGGGGAAGCTCTGTGCTGCTGCAAGCCCTGTGTCGTCCTGGCAAGGTGTCCTCTGCCTGCCCAGCAGTACTGGGAGCAGTGGCATAGGGTTGTGCCCCTCACTGCTGTGGAGTGGGCACGGGGTGTATTGCCAGGGCAGTGCAGAGCTCGCACCAGCAAGGAGCTTCCTTGCCCAGTCCTGCTCTGCCCTGTTGCACCAGATCCCACCCACTGGGTTGAGGATGCCCCGGAGGAGAGCAGCAGAGCAGCAGCCTGCCCCTGCCAAGCCTTTAGTGAGCAGCCTTCCCCTGCACCTGCCCCCAGCTCCATCCCCACCCTCTGCACAGATCTGGAGTCACGGTTACCCCCTGCCCCCCCAGGAGTGCGTGCAGTGGCTGGAAACCACCCCCCCTCCCAAGCTCACAGCAGGCAGCCCTCCCCCCATGGGCTCCACTGCTGCCTGCGGGGGGTGGAAAGGGGTGCTGACCTCCATGCTCCACTGCGCTGCAGCAGCCACCACCTCCTATGGGTGGTAGCCAGGGCTTGGGTGCTGCTGTGGGGGGCAGGGAGACTGCAGACCTGAGTCCCTGGCTCTGCAGCCCTGGCAGCTGGGCTGGACTCCCCCTCTGGCAGGGCTGGGGGAGGCAGGGGGCTCTGAGGGGGACAAGGGTCACCAGCACGGTTGTGGGGGGAATGGGGGGCACCAGCAGGGCTGTGGGGCCGTGGCTTGGGAGTGAGGGGCCTGGACCCACGTTCCATGAGCCAAGGAGGCAGAGGGAGCTCTAATTTTCCATGATAAAAACCCCAGAATCAAATACCAAATTTATAGTGATTGAGGCACTGGTAGCCTTCCAAATTGCTTTAAAACTATAAATATATGAATAAAACATTGTTTTCAGTTGATACAGTTTTATATATATATATATATAAAAAATGGTGTTTCATTTTAATTGTGGATTTTGGGTTCCTAATCAGAGAATTTGCAATTTTTTAATCAGTGAAAACCAGGATTCCTGATAATAAGTAAATGTTAAGTATGATTAGTAGAGAGCCTGGGACAGAGACTTGTTATAGCGTGGCAGCAACAGAATGGCTCTGAAATTAGTGGGTGCAAGTAAGAAAAAAAACCTTAGTGGACCCTTTTGAGACAGCATAGATATACACTACTTACACTGTCCTTAACATGAATTTGACCGGCAACCTGGAAGTGCCATTGATCTAATGGTTTCAGTATTCCATGCTCATGGCACAGTTACATTAACTAAACAATTCTAGGCACTCAAGGAAATCCCAAGGGAAATTATTTCAATTAAAAAGATATTGGTCTCTGTATAGATTACGACTGAACAACAAGAAATGTTATTACTCTTAACAATGAGGAAAAAACCACCATTACCCATAGCTGGTGAAGTGACAACTCCTTGTTGCTACTGCTTTTATAGCTTGAATAAATACAGGCCTAACTGTTGTGATAAAGAATTAGGCAATAGGATTAAAAAGAGATTGCTCCTGAATTGGTCCATAAGGATTAGCCAGGCTTTGTTCCATGGCAATTTAGCTAAGAATAATCAGTACTGTAAATAGTGTAGTTCCAGTTCTTTTGGGGCAGCTCTGAGCTACCTCTCTGGTTGCCAAACAAAATAATTAATTTAGAGCCCTTAAAAGTTAGTCACTGCTTTTAACCATGCAGTTAGAGCTGGTGTTTTATTGGCCAGTCTGGCCCTTTTCTAATGAGCAAGGGCTGGGCTCTGTCATAAAATACACACAGGGATGTACAATTTCTCAGGAGAATGGGATGCACAGTGATTTTGCTTATCACCAGGACTTTCATCAACAGCTTCCTACATTTCCTACATGCTTGGTAGGCCTGATTTTCCTTTCACAATGCCTCAAATCAGAAGTCATCCCACTAACAGCACATTGGTGTAAAATGGGGATGTAAGTGTGACGAGAATTGTTCCATCTTCTCCCTCCAGCTAGTTATTATCATCTGCAAAATTTTGGTGGGATTAAAACAATGTTAAAATTTCTATTGCAAGGTTAATGAAGCATCATCAGTGATCACATATCCACATTAATTTGTGATCAATATTTAAAAACACAGAGCTAAATCTTCTGCACCCATATCCAGCTGTTTTGCTGAATGAGACCTATAGAGCAACTGGAGAGTCCTTCCAAGGAGAATCCCTGAGTAACATACAGATATGGTATACTGTCTCTTGGAAGTGATGCTAATTCTTACTTTTATTATAAGGTTTGCTCTATTTGTTGCTTTTTTTCTTAAAGCCTCAACTCCTTGAGCCAGATTATTATATTAGAATCTTTACCTAAAGCATTTTAAGTAAAGCGCTAAAGGGGGCCTATACAGGTGCAGCAAGGCTGCCTCGACGTGCTATAATTACAGTGCATCAGAACAGACCTGATTAATCAAGTCTTCTAGAGCATGGTAATTACTGCTCTTCAGCAGACTCCAGTGTCATTTTTACCAGTGTCCCCACACTGAAAAATGGCAGTGGGGGATGCTTTAACTAAAGCTCGCCAAATGAGCTTTAGTTAAAGCACCCCCCACTGCCATTATTCAGCGTGGGGACACTGATGCACATTATGGTTTTAGAACCACTCTAATTAAAGCAACACCCCTCCTCCCCACACTCCCCGAGTACCTGTGTAAACGCCCGGAATTACAGCACCTTTGGATATGCTTGCCCTGAATGTGTGTAGACACCTTCAGAATTCTTATTTAAAGAGGTGTCTAGGTCACACATTTGTGGAGAAAAACTTGCTTTTTGCTCCAAGAATGTTAAAAAAACAGAATGCAAATACAGGCCTCAAATTGGGGAATACTTCTAATCCCATTCTATGATTTTGGGGGGCCTGGTTCATGATTTCTCATTACTTGATGTTGGCAATACTGTCTGTGTCACCTTCTCTCAGCTATCTCAAGCTTAAGGAGCTTGTTTGGGATATATGAGGTTGTGCCCTGTGGACCTGGCATGCTGGTGATTATCAGGTGGGAGATTAGCTCTCAGAAACAGGGATTTAAGTACAACAATGGTTTAGAGTAGGTGTTCTCAAACTGGTGGGTCGCGAGCAACTTAAAAGGGGGACGCAAACTTCCCAGGGGGTGCATGTGGTAGCATAAGGAAGCAGTGCGTAGCGGCAGCACTGAGTGGTGGATGGTGGTGGCGGCTGCCACGTGCGAGCTCCCTGTCCCCCGCCACTGCCATCCAGCACTCGGGGTTGTGGTATCACAAAGTTTGAGAACTCCTGGTTTACAGTCATCTTACTTCTTTCCACCACAGGGTGTACTCATGTGCATGCAAACTAACACACACACAGGTCTTGTGCTGCACGCAGCTGAACGTGACCCTATAATCTGGCCCAGACCCAATACTATATTAAAGAATATTTTCAACCAGAAAAGATAATACTATATATATGCAACATGACTAAGGTAATATTGTAAGAAACTGCAATCTTTCTGTTTCTTGTATATTGCTTTTATTTTTAATTGCACAGCATTAGATTGAAATACATTTTGTTTTTAATTCATGTGTATATCTGATCCATGCTTGGAATCTACATTAGACTTAGCATGAATGTTTTTGTACTGAAAGATACTGAAATAATCATTAAAACAATTAATGTTGACTCAATCTAATAACTTCACTGCAGGTAGTACCATACTAGCCAAGTAGTTCAGCTGTCAGTTCTGTATGTTCACAAAACAGAAGAAAAAAATGACAGGATAGAAAAAATTTATGATTTTGTGGATTTAGTAAGTATGTTCACAATTTTTCCATGTTTTGGTAGTATTGGGGTGATACTATTGCCATGATGGTCCAAAAGATACGGTAGCAGCAAGAATTCTTGTGGGTAATATCTGTTATTATTCCAACTGTATGGTTGGTATAACTATAGACAAGTTTTCAGGTATCAGAGCTTCCTTTCTCAAGCCTCTGAGACATTCTTGCCTTCAAAATACCTTTTTCCCCCCTCCCCCACAACAACACACTGTAAGAAGACATAGCTATTAATTTGATGAAGGGCACTTGATGCCCAAAGGATTGTCCACCAGTGCTGCCAGATACACGGTTGGTTCAATAAAATGTATCATTCAGATTCCTTGTCTCTCACAGCTATTAAATCCTTAGGCCAGGAAGCATCAGTTTGAAGTACACCACAAGGGGGCAAGCTGCATTTCAGATCTCTAATGTCCCTTGCAAGAACACTCTTTTGGGGACAGGTTTTGCTACCTTCTTCCCTTACTAAGGAACCATGCAATCCTGCCACCCTTATGCTGGATTTAGGCAGCTACCCTCCTTGCTTATTAGATGTGTTTACCAGACAGGCTGAACAGAGTTTGGCACTGGTTTGCAGTTTTCCTCTGAGAGTCTGTGACTGATTAAAAAGGCTTAAAAACAAGCTCTTCAAAACAGAGCATTATTTATTTCCCCAAAAATGCATGGCATGCACACCAGAGCATACTTCCCCTTCCTTAAATCTTAATCTTTCCTGGCACGCTCTGGGAAGTTACAGCTGGGAAACCTTGTCACTCTCATCTCTGGCTTAAGAGGGAAAGCCTGCTTACTGCCATTTCTATGCATATTTCCATGCTGTGGACCATACTGGGGTCATATTTTGTCAGTCTTGTGACAAATTAGCCCCACTCCCACTCTGATCCCCTTCGCCTCCCTGGTCTGCTGCTCTGCTTTCCACTCTTTACCCTGTACTTCATGCCTGATCTGCTTTTCTTTATTTTGCTTCCTGCCCTGATTACCAATGTGCCATGTGCCTCACACAGTTTGCCTGTGCCACTTATAGTAGACATGCCACAGGATGACCACCTCTGTCAGACTCATCTCCAGTTGCTGTGTACAGTTAGTCCAACATTTTTCCTTTGGTCAGCATCTTTCAGGTTTTAATACAGCCCTTTGTCCTAGATCAGGGTTGGGCAAATTATGGTCCATAGCCTGGATGCGGCCCACCAGGCCATTCTATCCAGCTTGCAGAACCCCTAAAAAATTTAGAAAATATTTATCTGCTCCTGGCTGCCTGTCAAAGATGACAGAATCCAGGGGCAGTAGGACCCAGGGACAGCCTCAGCAGGAATGCAGTAGCCCAGTCCCATCCCACCCCCAGCCATTTCCCTGTCTTACTGCCCCCGCACTGCTCCAGCACCACATGGCTCCTGGCTGCATCACCGGACTGGGGAGTATGGGGCCGCACTGTTAACCTGTGTGTGTGTGTGCGTGTGTGTGTGTGTGTGTGTGTGTGTAGGTAGGGACCGTGTGTGTGTCTATGTGTGTTTGTAGGGCAAGTCCCACATGCACATCCCACCATGCACACTCACCCACACCCCACCTTGAACTGCCATACATGCAGACCTCCACAACCTCTCACACACCCCAGTCCCCCTCCCCCACACACAGAGCCCCCACAAACCCCATACTGACCCACACCCCACATATCCACACATACTCCCACATGTTCCTTCACCCCACACCCATCCCCTCACACGTAGTCACCTCCCACAGACACACCCACACCCTCCCCCACACCCGACATACCTACACACCCACAGCCCCCCACAAACTTATACCCACTCCCCCACAATATACAAGAGTAAGACTTCATTTAAGTTATTATATACAATCACCTCTATGTACCTTACACAAACACATGTAAACCAGGACAAAAATATTTTTTTAAATTAGACTATTGCATGTTTTAGATGTTCACTTTTCAGAATATAGTTTGGTATTTCTCTGGTTCTGAGATGGCAAACCCCTTGCTGAAAGGAGTACTTTTGGGGGCAATGGGAGGGACTTCTGGTGTCTAAGGTCCGGGGTTAGGGGGAAGGACTTCCAGGCACAAGATGGCAACCAGGGGGTGGGGCACCCATCAAGGGGCAGGGCTACCCATGCAGCCCTCAACAGCTTGCCAAAACTGGGTAAGCAGCCCTCTGCCCAAAATAATTGCCTGTCCCCGTCCTGCATTCACATCTGGGAAAGGTAGACCTTGCCAGCCTGGGTAGACCCCATTAATAGGTACCATATTGTTTCCTCAAAGATACCTGATATTCTCTGAATCTTATCTTTGACATTGTTTTATTTCCCCTTTGGGCCCCCACTAACATCTTTGTTTGACTGACTATCTTGCAGTGAGGCAGAATTGATAAAATGAGGTGTACAAAATAATAATAGAACATCAATATGATGATGTATACAATAACTGCAACATGTATAAATGGTATAATACACCAATATGCTGATTATTATTATTACATTGTGAAGTATAATTTCATAAATATTATGTGCCTAATATCACACAAACTACTTAATCTCTAAAAATAATTTATTTTCAGGGTAGGGAATTTGTGGATGGCTGTTTAGCTTAACTATCATTGGTCAGAAGATCTGGAGATAAATGCTAATACATTAATTAAGTTCTGTCTCTTTACAAGAGTAGAAAGAGGGGCTAGAAATAATCAATGTTGCTAGTTTAGGATTTAATAGTGTTTCCAAAATGTCTGCTATTTCACCTTATCCCCCCATAAACAATAGTTAATTTAGTTTTAAAGTCCTTGACCCATGGAAGTTAGAGACGTCATGAGAGGGTGTGTCCTAGTTGTGGGGTGAGTTGCATTTCCGATAACTAATTAAGCACATAATGCTTGCTATATGGGTAAAGGCCTCAGGTTTGTGTGATTGGCCTTAAAGAATGTAGGGCTTCCACCCTTGAATACAATAACTAGACAAAAACACTTCCTTCAAAACTTGTTGGCAGAACGCAGGGCAGGGCACCTTTGAGATTAACTGATTCAGAAAGGGCATAAACTTCCATAAGAGAAAAACCTGCTTTGCCTGAAGCTGTTGCCTACCAAAGCATATACTTCTTGTAACCAGTGAGAGAAAAGTTGCTGATTCCTACAGAGCATAGATTAAATAATATAGATGAAATACTGTACTCACACTTGAGTTATAAGGCTTACCAGCAAGGAAGTGACATCATGCACTGGGGTATTTTATAATCAAAAGGTGCCCATCTCCTCTGAAATTACCCACAGGCTTATTAGTTAGCTAAGGCAGTGGTTCATGTGTCTGTTCATGAGTTTGTTGCCTATCTGTTAGTGAGGTCATTGTTTTCACTTGCCCTCTAGTCTTTTAATCCTACTAAATGTATCATTCTGTAACATATTTTCCACAGGTACAGCCAGTAAATAGCCTGTATTCAGCCCATTGTGAAAAACTACACTATTTTTTCCCCAGCATTGAGCTGATGTTAACACCAACAGCTGCTGAACACCTGCAAAATAGCATGTACATTATATTTAGCCCAATATTTGTTTTCTTCATTGCTACTACAAATGGTGTTTACAGCATAAGCCAATCAAGGCTGAAATACTATTCTGCAAAATGATGAAATAAGGATATTTTCTTGTCTGGGAACAGCAAGAAAGAATATTGCAGAGCACTTAGGTGCCCTGTTCCTTTAAAGAGTGGAAACTGCTAGAAAAAGAGTCCTAGCAGTGCGTGGGGAGCCCCCAGCTGCTGGTTACCAGAGCAGCTAGAATGAGCTAGTGGCCTACACCTGCCAGTGGTCAGCTGACCAGAAGGGGCAGGGCCTGGCTCATATATAAACCCCAGAGCTGGGGCCAGGAAGGCTGTTCCCTGCTGGCAGCCAAGGGGGAAGGAGCTCTCCCAGAGCAACCAAAGGAGAGAGGCCTGACTGCAGGAGCAGCTTCTGACACTGTTGAGGGACAGAGTATTCCCTGGTATGGTTTGAATGATGTTGTACAGCTTGAATTTATACTGCAGCCCAGGGACTTGTGTTTTCTTTACTGCTGTATAAGACTGGTGGTTTGGGTGAGGCTGTTCGGGGATGGAAGAGGCCTCATAGGGGACCCACAGCAGCGTGGGGACCCCAGTGCCAGAGAGCACACAGCATTTGGGGTGCATGGACCCCAGTGCCAGAGAGTGCGCAGCATTTGGAGATGCATGGACCTGAGTGCCAGTGAAGGCACAGTGTGAAACAGGGCTGCAGAGGGCCCAGGGAGGACAAGGGGGCTAAATCATAACAAGACCCAAACCGAACAATGTCAGTAAAGGGGTGGCTGGAGCCATGCATAGCTCATAAGGTGAGGCTGTCCCAAAACACCCATTGTGACATCCATCCTGGAGTGGGACCCACTGGGGTCTGGGGGCCCATGGGGTCCTGAGCCACAATCTCGACTGTGTCCAAGAGGACTTGGAGGTAGCCTCCCTACCAATCATTCGATCAAAGATGTGGCGGGCAAGAATCGAGGGGTGCCCATTGAGCCAACTTGGCACGGTAAGGGGGCCTTGGGAAGATCACAGCCATCCTACAGGACCCCATCCCATGACAGTAGCATCTCCAGTGGCCTTTGTCAGCAGGCTACAAAACACCTTTAACTTTTCAAGGAGAAATGTCACATTCCCGCATTCTGCAGACCAGTCACTAGAGGGTTGTCTCTGAGCAGGTTGGATTCCACCTGGTAGAGGGCAGTTGGGTACCTACACATTAGGCAGGACTTTTCACACCCACTGCAGGTAGGTAGGACAGTAGTCTAAATAACAAAAGTACCCCCTTGTATAATTACCATGTTAGGTGGTAACAGAAACGTTTCTTGTTAGTCCTACATATTAATTGCATTTTTCTTTTTTTCATATCCAAGTTTCTTTTTCTGAAGTGTTTTGTGCTCACAGGAAAAAAAATCTGAGCAGTTTATTAGATCCCTTTCACTCTTTGGTTAAACGCATGAAAAACGCATAATTTTCTAACATTTTGCAGAGCACTAATATTTTTCAATGCCAAATTCTAAAGGCTGCCTTAAGCTATCTGGACTGATGGAAAACATACTGCTGAAATCTACATGAACCGTACGGGGGAATATGATAGTTTAAAAAAAAAACCAACAGGATCCTCTTGGGAATAAAAGTTCATTCAAATGCAGTTGCTATACTTCCTCCTTATTTTGAAAACATTTATCTTTTACCTTTATTTACAGGGAAAGGGCTTCTCTCAGCATTTTGTCATTCTTGTTACATGTTGGTATGGTAACTGATTATTATAGAAGTTTCATACCCTGCAAATCTTGCCGTAATGGGAGAGTTCTGCTATGACAACTCTCATTTGCCACAGAAACAAGCACAGCCTTGCCTCTTTAGGCCAAGGGCCTTCAGGCAAAGACAGGAATTTGTGAGACTCGGGTTTTGTCTATGCACAATTCTTGCACTGAGGTAATGATACCCATCCCATTTCAGTGGTATCAGTGCAGCTCCTAGCATGGAAACGGTTATATAAAAGTCCTTCTATTATTTTACTTTATTTTGGTAAGGTTACTCCATTAACATTTGATGTTGGAATATCTGCATCCAGACTACAGGTTCTGCTGACTTAATTTTACCAGTGCCCAAAACAAAAAGTGCAAACCAGTCATAAATAATAGAAAGGCAAGGCAGAATCTTAAATAAAGCAAAAGCATAATAATGGTAAAATATGTTTTTAAATAAATAATGCAAAGCACTAAAAAGTTAATTGGACATTTCACCAACCTCATCACTTTTTTTTGTTCTAATTTTTAAGGAGCAAGTTTTTGACCTGTTTTCTGTGCTATAAACCAAAAGCAACACGTAAAGCAAAACTGGTCCCTAGGCACCCACAGTAGGGTGGTGATATAAGAAAATAAACTACATGTGAGGGATGTGACTAGTCTTATTTAATGCACTGCTAGAAGGGACTATGAACTATTTGCACCAAAATAACATGGAATAGATATAGTTAGCAGTTGATACACCTTAGCATTAATAATGAGATTGTTACTAGTCCACAATCATACTTCAGCACTCAAAACAAGTAATGGGAGATTTTTGACACTAGAAAGAGGTAGCTAGCTGCAGGTTTAAGGGTGTACTCTGCATTGACTTGACATCAGAACAGTGGTTCTCAAGATTTTTAGATTCAAGGCACTCCTTGTTTGACTTGAGGCACCCCTCCATAACTTTTGTGAACTGAGAGGTGCTCCATTTTAAAAAGTAACTTTATTTAATACAGTGCTTATGTCCTTGCAGAAGAGCCAGGTCACAGGGACAAGGTAGCAGATAGGGAGGGAGAGCCTGAACCTGTTCTTATCTCCTCACACTTTCTGCAACACCCTTCAAAGGCTGTCACAGCACCCTGGTTGAGAATCGCTGCATTAGAAAGTAGAGTTGCCTTTAGCTTTAGTCTGGGTGCTAAAAGAAACGAAATAAATAGGAATATCATTAATGGTATTCATTTATTTAAAACTAAGTCTTTATATAAAATAGTCATTTTATTTTTCCTACTCCTGGTAAAGGTTGTTATATTAAAAGAAACTATGAATAAATTATGGTCTGTCCTTATCTAGCATTCAGCCGCAGGACATCTCTGCTTAGGTTTTTTAAAGGAAATCTCTATTTAAAACAAAAATCTCTATAGGTAGGTCCAGTGCCCTATATTATGCAGTACATCAGACTAAAGCATCCTAGTAGTCCCTTCTGAATTTAGTCTCTGGCTGTGTCCCAATGAGCAGGGGTGTGTGCTTAGAGTGGCACAGATAGTAGCAACACAAATTTGTGCCAAGACCTTGTACCACAGTGCGTGCCCCTGCACGTGTGCTTTTTAATGGGACATAGTGTCCATCTGTGGGCAAATGGCCCATGTCCAGCTTGTCCCAGCTCCTGGTGTGATGCTCCAACTAGGTGGAGGGGATGAAGGGTGCCTCAGAGCAGAGCTAGCCAACAGACAACCCCCATGCTGAGGCACCATGCACCCAAGCCAGCCAGGGAACAACAGGTGGAGACCGGAGCCAGCAGCCCAGGGCTGCCTGCTCCCCATCTCTGTGTGCTGCAAAGCCCCTGTGCTGAGGTGCATTGTGCCCCAGCCAGCTGCAGAGTGGAGTGGAGCAGCTGGCTGGGGCACAGTATGCTTTGAGACAGGGCTGTGTGAAGCTACTTCCTGCTCACCTTCGGGTACTGTTTTGATTTGGAGGGGATTTGGCTCCATTGTCCAAATCTGGTGGCCAAATCT
>NW_017728906.1:92028518-92043190 GCF_001723895.1 Crocodylus porosus | reverse complement strand
ATCCCCTGCCTGCTTCCTCAACCCCTCTGAGTGCCCCCTGACCTCCCCCACCCTGCCTGGCAGGAGCTGCTGAGTCGCGCCTTTTTTTTTTTTTTTAAAGGTGACACAGTGCTCCTGGCCTACAGCCAGGCCAAGCTTAGCCATCACTTTCAGGCCTCAGACACACATGCATTCATACCACCCTCCTCTCACTAGGTACTCTCATGCTCCACCACTTCTCACAGGGTCTCTTTCATGCATCAACAACTTATACCACCTTGTTCCCCTTTGGAGTGGGCCCTTTCAACCATAGCTTTATTTAGTGCACGCCTTGGGTGGCAGGCGTACCATCTTTTGGGCCTCTCCCGCAACCCTCACCAGGGTAGTGGCCAGCCAGTTACCCAACCAGGACCAAGCTTGCCCTGGCCCCTCCCAGGGCAACTCTATACAAATTCTCATACACACTAGGCTCCCAGCCCTCTGGTTTCCCCCTCTCTCGGGCTACAGATCCACCCCCTCACTGGGGCTCCACATCTCTACCTCTTCACTGGGGTCTACTCTTACTGGGGTTCCACATCTTCTACCCCCTCACTAGGGCTATAGGGCTTCCCTCCCTGATGGGGGCTCAGGTGGCAGTAGCCATGCCTGGCCCCAACTGCCACCCATAGTGATGTGGGGGCTAGGGGTGGTTGAGGCACCCCAACCCACCTTCCACCAGGGTGGTAACTAGTCTGGTATTTTCCTGCAGGCTCCTGTGCCACTGGGAGCCCCACCAGGCCACCCACTCCCGGCAGGGTGCAGTCTTAGGTCATGCCCAGGACCAAGAGCCTCCTGCTGCTACCTGTAGATGTTCTCATACAGCAGTTCAGTCTGGCTGCTAGCAGCAAACTACTCTGTTTATATAAGTGGCCATGGTCCCAAAATGGCCACCACAATCAAGCACCTGCTGGCTGCTTGACTTGGCCCTTAAAGTGGCAGGCACCAACACAGGTACTGCCACATCCATCTTTAGAGGTTTTTAAGACGCTGTTAGACAAAGCCTTGGCTGGCATGATCTAGCTGGGGATGGTCCCCTCTGAGCAGGGGGTTGGACTAGGTGGGTAGGACTTCTTGAGGTCCCTTCTGACCCTAATTTTCTCTGATTCTGTGTTGGCTAAAATGTTCAAAGGTGTGACTGTCTGTTAATAGTGTCCCACCTGAGACATGTATACCTGGAGATAGGGTAGCAGTCTTGTACATGACATATGGAAGTACTGGTAAGAGAGAAAATGGTCTTTATTCCATTGCAGCAGGCATTTAGCATGCCTCAGGATTACAAGAGGTGGTCTGATCAAGCTTTAAGTCTTATTTATGGGCTTCATAAAGAACCGGAACACTTTGCTCCCTGTAAAGGGAAGAAGGGAAAAGCAGGTCAGATGAGACTAATTTACAAAAATTATAATATAGTTTACTCAGGATTCTATCTAGCAGGGTTTATTGTTTTGCTTGCAATTTGTTTGTTTTGATTGTATAAATAATGGTATATTACTATTTAGAGGTGCACTGATACATTGGTCCGATATCAGCTCGGTACCGATATAAAGAAAATTGGTGCAGCCCCTGCTTTTCCTGGCTCAACCCCTGCCTCCCCCCATACAGGGTGTGGGACAGAGACAAGGCTCCTTGGTGGGGGCAGCTCCCTCCCAGTGCTGCTGCTGCTGTGTCTTCCCGGTATGTGGGGGGAGGTGGGTGTTGAGCCAGGCTGCACTGGGTGTGCAGCAGCAGTGCTGGGAGGGAGCTGTGGTGAAGTTTGGGATAGCTGCAGCCTCTTAGAGCCCCTGCCCCAAACTCAGCCCCCAGTGAGAAGAGCCTGGCTCAAGCCTACAGCTGCAGCCTGTCTGTTCGCCCCATGCAAATCCCTCCTGCCCCTCACCACCTTTCCAGGGTGCAAGTAGTGGTGGGAGCTGCTCCCCCATGGGTCAAGCTTCTATCCTGTGCTTTGCACCACCCTGGCTAGACAGTGCCTGCCCCCTCCCTCACCACGGGGGGGGAGGTTTGATCTTCCCCCCTCCCCTTCTATCACAATGGACTTACCAGTGAGAGGCAGCTCTCCATGCTACATCAGAAATCGGATCAGTATCGGCCGATATGCCTCCTTAAAATTCGGATATCGGTATTGGCCCCAAAAACCTTTATTGGTGCACCCCTATTACTATTATTACAGCTGGACTCATGAAAGAGTATTATGCCCTCTGAAAGGGCGCAACCCAAGTGCGTGTGCACTGGCTCTGGATCTGACAGAGGAAGATAAATTCAACAAAGGAACGGATGAAAAGTTTCTCTGTCCCTGGGAAGCCATTTCAAGGAACTGGAATTTTATGCACATAGAGGTTCTTTGCCTAGTGTGGCATGAATCTGCAGGAGCAGACCAGTAGTGGCAGAGCTCACTTCACAGCATGGCCCAAGTCTGATCAGTGGGCAATGCTGGTTTTGTACCACCCTAGGGGGACAGAGCTGGTGGTTGTGAAAGAATTAGGTGATGTCAATGTACAACCCTTCATTACACATAGAAAAAACCAGCAGTGCCTTGTGGCGGGAAACTACACCGTGACTATTTTCCTCAGTGAATAATAATAATTTATTAATAAATTTATCTTTGTTCCTGATTCTAATAACAGACAAACACAATTACAATGAAGAACAACAACAACTATTGACCTTACAAAGAAAAACATTTCAAAATCAGTATGTCTGTATCTAGATCTATATATACAGTATATCTATCTATACCCATTATATTGCTCCTTGGTAGTGAATAAACTGTTAGCCGGCTTCACCGTCACTGATGTTCCTCAAATCCTGAGACTGGTGAGCAGCAGACTGAATCCACCTTCTCTGGATCCTCTGGATGGATCCAACACACTTGTGTCACTTCTTCCCACTGGTACTCAGAACAAGACACACGCTTCTCTTGAGCAGCAAGGACCCGAGCTCACACAGCCCTGAGCAGTCAAGTGTTCTCAGCAGGACAGTCTACTACAGTCCACCAGACCTCCACAGAGAGTCCCTCTAACACACCTCTCAGCTACAGCCACCATGGCCACCAACAACCTTCCCATGATAGATGCATTTTCAAAAGTTCCCTTCACAGGAAAGGTGGTTGCAGCTGCACATAGGGCCCAACGCTGTACAACAATTCCCTAAAGCTGGTAGAAGGGAATGAGCCTTGATTCCCATAGACTGTAAGTGAACATGCAAAAGGACCTTGAGGCAAGTAAGCTTCATGGTAGGACCAAGAAGTCTGTGCTTTCTGAAACAGGGCACTTATTATTTGGATCTCTGGGGTTTGCCAAACTTTAGATGGACTTTGATGCTTTTTTTTTTTTAACTGGAACACAAAAACATATAATACACATAAAGGCCAAGCTCAAAGAACATGAAAGCTACTCATCCAAGTTCTTTTCCTGTACCATATTTTTTCATCAGATCTATCTCCCACCCCACTGGCTTCCTCTTTTTCCAGCCATCCTGTCTCTCCATCACTTTGTTTTCTCATCCAGTCTCAGTCTCCCCTTCTGCCCCCTGCTCCAGTCTCCCCAAGATCATAGGCTCAGTCTCTTTGCTCAGTCATGTCCAACCTCCTCTGCCTTCCAGGGCAGCTTCCTCGGCAAGTTTCCCCTTGTTCCATATGTATACCCCCTTGTCTGGCTCTTGTTCCATATGCATTTTAGGCTTGGGGCTGGCAGCAAAGTTCAGTAGGCAGGACAGTAAGCATGAATGCCAGGCTTCCCGCTTCAAATTCTGGATCATAGCAACTGGGAACTGCAGTTGCGGGGAAAGTCATCCTCACCCCAAGGCTGGAGCAGGCTCAGTTTGTACAGAACTTCACAGAGTTAAACTGTTAAACACTAGCAAGTTTCTAGCCATTTGATATGTGTGACCTATGGTGGGATTTTGGGGTGGTTTTTTTGTTTTGTTTTGCAGAGGCTTGTAACTTGGCTTGGTTTGAGTACATTTTAACATGAACGAGGAGACGCATCCCTGATATACACACTGCTCCTTGCCAAATACTGAATCCCTGCTTCAGAGTATGGGGAGATTTTAAAGTAAGAGTCATCAACCTTTTTGAACATTTTCAATATATTCCCATTGCCTCATTCTTATAAAAGGCTGCATGATTTTGGTTGAAATCTTCCTCTCTCAGCTCCTTTAAAATAGCAATAAACAACATGAGGCATGAAAAATGTCAGCCCCCTGTGTACAGCAAGGCAAAATTATAAGCAGGGATCCTAGTTTTCTCTGATTAAAAAAAAATCCCCAATTTTTGGATTTAAAAAAGTACCCCTGAATCTGAACCCAGCTGAATCTGAAGGAATCTGAACCCAGCACTCTCTCCTGCCTGGACTCAATGATCCAATATCTCCTTTCCAACCCTGAAATCTATGAAACCCAGAATCCACATTTTTCCATGATCAAAATAAGACATCACTAGTGTGTGTGTGTATATATATATTTTATTATATAATATATGTATTAACATGAAACACTGCCAATATATAGATGTATATACAGTGGTGTTTTGTTTTAATTATGAAAAAAATGTGGATTTTGGGTTACTTTTTTAGTCCAAAAATTGGGGTTTTTTTAAATCATAGATCCCTGACTAGAACTGGAACCAGGGTTTTATCACGGGTAGCCTCAGGCAAACTTAATATTAGATGCTGCTGCAACAATCAGGTATTCTTGTTTTTTTGAATTGCTCTTTTCCTTTCCCCCCAGATAAACAGAGCTCTGTATTCTGTCCCCAAAGAACTCAGATCGGATGTGGTGGAGGCCTCTGTGAAGACAATTAGGGAAATTCTTTTTTTCAATTTTTCAGAGCCAAAACCAGGAGTCTGGCTCTGGACTGGGGCTCTCTTCATAATTCCATGTATTTAAAAAAGGACCTTTAGTCAGACTGAGACCAACAATTGCTATTGCCCTCGGCACCTGGCAGAAACTTGTATGTAGTTTCTTCTCTGATCCATAGCTCTGTGGAATCAGTCTCTGCCTTCAGTGGACCCCAAGGGGGTACGGTGGTGTGGTCACGCCCTCCCCCTTTGGCTGTGCAATGCATGTGCCCTGAGCTCTCTGAGTTCGTTGGTATGTCAGTACAGCTGTTGGCAGCTCCAGATGTGCTGTGATGAGCTTACTAGCTGGTCGGAGCAGGTTCTGTCTACAGCTGCTGCTTGTACACAGCTCTGGAGCTCAGGGAGTGATTGCTGATTGCCCTTTCCCTCCTTCCCCCAGCTGGGAGCACTACTCAATCCTATTTTCACCAGCATCTCAGCTCAGAGGCGGAGTGCTGCTGTCACTCCTCCCCTGCTCTTTCCCCTGCAGCTGAATTTGGTGGTGGGAGAACAGAGGTTCACCCCCTAGGCTCCCAAGCTGTATGCAAGCAGGGGCTCTGGGTGGGCCCTGCATCAACCAGCTCATAGAGCTCATGGCACACGTGGAGCTCATAGCAGGAGCTGAACTACCATGTTGGTGAACGATCTTCACTGTGTATTTGCCACACCACCTAAGGGGTGTGGGTGTACCCATGTCAACCCGAACCTGGATCTGCCTCTGGTGGAAGGCCGGCGAGATTAGCAACACAGAACCTTCATGCACTCATATAAGAATTAAAATAGAGCTTTTCCATAACTTATTGTAACCTGGGTGGTACTCCAAGAGGAACCCCCTGTCCAATTGAAGGGATCAAAGCAGGTGCACAAGCGCTGTGGGAGGTGTAGGGACTCTCTTCCCCCTACAGAGCAGAGCCAGACCATCAATGGGGACTTAATCATATACCTTTTAATGACAGAACAATACTGGGAACATAACCAGTATAAACCAGGGGTATAGGGTACACTACAATGCCCCAAGAGGGCAGGATTCAACAAAGGTTAGACACTTACAATCATAGACATATTCATCCAGTTGACAAAAGACAGGGTTAACAAAATATAAAACAGCAATAGCAGAGCAAACAATACTGGTTGGTGAAATATGAAAGGCACAAAATGTCAAATAACAAGGAATATAGGGCCTAGGTACCTGGAGGAGGAGAAAGGGGAAAACACAATGACCCCTTTCCACTGCAAGAAGAATTTCTCCCTCTTACTTCACACACCCTGGCTAAAACTTGAACCCAGATCTCCCACATGGTAGACAGAAATGCTACCATACAGCCACCACTGGTAGCACTACTCCAGCCTCCTAGGGGTCTTGACCTTCCTGGAGCCCCGGCCTCATGTCGAGCTGCCTGGCCTCTGATCGGAGGAGCTGGAAGCAGAGCTGGGAACCTCTCAGGTCGCTGCTCAGATCCTTGAAGGAGCGGGGCAGACTCTCCTGCTGGCTGCAGCCTCTTTTAGGGGATCCTGGAGCTCAGTGGGGAGTCTTTCCTGCTGGCCGTACAGCACGTTGCTGAGGGTCCAACTTCTGCCTGCAGGTCCCACTGCTTCTCGGGCAACGTCTCCCACCCCACTGGCCCAGCTCTTTGAATCTCCTTCCTTGTCCCTCACTGGTCTTCCCTGAATCAGCTGCACTGCCCCTTTTATCCCCCTCCAGGTGACCGAAGGGGCCAAGCAGGGGGCATGGAGGGTGAGCCTCTGCGGCCTGATTGGTGAGGAAAGGGAATCCCAAGTCCTCCAATCATCTTTTACCCCTTCAAACCTCCTGGGCTAAGTCACTGCCAGCTAGCCCATCACATTATGTTGTGGTGTGTTGATTTTTTTGACTGTTGCATAACAGGTGCAGGGGGCCTGCATGCATTAACATGCTTTTGTGGTTACAAAACACCTCAACTTCTCTCTGGCACTCCACAAACCTCACCAGACACTTTTGTATGATATATTCTGCCCCCATAAGTATTACTCTCTAATTAACCACATCCTCGATATCTTATGATTAGATGCAGGCACGTCTGGCTGCTGTATTGCATTGGTACAGTGATTTGTTCACTAGAAAGGAATGTGAGAGTAGAAGAATTCAGTGTCCAAACCTGCTAACATAACCCACTGAACTGCTGTGTGTTATAATGAGCTTACGGTAACCTGCAGTAGCAGAACCAGGGTTGGGTGAGCAGGGCACTTCACCCAGGCACCAATTTAAAGGAGGCCAGTCCCCCACCCATTTATTATCCTCTTCCCCACTCTCTGGCATTGTTGCCCAGAGCTCCAAAAATGCTAATTATGCCTCTGGTAGTCTGGCCATTGTGTGGCTAGACATGATACTAGTCTCAATATCCTCTTGTGTGGCATCCAGTACAGAAACTAGCACAACTTCACTATATCAGGCTGGTAGGCTCGGGTAGACTTTTGCTTTTGGCTTTTGAATTGAAGAAGGCAGAAGGTGTGAAAATACTTGCTTTTTATTGCACCAGGTGAGCTCAAGTGCCTTCTGTGAAAATCTTGCAAGAAAATACTCAGTGATGGGGTAAGGGAGAAGTGTGGTGAGAGTCTCCATGATTATCTCTTTGTGGTGATTCCCACATCGTTCTTCTGTAGAGATTGACTCCACAAGAGCTTGGAACCTCTTCTTCCCTCCTGAACTTTTCTGTTGGGACACAAACAATTAGTTGCATATCCAAAATATGTGTATATTTGGCAGGTGCAACTTAGTTTCCACTTGGAAAATATGGCTCTTGTTCCAAACATGGCACCAAATATTAGACTTCTGATATAGTAGAGGAAAGAAAAGTATTTTACTTGTGAAATATTTTCCACACATTTCATTTCTACCCATATGTGTATTTGCAAATGTCCCCACAAGCAGGAGTGTGAGTTGCAAATCAAGGGAAATGATTCTTTGGCTCTATTCAGCAATGGTGAGGCCTCACCTGGAACACTCTGTACAGTTTTGGTCTCCACATGTCAAGAAGGATGTGGACAGTTTGGAAAGAGTCCAGTGCAGAGCAACAAAAAAGATAAGGGGTCTGGGATGCAAGATTCATGCAGAAAGGCTGAAAGAACTGGGGTTATTTAGCCTGGAGAAAAGAAGCCTGAGGGGGAATTTAATAAAAGTGTTCAAATACCTGAAAATAAGTTATAGAGAGGATGGAGATGGGCTTTTTCTGTGGCTGTAGGACAGTGGTTTTTAACTTGTGGTCTGTGGATCCCTGGGGGTCCACAAACTATGTCTAAGGGGTTTGAAAAATATGACTATGATCAATCAAAAGTATGTGAATACCCATGCTTACAGTTCAGAAGAGTCTCCATTCAAAGTTTCCAAAGGGGTCTGCAAATGAAAAAAGTTGAAAACCACTGCTGTAGGTGATAGGGCCAGAAGCAATGGCCATAAGATACAGAAAGAAAAATTTAGACTGGAGATTAGGGGGAACTTTCTGACTATGAGGGTGGTCAAGCACTGGAATACATTAGGTAGAGAAATTGTGGATTCTTCATCCCAGAAAATATTTAACAGCAGGTTAGACAGGCACTTGGCTGGGGTAATTTAGTTTGGGATGATCCTGCCTTGAACAAGGGACTGGACTAGATGACCTTGTAAGGTCCCTTCCAGCCCTACTTTCCTATAATCCTGTGAAAGTACCTTATGTTCAAAGTGCAGTCTAAAATATGGGCCGTTACTTTCCCCAGGTAAATTATTTCCAATTTAAAAAAGGCCTATGCTTAGAAAGAAGAGAGCTCTCTTAACATAAATCTTTGCAACAGCATAGCATTATCCTTAGTGGGCAAAATATTTGTCAACCTCTTTTGAAGGGGCTTCATTGGGAACTCTAGTGACCCTGTATTCTTTGAAAATCAAAAACAGGATTCACATGGGTAGATCTAGGATTCTGAAAAGGGGGATGCAGTTGGTGTGGCACATCATTGCATATAACGCAACACTATTTTATCTAGTTAAAGAGAACCTAGAATATGTTAGGGGCTAGCACTATATTACATAGTTTAAGATCAAAACAAAAACAAACACAACTGTATGCACTAATTTTTTAGATTCAGAGGTGCAGTGATATATCGGTTGTATATTGGATCAGCACCGATAAAAGGAAAATTAACACTATCAGCTATCAGCCAAGTGTAGCCGATAATGTCACTGATAAATGCCACATGTATGTGTGCAGCTGCAGCATGCACGTGGCCAGGAATGCAACCCAGCAGCTTGGAGAGCAGCATCCTGCCAGTAAGCCTATAGGGGACAAGGGACATGGGGGAGGGGAGGGGCACTGGGGGGCAGATCAACGCCCCCACCGTGGGGGAAGGAGTGGGGAAGGGTCAGCGGCTGGTGCTGCCTAGCCAGGGTAGTGAATGGGACCTTGGGGCTGGGAGTGGGACAGAGCTGTGGGAGGGTTGCCCAGGCGACACAGGGAGAAAGGAGGGGGGGTCAGTTCCCTGCCAGTGCACACAACCCTGGGGGAGGCATGGGGGGACACTTGGTTTGTGTGTAGGGTGGTGGGATGCCCATTGCAGGCTCAGGGCCAGGGACTGTGCCAACCTTTTTACTGAGCAGGGAGGAGTGGGGCAGGCTCAGCTGTGTGGGGCAGGCAGTGGTGGCACTGAGAGGGGTGGCTATAGGCAGCTACAGGGAATTTTGAGGTGGCTATAGCCCCTCAAACTCTCCTTAGTGGTGTCCCTGTTTGGGGCTCTCCGCTCTACTGCCTTTCCCTTGGGACTCCCCTGCTGCTGGGCAGGCAGGGGGCACACAGCCAGTGGAGGGCTCCTGAGGGAGAGTGCCTCAAGCAAGGGTGGTGTAGGGAAAGGCTTGGGGGGTGATAGCCACCCCGCAATTCCCTGTTTTTACCCCTCCCAGCACCACTGCAGCTGCCTGCCCCACACAGCTAAGTCTGCCCCACTCCAGCTTGCTCGAGGCCAGTACAAGCCCAGCCCCACTACTAGGAAAAGGCTGGCACAGCCCTTGGCCCTGAGCCCACAGTGGGCAACCTACCTCCACACTGTGAACAAATCTGGGGGGGCACATATCCCCCATGCCTCCCCTGAGGGTGGCACAGCAGCAGGGAGCCACTCTCACTCTCCACCACCCTGAGCCCCTTGGACGAGCTTCCCACAGCTCCATCCTACTCCCTGCCCAAGGATCCCATTCACTGCCCTGGCTGGGCAACACCTATCCCTGCCCCTGCCCCACTCCCTCACCAAGGGGTCCTTGATCTGCCCCCACTATTTCCCTGCTCTCTCCCAGATCCCTTCCTCTCCAACAGACTTACTAGCAGGATGTTGCTCTCCAGGCTGCCAGGCTGCATTCCTGTAAATCAGCTGTCAGACAGGTTTTGGCCAATATGGCTGGTTAATAATCGGCTATTGGTATTGGCCAAGAAAATCATTATTGGTGCATCCCTAAAGTTAGATTATATATAAAGTTTAAAAACACAAGCTAAAAAGAGTCAAAATATTTTGTGTCAGTCCCGTAGTCAAGGTACATCTCCTATGCAGATTCATAAAACTAAATCCAGCATTTTGAGTGCCTCCAGTACTTCACTATCAATATTGCTGATATTGACTCAGTACACCTGAGTCAATATTGCTACACCTGATTTAAGGTTTTTAGGTACAGCTGAAAACAGTCTGCAGGGATGTGAAATAGGAGAGAGACAGTACCAGGAATGACTAACAGAAAAAAAATTGCAGAAGGATAGTTTGAATAGTGGAACATCAATATCATTAAAAAGGATAGAGGGTTGTTAACACTTGTCGAATAAATAGAGATTAGCAGGAATCAGGTTGATGATAATGAGCCAAGAAGTCAAGTGACTCTGTCAGTACTGTCTGACTAGAAATGGCACTGCTCCTCCCAGGCACTAGATTTAAAGTTTGGTTGGAACAGGAATCAAAGGGGTGGAGGTGGGGGTGAGGAGAGCTCAGTTCTGGGGCTGTTTTTGCTCAATATCTTCATCAGTAACTTGGAAGATGGGATGAAGTGCATCCTCAACAAGTTTGCAGATAACACCAAGCTGGGGGGACTCCAGCAGAGGGCAACAAAAATGGTTAGGGGGCTGGGGCACATGACTTCTGAGGACAGACTGGGGGAACTGGGCTTATTTATAGTATCTAGAAGAGAAGACAGAGAGGGGATTTATTAACAGCTTTCAACTACCTGAAGTGGGGTTCAAAAGACGATGGAGCTAGACTCTTCTCAGTGGTGGCAGATGACAGAGCAAGGAGCAATGGTCTCAAGTTGTGGCAAGGGAAGTTTAGGTTAGATATTAGGAAAAGCTTTCTCACTAGGAGGGTAGTAAAATACTAAAACAGGTTACTCAGAGAGGTGGTGAAAGCACCATCCTTGGAGGTTTTTAAAGCCTAGCTAGACAAAGCCTTGGCTGGGATGAGATAGTTCGGGTTGGTCCTGCTTTGAGCAGGGGGTTGAACTAGATGACCTCCTGAGGTCCCTTCTTTTCTAGGATTCTATGATTTGTAACTGTAACATAGATGTCCCTTTGGGATTACAGGGACTCAATAAAAATGCCCATTATTTTTCTTCTAAAGTTTTCAGTGTCACTGGGAGAGATGTATGTTTACTTCACTGCATGTTTGAATATCTCAAACGTCCTCACTAGTCCAAATGACATGAAAAGGTGGTTACAATATTTTTTATGTACCCATTGTAACAATAAAGCAGTGAGAATACTGGTATCATTGTTACTTTGGAATGTTTTGCATGTTTCTTATCTCCTACAGCAACTGCATAAAAAGGCCGTTTGTTCATTATCTAAATACTCTGGCTTTCAAGTTTGGCTTTCAAGAGACTGATATTCTGAGTTTTACTGGTAAAGTTAATTGCAAATGGATTTCTTTTGTTTACACAAATCCAGGATAAGCAAAGTTCATAATATTTGATTATTTTGGTTTAACCACTACAATACTTTCTATAATTAGGAAGTGAAAGATTCCTGTTTCCCTAAACAAATATTGTTCTCATATCTAAATACTGCTTTTTTCCAGTACACTGGGTAGTTCTACATGAGATGCTGACTGTGATGTAGCTGAATAATGTTGCGGAGTAGTGCATCACAACACCGACAGTGTTAATATGCTACTGCAAAGTATTATTAGGCTACCGTGCAGTAGTGTCACTTAAAAGGCATTTACCAGTGCTAATGAGCACTAATTCTGGTTACTACAGATTCATTTAGTACCTGATTATACAAGTATACAAAATAAATTTTGTACAAAATAAATTTATACAAAATAAATGCTCAGTAACCACCATTGCTTTTTCCCACCTAAAAACTTTCAAAAGCTGAGTTCCAGCTGGTATTATGGGAAGGACATAATGTCAAACACACTTATTATATTTTACCTAGAAAGCTGTACAATATAGAAAAATGGAAAACAAAAAAGCTGCAGTTTCTCAGTATACTCATACGTAGAAACTGTAGTCAAAGAACTGTGTCAGTCTACCAGTAAAACATGTTAAGTTTCTAACACCTTTTTCATTCTGCTTCCTTCCCTGCTGGATCATGATTTATTTTGAATACAGTCCATTGTAACTTCTACATCCCTAAATCCCTTCTTGCTAATAAAAAGTAGTAATTAAACTCAGCTGGAATTCACTGTTGCACAATACTGCAGAGTATAAAGCCACCATGGTTGGGTGTATGTGTGAAAGTTCAATGAATATGCTTTGTGCATCAAAGCTTTGTCTCCTACTGTCCATACTTAAATTTTAGCCTCTCTCTCTCCCACCTCTCCATGGATGTGTAGTTGCTAGCTCAGGCTCAATTTGGCTAAAGCAGATTTTAATCCTCCCTGTAAACCCTCCCTCCTACTTCCTTTATTTATCACGGTGGACAGCAACACAGTCCTACTTGTCACCTAGGCTAGTAACTATGGGTCCTCACATCCAGGCTATGTCTAAGTATGGGAGATTCTTTCAGTATAACATGAATCTAAAGTTGGCCTTTCCTATCTATCCATACAGGTAACAATTTCCTTCAGATTCTCTACATCTCACCTTCTCACTATTACAATATCCTTCCCTCTGATCTTGCTAAATATAAGTGCCAAATGCTCAAATTAATCTACAATGCTTCTGCAAAGAGCCTCTGCCCATGTCATTTGTCTGATCATGTTACCTCTGTCTTTGCATTGCTTTACTACATATTTTTACGCCAAATGTAAACTGCAGCTGCACACAGACATTTGTGGAGGTTAGGAGGAGGTTAGATCAAGTTAAGAATAGCCACCTGATCTAAGGTAAGTCAGGATGGGGGGATAGCAGGGTGCTTAGGGGGTCAGGGGGACAGGTAGGCTCCAGGGGGGTCAGGGGTCCTATGGGGGATCTGGGGAGCTGGTAGAGTTCATGGAGGAGACTAGGAGGGCATGGGGGGGTTGCTGGGGTATGGAAGTGTTTGGCAAGACAAACCACCTCTCCCCTGGCTAACCTGCCTGCCCATCCCACCTGCCCCTCTCCCCACCCCGACTTACTTCTGCAGGTCCTCAGTTTATGCTAATAAAGCAGCATTAGGAGCAGCTTGCAGGGTGGAGGGTTTGGTGGGTTGGGGAGGGGGAGCTGGCTGGTCTGTGGGGTGGGGTTGTCCATCTGGGTGTGGGGAGAGGCTGGGGCTAAAAATAGCCCAGTACCAGGGAGAAGATAGGAAAAGTCCAGCTCCAAGGCTGGGGCCAGCTGCTAAGCTTTCCCAGCGCTGGGGCTGTGCTAGGAAGTGTACAGAAGTTTAGTTAGACTGGTCTCACTGGACCTGAGCTAAGTTAGACTACTTCCAAGGTAGGGTTGATTTAGATTGGGTTGGCCTTTTTTAGACCCATCTAACTGTCCTGAACTTATGTCCAGTTTGCATGTAGATCCACCTAACTAGTGTAAGGTCTGCACCTGGGGAAACTACATTGGATTGCAGAGCCATTTTTAACAGTCTAACCTCCCTCTAACCTCTTTGAATGTCTGTACACAGCCTGCATGCCCTCACTTTTTAGGTCCTCCTATCAGCTTATGCTGACCCAGCTTATCATCTTTCATTTACTATAGAGATGTTGATTCCTGACTCGCATTATCAGCCTCCATTGCCCACTTGTTAAAAATGCATAAATGTGCCTGTTTTAATATTCATATTTTGTTTATGGGAGTTCTTGCATTGTATTGTTCTTGTATCATCACTGTAGTATCTCAGTGCTTGCTGGTAGTACATTTAAGTGTCATGACTAAAATCTATCTTGTGGTTTTTTTCACATGCTTTCCAGAAAGAGAAAAATGCACAGTGGAACATCTTAATTTGCCAGGGAGTTTTGTTCATATCTTTTTATTTTAAAAAAGAAAAATAAATGTCTTTTGTTTTTTTTTAATATGTTCAGAAAGTCAAAGCTCTGAGGCTTGTCCTTCGTATGAAAGGCAATGAAGTTTGTAATGATGCAAGGACCTCAGGGAGTTTGTTCCATAGTTTCAGATCAACTTCAGGGCTAAGAACAGACATTATACATAAACTGGTTTAAGTGATCAGAAACTGGTTTAAACCTGTAACAGAACAGATGTTCAGTGCACACAAACCAGTCTGAAAATGGCTGAAATTAGTTTGAGATAAACCTGGTTGAATGTAGTATCAGACTTAACTGATTTGGGTCAAACAGGTCTGTTTCAGACCCCTTGCTGGTTTAAGTTAAACCAGACTTCCCTAGCATCTAGGCATACTCTCTGGGCTGGATGGGGCTCTCTGCTCCACAGCAGAGCTGGCACCACCCTTCTGCTCCCTGGCTGGAGCTTGGCAGAGA
>NW_017728906.1:92019067-92026203 GCF_001723895.1 Crocodylus porosus | reverse complement strand
GTTTAAGAGGAGGTTAGATGAACATCTTGCTGGGGTCATTTGACCCCAGTATTCTTTCCTGCCATGGCAGGGGGTCGGACTAGATGATCTGTTCAGGTCCCTTCCGACCCTAGAAACTATGAAACTATGAAACAGGTAGCTGGTAATGTCTCTCTGTTGTTTTCTTAATGGAGTGATAAACATTGTGTTATCAATTCCCTGCTGGGCTGGTCAGAAGCGGGGGGGGAGTGGGGAACCTCTCCCGAATCAGAGCATCCTGGGGGGGCCTGGCCAGGCCCCTCCCTCAGCTCAGCACTGTCAAAGGAAATGGAGGGCCGCTGTAGTGCTCCCTGGTTTCTAGCCTGAGCCACTGCAGGCATGTGCCTGCATTTCTGGGTTGTCCCTTGCAGTTGCAAACTGATTCAGCCTAGCCAGGTTAGACTAACCTGCAAAGATTGAATCAATTCAAGCTCACGCTTTTTGAATGTCTGTCCCTAGCCTAAGAAAGTTTTGTCTTCCACAGACATTCTTTGCCCTTATGGCAGAGAAGCAAAGATGTTATCACATCTTTCATCCTAGAATGAAGGAGGTAGTCTTCTAGATATCCTTAGTCCAGTCCATGGACTGCCTGATGGCAGAGACTGAGGTCTTTCTCCTGACACTTAGGAAAGGTCCCCATAAACATCTGTAAAGCTTCTTCCTTCAAACTCCCCAAAATTTTTCTTTACCATACAGCCTATGGAGTTTGTCATATCTTCATCACTGAAGGTATGTAAGAATATGTTAGGCAAACATCTGTTAGGTTTTGATGACCATTCAGAGTCTGCCTAGACATCTTTTATGATGCCTGCAAAGCACTCAGCAATAATTAGGTCACTGGTTAGGCTGCCATTCACCTCAGGAACCATTTCTCCTGCTCCACACAGCTCTTCATCTGGGCACACACTACTGCTGGGAGCCAGATTTTCCCTTCCCCAGTGCCTGGCTTTTTATTGATGTGACAGTAGAGTGAGGTTTGTAGAATGGGGTCCAAGCAATTGGTAGGAAGTGCCTGTAGTGCCTAATCTTTCATTTTAAAACAAAGTTCAATGTTATATTAGTGAAGATACCAGCTTTAAAAAAGGCTATATTAAGGAGCACAGTGGTTACAAGCAGCTTTTTTTCCCATGTGATTGAACCTAAAGAGACTGATCCAAAGGACTTGTGGTTACAGTAACTGCGTACATGAAATACAAGTTCATATGTAGTGTATAGAGAGACTGGGCCACTTGGTGCTGCTCCATCAGCTAACTATAATGCATCAACTGGAATTTAATGATCTGAGAAACTTTTTCAGGCATACTTATTGTATGAGCTTGTCTGTGTAAGAAATGTTAAGAAAATGCTTGAATGAATGAGGTTGTAGAAGCCTTCTCTATAAGTATCATATATTGTCAACAAGTTGCCCACAAAAATAAGCCTTAACCCTTCCTGCAAGCACTCCTGCAAAGTGATCCACAAACTTAAAAGCACTAACATTCATGTTTATAAAATGGTAGTGGGATGAGCAAGTGCCTGGGAATTTCAGTGCCGTCTACTGCGGGGGTGTACTCTCTATAACTACAAAAACAATTAGTTTACTTTCCTGATTTTTGGGATTTGGACCAGCTGTCTGATGCATGTTGCCATGTGTTATCCTTTTGTTTCTTTATTTTCTTGCAGAATTGGCAAAAGAGAGTTTATCTGGGCTTGAAGGTTCATATGGTGTAATTTGATTATGGAATTAGGAAACATACTTTACTGTTCCCTTTGGAAATCTCTGTATAGAAGGGGAAAACCATGATCAAACAACTGAGGGAGTACACTGCAGATTACTGCTATGAGATTAAATGCTGTGGTAGTATCAAATCTATCTAGAGTGCTTCGAAGACACCTCTGACCTTTAAATCTAAATCTGATCATGCAGCTCTCGTTAAAGGCTGTGATCCGACAATTCATTACTCCAGCAAAACAGAATGGAGTTAATTGGGCTCTTGCTAAAGGCCCTGGTTACACAGTGAGACCCAGACCTATGAAGAGATCCATTCACATGAATCTCATTGCTGGGGTAGTACCCGTAAAAGGACTGTGGGATGGGCTCTGTAAGGTAAACTTCTTATTACTATGACAGCCGTGGCTTAGGGACAGTATGTTTCTCCTCAGTATGAATGTTTTTCATCATGATGATTATGATTATTCTAAATATTTCCTGTCATTTGAAGCTATTTTTAGCAGCATGTTTTAATGAGTTTGCAGCATTTTTCAGAGAATAATACTTTATTTAATCAAACCATGTGGTCTGTTTCAAGTAGAAAGCAACTGTTTACGACCAGGGATCTTGGTTTTCTCTTATAAAAGTGCAAATTCTCTGATTAAATACCCACAAATCCTCATTTTTCTGTGATTAAAATGAAATGCCACTATATATAAAGGTATAAGTTGAACACAATGTTGTATTGATATATTTACAATTTTAAAGTAATTTGGAAGCCTACCAGTGCCTCATTCACTATAATGAAATAAATTATGTATACATATACATTTTGGCATTTGTTTTGGGTTTTTTATCATGGAAAATCACAGCTCCCCCTTCACTCACTAGGACATGGGTCCAGCTGTGGTTGTCCCCTACCACTGCTTTGCGGTGCTGAGCAGCTCTGATGTGCTGGTGTCCTGCCCATGCCATTGCCCCTCACTCCTAACCCACAGCCCTCTGGGCCCTGTTGGTGCCCCTCACACCCCACCCCCAGCCTCCCCAGCCCTGTTGGTTCCCATCACTCCTGACCCACAACCCCCTGGCCCTGCTGCTGCCCCTCATTCCCCACACACAGCCCCCTGCCCCCTACTAGTGCCCCTAATTCCCTAACTACAGTCCTGCTGTAGGGGACCCTCAGGTGCCAGGGCTATGGGGCCAGAGGTCTGCAGCTCTCTGCCCCCCCCACAGCAATGCCTGAGCTCTGGCTGCTGAATGTGGGAGGCAACAGCTGCTGCAGTGGAGCAGAACGAGGCTCCCCTGCCCTGATAGGTGGCATGGCCAGAGCAAAGCCCATGTGCAGATGTGGACCACTCACTGTGGGCTCAGGGTCCCCGCCATGCTGCCCTGCCCCTCAGGCCTCCATGGCCCAGCAGGCAAAACCCAGTGCAGCATGGCAGAGCGGTGCTGGGTGGGAAGCTCAGTGCTGCTGCTGCAAGGCCTGCACCTCCATGGTGAGGCACCCCCTGTTGGCCCAGTAGCACCGAAGGGCAGAATTCCATGCTGCCACCCTCACTGCCATGAAGGTGTGGGGCTCACAGTAGTGGCACCAAGCTTTCCCACTGCTTTCTGCCATGCTGTGCCAGGTCTTGCCCACTTGGCCCTAGAGGCCCCAGGGGGAGGGCAGCAGGGTGGGGAGCCCCAAACCTGCAGCCACCAGCCTGTATTTGCCCATGCTCTGCACACAAATCTGGGGGGGCATGTGCCCCTATTCCTCCCCCGAGGAGTGAATGCAGCAGCAGGGAGCCGGCCCTCTGCTGCCCCCTGGATGAGTTGCCTGTGGTTCTGTCCCACTTCCTGCCTGGGCACTGCGGCTGCAAATTCTGGCCCCAGGTCCCAAGCCTGGCAACCAGGAAACCCAGAACCCTGGGACTCTTTTGACCTCTGTTTGGACTGGTTTTTTAAAAAAAATAAATCTTTAAAATCTTTAGTCATGTCTCCCCATATCCTTTGAAAATCAGGTAAGCCATTGACCAACTTCTGCAATAAGAATGCATCAAGGAACAGATGTTAAAGGACTCAGGTAATTAGTCCATTAGGAGAACCTGTCTGTAGGGATAATTGAGAGCTTATAGATAAGCTACCTCCAGCATTGTTTGGTGTTTATTGAAGTTCTCTTTTGAGGCTTGTATTCATACAGAAGTGGAATAAAAGGGTGTGCATGCTGAGAAATAACCTTTAGGACTGACGCTATTATCAAGGTATTTCTGGGGTAGACTGTTGCAAGCAACTGGGATTTTTTGTGAAAATAAAGAAGTGATGGCTCATTTGATCTATCCTTTGGGCATGAACTCTTCCCACTAGTAGTGGGGGGGAAAAGTCTAAAAACCCCAAAGGCTACTCTGGTTTCTCAAGTCTCCCTTGAAAAAGTAACAACTTACTGTGGAGCAGCACGTTCTGCTTCCTAGTGCCTGTGTTAACCACTTCCTTATTGTTTGGCTGGGTGTGTGTTAACCTAGAATTTAAATGCAACAAGCCTGTCTCTGAAACATAAAACAGTTCTGCAAGGAAGAGTTTAGGACCATGTAGAGAGAGAAGCTAGAAGTGTGGACAGAATTTGGATTTGCCCCAAAGAAAAGAATGGGGACATAATTACCTAAATGAACAATTTGCAGTGAATACAAGGCTGCCAGTGGTGAATGAAAACCATCCTTTTAAACCAGGCTTCTTTCAGAGGAAAGAGAGCTGCTGTGGGGCTTTTGTGTGCAAGGAACCTGTTTTTATTCAAAGTATCCTTCTTCACAAAACATTGCACATGTTCAAAGGCAGGCATATCTCCCACATCCCATTGTACCACTGTGTGACAGTGAGACTCCAGTGAGCAAGCTCTACTGTTTGAACATCCAAGGAAATGAAATAACCCAGCTGAAAACTCTGCCTATGCAGCAATGTGAGAACAGGATTTGCTGTTCCCAGAATAGTCTCATGCAAAAGTGAACACAAAGGGCTTGCATAAAGTTTTGCCATATTAACTATATTTAAATAGCTGATTGACCAGTTTAGTTAAAGTGGTAACCGGCCCTCCAGGACATATAGAACCTTACTGGTTTTAAAATGTGAATATGGTTTTAAAATGTGAATATTATGTCTGTTATAAACTATACCCAATACAAAGTACATACATTATAACTACATTGACAAAAACCCATTCCTAACCATCATAGTTATACCTGTCAAATTTTAAGTGTAGACTGCAAGAAGCATCAGGAAGTTTTTTATTAGCTATTCCCATAGGAAAACTTGCATAAGATTCATCTGTCTATCCAGTTTAAAACCTGCTGCCCCTGGAACTTCAGATGCCAGAAGCCTGACAGAGGAAAGACACTGTTTACTAACATTATCACAAAAAAGAGGTGTTTCTCATTTGGCATATGCCATTTCCCTAACTGTCAGATATTGTTTTATTCACCCCATGATATTAAAGGATATTTTTAAGAATTATATGTTCACAACATCTGCCAAAATTTGGCACCACTGAAGATGGGAGACAAATTGGAAAACGTAGAGGTTTGGTACAGAAAATATGATATTTTTATGTATTTATACAACACTCCAAGCATAGATGGTCTTAGACAGAGAAAAAGCTGACAGGCCCGTTTGAAAGGTCTTATCTAAATTAGACATGACATAGCAAAGGACTACCATAAACGAGCAGAGAAGAGAGAAGGTCAAGATAAGAGCAGTGAAGGAATCATTAAATAGGCTCTTATTATTGTGGACCTCTCTTGGTAGTTATTTGGATTACTTTAAATGGGGCTGAGGAACTGCTCTCTCTGTTGGGAATTCCATGGACTATCTGGGTCGAATAGTTACGAAGCCGTTAAATCTCAGTCATTTAAACAATATTTCCTGTGCATAAACATGCATTTGATACTCTCTTTTTACCAGCAGCTCTTTAACTTTAACCAGGGGAGGTTAATCAGTTTACATTTTTGATGCAAAAGAAATCCATCAAGTCATGTTATGTCATGCCAGCTGTTCTCTCATGCAGCAGCAAGGACTGTGGCTGGGTGGAGTGAAGAAATGGTTACTACAGCAGCAATACAAACGATAAAACTCTTCCAATCTGACTCAGGGTTTGTGAGCTAGTTTTAAAGTGCCAGTTTTTTGTTTTCCCTCTGTACAGTCGCAACTTGTCTGTAGCTGCCAGACTCTCCTGCTTGTTCGTGGATTGTGAAAGAGTCAAGACCAAAGACCAGTAAGTTAATTTGGAAAGTGATCTCTCAGCACTATTATGTGACTGTCTGTTAATCTGTGGATATTTTCTCTTATTGCAATGGATGTTAAGAAATCGGTTCCAAATATCAGTGCCAGTGAGAACAGAAGAAGTGGATAGCAAAATGCATGGGACAAAAAATCTCTTCTCTTGGAATTGTTAGTGACACATACAGGCTCTGAAATGTGTCAGTTAAAGCAGAGAGACCTAGTTAGCTATGTTAGTCTGAAGTCAAGCAGAAGGCTAGTTAGATTTGCACACCTCACAGACCAACTAAATTAGAGAAATATCTAGCACAAGCTTTCCTGATCCAGAGACCACTTCATCAGCTTCAGCTCAGGAAAGCTTGTGCTAGATATCTCTCTAATTCAGTTGGTCTCTAATTTAGTTGGTCTATAAGGTGTGCAAATCTACCTTGCCTTCTACTAAAGCAGTACTTTGCCTGTCTGTGCAGGTACAATGCACTGACATTTCCTGTCAAGCTTTGCCAGAAAAGCAGTCTGTAAAAATACTGGTTAAACAGTAACATTCCCTTTGTTTCTAGTATTGGCGTAGTAGTCCCCTGCAGAGGAGCAAGTATGGATGAATGATCACAGCTTTGTCAGTCTCTCACCTCTCATGGTTTCAGTGTTAAACCTGGGCTCTTAAAGGGACTGTTTATGTTCTGTAATCCTGTATCCTTCTGCTGCACCTGATAGCATGAAGGAGGCTCTGGCCTTGTCAACAGAGAGATTTTAGCCACTGATATAGCTTCATTATGCAAATCCCTTGTGTAGGGATGACTCAAATTGCATCAGGATAGCCAAGCAATAGAAGCAGGTCTCCAATCACAGGAACATGCCCTATACAATAAGTGCATGGTAGAAGGAAATGTTCTCTTTGAATATATAGCGCCATCCATTTAAAATAGACCTCCAAATTTACAACAGTAAAGAAAAAATAGTTGAAAAATTTGGAAAGAGCCTTATTTAAGGTACTTATATTACATGTCCACATGAATGACTTTTACTAGACCTCCCCCAAAAAGTTGAGAAGGACAGGAAGATAGACAAGAAGAGAGTCTTTAAAGAGGATCGGGAGTTCATTCATAGCATCTGAAAAAGTATGCTGCTGCCTACAAGATGAATTTGTCTCTAAAGGCTTGCATCCATAGATGCTTCTCGAGCAAAT
>NW_017728906.1:92006774-92018632 GCF_001723895.1 Crocodylus porosus | reverse complement strand
AGCACCTACATTGAACACCTTCAAGAGTAAATTGGATGCTTATCTTGCTGGGATCCTATGACCCCAGCTGACTTCCTGCCCTTTGGGCAGGCGGCTGGACTTGATGATCTCCCGAGGTCCCTTCCAGCCCTAATGTCTATGAAATCCATGAAACCTGCCCTACCTATTTTAAGAGGATGGCAGAGTGAAAGTAGATTTTTCTCCTTTCCATCTCGGTAATAGAAGTCCAGTATTCTACTCTCAGATGTTAAGCCCCATATTTCCATACTTTTATTTGTAAGGGCCTATTTTGTTCTAAAACCCTCCTGACTTTAAGTGAACCTCCCAGTTTTGAGAAGTGTCTCCATTTTTTTTGGCAGGAAAATGGAGTCATATAGAATCATAGGAAATTAGGGTTGGAAGGGATGTCAGGAGTTCATCTAGTCCAACCCCCTGCTCAAAGCAGGACTATCTCCAAATAGATCATCCTAGCCAAAGCATTGTCTAGCCAGGTCTTTAAAACTTCCAAGGATGGAGAGTCCAGAACCGCTCTGGGTAACCCGTTACAGTGTTTTACTACCCTCCTAGTGAGAGAATATTTCCTAATATCTACCTAAACTTCCCTTGGTGACCCTCCCCCCTGCTGCAGCTGCCCAGAGCCCACACCCAGGCTGCCCTGTGGCCCTCTGAGACTGTTGTTCCTTGCTCTGTCATCTGCTACCACTGAGAACAGTCTAGCTCCATCCTCTTTTGAACCCCACTTCAGGAAGTCGAAGGCTGCTCTTAAATCCCATCTGTATCCTCTTCTCTAGCCTGAATAAGCGCAGTTCCCTCAGTATCTCCTCATAAGTCATGTGCCACAGCCTGCTAACCATTTTTGTTGCCCTCTGCTGGACTCTCTCCAATTTGTACACATCTTTTCTGTAGTGGGAACCCAAAACTGAACATGGTACTCCAGATGTGGCCTCACCAATGCTGAATAGAGGGGAAGAATCACTTCTCTTGACCTGCTGGCAACACTCCTGCTGATGCAGGCCAGTATGCTGTTGGCTTTCTTCGCAACAAGGGCACCCTGCTGGCTCATATTCAGCATATTGTCCACTGTAACACCCAGGGCTTTTTCTACAGAGCTGCTGCCCAGCCAGTCAGCCCCCGGCCTGTACTGGTGCATGGGATTGTTCCATCCTATGTGCAGGACTTTGCACTTGTCCTTGTTGAACCTCATAAGACTTCTTCTGGCTCAATCCTCCAATTTGTCTAGGTCACTCTGAATCCTAGCCCTACCCTCCAACACATCTACTACTCCCCCCTGCTTGGTGTCAACTGCAAAGTTGCTGAAGGTACACTCTGTACCATCTTTCAGGTTGTTGATGAAGACACTGTACAAAACTGGTCCCAGGACTGACCCTTGGAGCACTCCACTTGA
Source organism: Crocodylus porosus (assembly GCF_001723895.1). NCBI lineage: Eukaryota > Metazoa > Chordata > Crocodylia > Crocodylidae > Crocodylus > Crocodylus porosus. Next base: position 92,017,227 of record NW_017728906.1, on the reverse strand, counting down.
TACTTGCTGCCATCGAGCTATTGATTACTGCCTTTGAGCTATTGATTAGTGCCATAGGCAGAAGGAGCAAATATTATTTGTGGGCACTGAGTGTACACACACATGCCTAGCAGGTCTCTAGAGGGGAAGAGCCTGGGGAGAGGGAATGGGTAGTGGGGGGCAGACTGAGGCCCCCACAGTGAGGGAGGTGGTGGGGCAGAGGCAAGGACTGAGGTGAATGGGGCCCTGGGGCAGGTTCTGGGATGCTCGGAGCCCCGGTGGCTCATCCAGGGGTGCAGGGAAGACCTTTTCACGCACCCTGGGGGAGGCACAGGGGGCACGTACCTCTGGATTTGTGAGTGGGATGGAGGCAGGCTGCCCACTGCATGCTGGGGCTCTGTGCCCTGCTGCTATGGGAACCATGTGATGCCATGTGCCTGCCACCGCCAGGCTGTGCTGTTTTCATTGCCTGCCCAGCGGAGGCAGGTATATGGCATTGCATGGCTCCTGAGGCAGCAGCAGTGGGGTGCAGAGCCCCAGCATGCAGCAGCAGCTCACCTCCGCCCAACACACAGATGTGGGGGGCATGTTCCCCTGTGCCTTCCCCAGGATGCGTGCAGCGGTGGGAAGCCCTGGTGTCCCTGGATGAGCTGCCTGAGCTCTGACTATCCCACAACCTGCCCTGACCTCAGGGCCTCATTCACCCCAGGCCCTGCCCCTGCCTCTGCCCCACTCCCTTCCTCACCACGGGGACTTGATCTGGGTTCTCCCCCCCACCATGCCTCTTCCCCTTCATAGACTTGCCTGCTGTGGTAGACAATGCTCCACAGCCACTGGGCTGTGATCCTGGCTGTGTGCAGTCTGTGGCTGTGTGTCTAAGTCTGTGCATGACCCCCCCCGCTGCAGCTGCAGCTGCCCAGAGCCCACACCCAGGCTGCCCTGTGGCCCTCTGTGCTGCCACCGCTGTCCCGCATTTGTGGGGGCTAAGCCCTGTTAGCCCTGGCCTTCCACCATCTGTGATTACTACCCTCTGAGCTCAATGCTCCAGCCAGTTTTCTATCCACATTACAGTCCATTTATCCAGCCCATACTGCCTTAGCTTGCCTGCGAGAATGTTGTGGGAGACTATTAGCAAAAGCCTTGCTTAAGTCAAGGTACACCACATGCACTGGTCTCCCCACATCCACAGAGCCAGACACTTCGTCATAGAAGGCAATCAGGTTGGTCAGGCATGACCTGCCATTGGTGAATCCATGCTGGCTGTTCTTAATCACCTTCTTCTTCTCCAAGTGCTTAGAAATGGATTCCTTTGGTAGGACCTGATCCATGATTTTTTCAGGGACAGAGGTGAGACTGATTGATTTGTAGTTTCCTGGATCCTCTTTTTTTCCTTTCTTAAATATGGGCACTATGTTGCCCTTTTCCTATTATCTGGGACCTCTCCTGATCATCTTGAGTGTTCAGAGATGATGGAAAATGGCTCTGCAATCTCATCAGCCAACTCCCTCAGCAACCTCAGGTGCATCCTGTTCAGCCCCATTTTTGCCACAGTTGGCTGCTCACCTCCTCCCCAAGCTGTGCTGCCTGGTGCAGCAGTCTGGGAGCTGACCTTGTCTGTGAAGACTGAGGTGAAAAAGGCATTGAGTACTTTAGCCTTTTCTGCATCCTCTGTCACAAGGTTGCCTCCCCATTTAGCAAGGGACCCTCACTTTCCCTAATCCTCCTCTTGCTACTGACATACTTGAAGAACCAATCCTGGGAATTAACTAATTAATTAACTAGTTAAAAAGTTACAGAAATGGCTAACTTTTAACTTTAACTAGTTACGTTTTTCATAAATTTTTTCTCATGACTGGTAGAAACTCTTCTTTTTACCCTTTACATCCCTTGCTAGCTGCAACTCCAGTTGTGCTTTGGCCTTCTTGAATGCATACCTGCATGCCTGAGCAATGCTCTTATACTCCTCCCTATTTATTTGTCTAAGTTTCCACTTCTTATAAGCTTCCTTTTTGTGATTTAGTTTACTGAAGAGTTCCCTGCTAAGCCAAGCTGGTCTTCTGCCATACTTGCTAGTCTTCCTGAACATTGGCATGGTTTATTTCTGCACTCTCAGTAAGACTTCTTTAAAGTACAACCAGCTCTCCTGGACTCCTCTCCCCCTCAGACTGGCTTCCCAGGGAATCCTGCCTGTTAGTTCCTGGAGTGAGTCAAAGTCTGTTTTTCTGAAGTCCAGGGTCCTTACTCTGCTGCTCTCCATCCTTCCTTTCCTCAGGATCCTGAACTCAATCATCTTGTGGTTGCTGCTACCCAAGTTGTCATCCACTATTACATTCCCCATCAATTCTTCCCTGTTTATCAGCAGCAGGTCAAGAAGAGCACGGCCCCTAGTTGGCTGCTCCAGCACTTGCACCAGGAAGCTGTCCCCAACGCTCTCCAGAAACTTCCTGGATTGCCTGTGCACTGCTGCATTGCCCTTCCAGCAGATGTCAGGATAATTGAAGTCTCCCATGAGAACCAGGGTTTGTGATCATGAAACTTTTGCTAGCTGTTTGAAGAAGGCCTCATCCACCACTTCCTCCAGTCTGGTGGTCTATAGCAGACACGCACCACAACATCAACCTCGTTGCTCTCCCCTCTCACCTTAACTCTGAGTCTTTCAACAGGCCTAGTTCCAGTTTCATGCTGGAGCTCTGAGCAATCATATGGATCTTTTACATAACGTACAACTCCTCCTCCTCTTCTCCCCTGCCTGTCCTTCCTGAACAGGTTGTACCCATCCATGACAGTGTTCCAGTCATGTGAGCTATCCCACCAAGTCTCTGTTCTTCCAGTCATGACATAGTGCCAGGACTGTACAAGGATTTCCAGTTCTTCCTGATTGTTTCCCAGGCTCCATGTGTTTGTGTACAGGCACCTAAGCTGTACACAATTGCCCTGATTTCTCAGGAAGTATGAGAGCACCTTCTGTGTTGCCCCCTCCTGCTTGCTCTTCCTTCAGATCTGGCTTCCCAGCTTACCTCAGGGCTTTGGTCTCCATCCCCCAGTGAACATGTTTTAAAGCCCTCCTCACTGGATTAGTGAGCCAGTCTATGAAGATGCACTTCCCTCTCTTTGTCAGGTGGATCTCATCTCTTTTCAGCAATCCTTCTTCTTGGAACATTAACCCATGTTCAAAGAAGCCAAATTACTGCTGGCGACACCACCTGCGCAGCCAGGTATTGATCTGCCGGATGCACCTGCTCCTGCCCAGGCCCTTCCCTTGATCAGAAGGATTGAAGAGAACACAACGTGAGCCCCAACCCTTCACCCTTGCACCTAGAGCCCTGTAGGCTCTTTTAATCTGCTAAGGGTCTCCCTAGCAGTATCACTGGTGTCCACATGGATGAGCAGCATGGTGTAGTCAAAGGGCCAAATGAGTCTTATTAATCCCTCCGTGACATCTCGGATCTGGGGTCCAATGAAGCAGCAGACTTCCCAAGACAACAGGTCAAGTTGGCAGATGGTGGTAGAAGGGAGTCTCCAACCACTAGCACCCATTGCTTCTTCGTGGTGGCAGCTGTCTCAATACTTCCCACCTTGGTGAGGCCTCGCCTGTCCTCCTCCACCAGTGGAACAAATATGTTAGGAAGAAAGAAGGATGAAATACCTCCCAGGAGATGGTTGATGCTCTGTAAGTGGGGCTTATTGGGCATTTTCACATGTACTCTGGGGTGTGGTGGGGGGCACCTTAGTTAGAGCAATGTTCAGGAGCCATTCTAATTAAAGCACCCACAGCATCATGTGTATTCAGCATCCTGTGCTTCAAAATGGTGCTCATCATTCAACAAGCTCTAGTTAAAGCACTCCCACTGGCATTTTGAGGCATGGGGATGCTGAATACATATGATGCCAAGGCTGTTCAGCAGGTTCAGTTGAGTCTATTGTGATGTGTTCTAATTAAAACACATTGGAGTAAGCCTTGGGCACATTAAGAGCTACAAATTGCAATTTGTCCCATAGCATACAAAGAACTGGCCTCCCCACCTGTTTGAATCATTGGCAAGCAATTCAGAACTCATCGGAGGTCTGCTGAGAGGGTGTATGACAGACTATTTTTTCTTTGATTCTTATTGCATATAATTTGGTAGCTCTGACCATCTGTCTACTTTGTTTAGTTTCTTTTTAAGTTTGTAGCATATGTGTTTGGCTTTCAAAATTAAATCCAGATGTAAAATGCTTTCAAATAACAATCCCTTTTTTCTTCCTTTTTGTTCCACTTCAGATATTTAAAGGTGATGGGTACTGACAGCACTTGTGCTTTGTTTTTCTCTGGTTTTCCCACAACCTCTCTCTTTCTTACAGCCAAGAGCACTTCAGAATATCTAAGCCAGTGAAATTAGACTCACAAAGGGCCTGATTCCTTATTGCCTTGCCACTTGTATAGATGAGAACCTGTGCAAAGTGTGCATGAAACTCCTAAATTGGAATGTGACATTTTATATCCACTTGGCCCAGATGTCAATGACTGCGCAAGATGCAAAGAGCTGAACAGCCATCTCCTGCAAAAGTCCTGAGATGCAGGACCCTACTATTTTCAGGAATATCAGAATTTGCAAATTTCAGCTTTTACCCTGGAAGGTTGCTAAGTATTTCAAAAGTATATATAAGTAGAAGTCACTTAATTTATCATTCATTGACTGCAGGTACCTTTGGCGTGGAACTAGGTGAGTGTTTAAATCAAAGACTACTAAGAGCTCAGTAAAGAGGAAGAGAAGACTATTGTCTTTGGTTGTGGTACCAGCTGGAGTTTATATTGTTTGTCTGAAGTAAATTTGATTCAGAAAATATTAACACAGAACTTGAAGTCAATACTGAGCCTATTAACACCAAGCAAGTATCTTTGTGAAGTACTGATTCAGAGAAGTGCAACCTACTGATTCAGTAACATCAACTATTTTCTTTCATTACTTAGTCTAGAGAAGAGAAGGCTGAGGGAGATTGGATAACAATTTTTAAATACCTGAAAGGTGATTGTAGAGAGGATGGAGATGGGCTTTTTTCTGTGGCTGTTGGGGACAGGACTAGGAGCAAAGGCCTCAAGATGCAGCGAGGGAAATTTAGGCTGGAGATTAGGAGGAATTTTTGGACTATAAAAGTGGTCAGGCACTGGAACAGATTATCTAGAGAAGTTGTGGAAACTGTCTCCATGCTTGGAAATTTTCAAAAGCAGGTCAGACAGACACTTGGCTGGAATGATTTAGTTAGGGATGATCCTACCAGGGGCAGGAGGCTGGACCCCTGAGATCCCTTCCAGCCCTATTTTCCTGTGATCCTTGTTAATAATTGCCATAGGAGCACTCCACTACCACCATTATAAGCACTAACATTTTGGATAATTGCATTAGAACATGCCTGCAAAGCTCCCAGTGCTCCATTCATCTTCCCTCTTAAGTCATTTAAAGATGAAAGGAAACGTCAGCATTCATCTAAAAATGTTTCTATGCTGGGCCTGAAAATGTAACTGAAGCAAACTAACATTGAGAGGTGACAAGGGCTCATGAATATTTCCTGAAAAAAATCAAAGATGCTTGCTGTGTCCCTATACTCATCCTAGTTTAGCTTTTGGATGCAGGGAAACAAGCCAGTTCATATCTGCACTGGAGGCAGGCACTGTGGGTTACCTGCCAGCTACCTGCCTTATGTCACCTCTGCCTTGCCCTCCCCATTACTGGTTGGCTGACTTCCTGCAGACATCACAGGAGAAGTGGATCTTCAGGATGTGAAAAGGAGGTTGGGAACCTTCTCACTTTGTTCAAAGAGAGTGCTCCTCCAGCAACCATACAATGAAACAGACAGTGGCATGGAGGAAAGGGCAATGGTGGTTGCTGGGGAAAAAGACACCTGTAGGAAATTTGGCCGGGGAGGCTGTTGTCACTTACAAAGTGGGCATGATAAAAAAAATGAGAGTAAGGAAGAAGGGGTTTACGAAGAACCAACATGCGTGTTCCTTTTTAATAATGTTGTAATCAGGGTAATCATATTGCAAATTTTGGGGGGGAGAGGAAGGGCAGGAAGAAACAGCTGGAAAAGTGCCGTTCAGTCACACTGGAATACAAACTGTTTTTGAAAGAAATTAAGCTTTTAGAAGGAGAGTGCCAGCTTAGAGATATTCGCTACCCATTCATATCCAGCATCACTAGGTAGGGGCCAAAGAGTTGTGGTATCTGCAGGGCTGTATAAAAGGATTTTTCTGGCAGTTCTCTTCCCAGGGGTGTAGAACCCCAAAACTGACACCATCATATTACAGATTACCTGAGACCACCAACTGTGTAGACTCTTAGCAAAGGCCTGTCAAGGCTGTTGGGTACAACAGAACTAAAAGGTTGCATTGCTGCCTGTGCTGTATTTGCTCTATAAACAAACCAAAGGTTATGTCCCAGAGCCATCAGACTTAGACATTTATAAGAACTATATTCACTAAATTTGTATTTGCAAAACTCCATCTTATCTAAATCCACAATGAATGTGAGTGATGATTTTGAATACATAGAATTCTTCTCTCAAGTATTTTTTGGGTCACAAACATTCAGGGCATTCATGAGTATTTTGCACTTCACAAACACTTCAGGGCAAAAGTGCAGAAACCAGAAAAGTTTATTCTTTTTACCATATACATACATACATACATATATATATATATATATAGAGAGAGAGAGAGAGAGAGAGAGAGAGTATATATATAGTGGTGCTTCATTTTAATCACAGAAAAAAAGTAGATTTGGGGTTACTTTTTTAAATCTGAAAATTGGGGATTTTTTTTTTTAATTAGAGAAAACCAGGATCCCTGATTATAACAAAACTTTCCAAGTGTAGCATGCTTGGGACCATGTTGCCTTCTATACCTGCTGCATGCCTACCTATAAGCCATCTCTCCTTTTGAGATCTTCTTACCAATAGAAAATTCCACTCTGTGAGTTGGCTTCTGATCACATTCTTTCAAGCCCTGACTGAATTTAAATTTCGTTTTGCTGCATTAGCTCTGCAGCCTGGTCCTTCACAGAAGTGCAAGTGGAGGTTGTAGCTGTTTCATGACTAACTGTCCTTTCATTTAGGCTAGATGGCTGTGCAGATCACTTACAGAGGCCTATTTCCTTCTGACTGGCTGCACTGCTTCACTTGTTCTCAGTTTTCAACTTCTTTTTCAGTTTGGAACTCCATTTTTTTCAAGTTCTTTCTCATTGACTACTTCTGACACCATGTAGTGGTCACTGGGTTCAATGAAAACAGTCAGGCATGAATGAGAAGAACTAAACGAGTATTATTGTGGAGCAGTAGGCAACCTTCTTCAGTCTTTTATCTTCTCCAGCTGGTTACTACCTATTTTAGGGACCATCTTCCAATTCCCAAGTCTTCTAAGTTAGAGAGTTTTTTCTAAATTATAACTATCTATATAGTTATTATCACTATAACTATCTATATAACTATCTATAACTAAACTATAACAGTACCTGCATTCCATAAGAGGATCCATAGGCAGAAGCAGACAGCACTGGCAGAGAGGAGGAATAGGCTGGTCTCCAAGCCTCCTCTGGTGAGTCTCCAAGGAAACTCCAAGAGAACTTCAGAAGCGTTCTCCTTACAAGGCTCCTATGGAAGAATGATATTCCATGTACACTCCACAATATACAGACTACATCATCCTGAGCCACTGGAAGGGAATGAACACACCTTTAGTTCATCTGAAAGCATCTGAAAAAATAGCTTGTTCCTTACAAAAGCTTATGTCTCTCTGGACCAGTTAGTTTTTAAGGTCTTACTCTACCCTGAATTCTTCATTAAATTATAACCCATTAATTTTCTCCATATACTGGCATGGGGAAACTAATGACCTAGGAAGGTCATTTCAATATTTTAATATTTTTTGATTTTCAGAGATGCCATCCAATTCTCATTCAGGTCAATGGAGGCTGTGGGTGCTCAGTACCTCTGAAAATCAGTGTATTAATGCCTTGATGAAAAGGCTGTTTTTTTCCTTGGAACTTGGGAATGCACAATTGAAACAACTAATCTCTGCTTTCTCTCCTTGTTCTTCTACAGTAAAATTGCTAAGGGCCTATTTTGCCATTTTCATATGTTGTCATATTTTGGAAGGTACTCATCTCTCCTTTTGCTTCCCAGATGTGACCTTTAGGAAATGTTTATAATTAGATTCATTTAGTTGCTTTTTTCTCTGGGCAGTCTCCAAAGTATACAGATAGCTGTAATATTGCTGCTCCCTCCCCCATCCTGCACTGTGGTTCCTTCCATTTATTGCCTCTTTATTTCTTTCCTTCATCCATGTCTGAATGCTGGAAACCACCAGGTTCAGCAGTTATTTAAGCTTGGAGTAGCTGGTCAGGGGTCATCAAAGTATATTGAAGCTATCCTTCTGGACATAGGATAATAAGTGATAATGCCTTATCATTATTATAATAGTGCCTCTCTGCGAAGATTCTTAATGTGCTTTGAAGAGTAAAAGAAGTCTAGCAGGACCCCTGTACAAAGCATTATAATCTTCGTTTTTCAGATGAGTAAACTGAGACTGAGAATATAGACACATAAAACATTTTAATGTGGGCTAAAATGGGTTAGGGCTTTACTGTGTTTTAGCTGCTATGTGGTCATTCCTAGTACTCCTTGCCCTGCAGTAAGCAGAAGCCAAACTACAGTTGCCTTGTCATCAGTATAAAAGGGTAGCTTCTAAAGCAGTCAGATTATACTATTGCAAGTCCCTGTGTGGATGCCTAACCTCGTACACAACGGGCTGTCTTCAAGTTTGTTCAAGTCATTTTCGGGGGTGGAGGTAAGTTAAATGGAAAAAAGGCACACCTGTTCTAGAGCAGAGACTCCTATGGAGATTTATATTAGTTTAACTAGAATGGTATGATAACTAGCAACTTTCCCATGTAGGCAAGCCCTAATTCTTGTTCTCAGAATGTGTTGTCTCCACCATGGGGTATTGCCTTCTTTGCTACCCACCTCCAAACATGGCCTCTAGAGGTGGAAAGAAAGAAAGGGAAGGTTTGAGGGTCTGGGTCTACATACCTGCCCTTTTAGGAATAGAGGGCCTGAAGTACTTTGAGTGCCAAGCATGACCTTTGAGTGCCAAGCATGGCTTGGAAAGGCTGTGTAGCCAGGCATGTGATTTACAGTGCGGCTCTTTAAAGGCAATTCATTTGGAATAAGTGTTACTCTTAGTAAGTTCCTCTTTTTTCCTCCTTCATCTGAATGTATAGCACTACTACTGTTTCCATGTCAACCGCCTGGTGTCAAGCACATGATCTTTGCTTCATTGAAAGGGCAAGATGATAGAGAAGCAGGCCTGAGAGGGCTGAAAGCCTTACTAAAATACAAACGTTTTCTAATGCAGGCAGAGGAGTACAGGATACAAAGGGTACACAGCATCTTTTTTTGCATAAATGTTGCTGTAATTTTGAGTCAGGACAAAAGCTGCTATTTAAACAGAACAGAAAATGCATTAGTTATCAAATCTAACAGGCTTATGCTCCTTCTGAATGCTCATTCATGCTAGGCTACAAACCAACTAAAGCCATAGACCATTAATTGGTCTGGGGGAGGAGGACTTTTCTATGCCTACAAAGGCTTGTTAAGTGGGAGGGGTGTCAAAAACTGCAGTCTTACCTTGAAATGGGGAAGTTCTAGATACCTTAGGAAGGCTGGTCCTTCAAAGTAGTGGAGAGGATTTAGCCACATAAAGGGGACTTTACCACATACCTTCTGTTAAAATTAATAGTTAAATCCATATGTACAACTTTGAAAACTGCAACCCAAGCTAACACAAAGTCATTTCTAGGGCAGTGCTGGCTCAAATGCCCTGACTGCATTTAAATTCAGATTTAATTAACAATGAATGAGAGAAATAAAAAAAAAATCCCTTACACACAGATTTGCTTATAAATAAACTTTCCAACATTATTTCTCTTTGAAAATATTTTGTTACTCTTTAATCCTGTCTTCCCAATCTAGCAGAGGTAGAACAGAAAAACCTTGATAAATTAATGAATGGAGCTCTGATCTGAACATAGGTATGGAGAAAGTGGTGAGCTGGACGCCCATTGTACTAGCAGGAGCTGTACATTGGATGGTTTCCAGTGATCTGAAGCACGGCTTTTCCAAATCCATCACCTACTTCTTTTTTTCTTTGAAAAGAGGAAGTTGGCAATGTGGCAGGCCAGTAGCGTTGAGCATCCCACCTCCCTGCGCCCGCCCATCTTCCAGGCTCCGAATGCCTCCCTAGGGGCGCCTTACGTCCAGCCGACCCCCTTCCTGCAGCACACTTGCTAGCCAGGGGGTAACATTGCCGCCACCACCCTGAGAAGGGACTGCCTCGGCCCTGTGTCCTCAGGGAAACACAGGCCTAATAGTCCGATGGGTACTTGACCCAGTACAGGCACTTGGGGCACTTCCCCAAGTCAGGGGGCAAAAAGTAAAGTCT
>NW_017728906.1:92000843-92006674 GCF_001723895.1 Crocodylus porosus | reverse complement strand
AAGCAGTGGCGAAGGAAAAACCTGGAGATGTGCTTGTATTTTAAAAACCTGTCTAGACAGGAGGACAGGGGGCTGAAAAAGAGGATGTCCAGGAAAACCCGGATGTATGGTAACCCGAGCTAATATGCAACTGAAATGTACCGAATATATTAGCGGACAAAGATGATATGATGGACTTTCCATGAGCTGTTACCACACAGGAAAGATCTGGGAGTTATTATCAACAGTTTGCTAAAAACATCAGCTCAGTACTCAGTAGCCATAGAAAAGACAAACAAAATGTTAGGGATGATTCAGAAGGGAATTGTAAACACAATGGAAAGTAGTGTTATGCCCCTTTATAAATCCATGGTATGTCCACACATTGAATAATGCACCCAGTTCTGGTTCCTTCACCTCAAAGGCTGCGTTCCTGTGAGTGGGAATGTGCATTTCCCCAGGGACAAGTAGCAGTAGCACATCTTGTACCACTGCTACTTGTCCCTGGGCCTATACTCCAGTGCCCCTTGGTGGGGTAGGGAAGGTTGGGGCCAACAACTGTGCTGACCTCAGCAGTCTCACCTGGGGTCCTGGGGGCCTTGGGGAGCTGCAGCTGCAGCACTCCTGCTGCAGGGAGCCTGGCTCTGGCTGGTTGGGCTCCAGTTTTGGGTAGCATGCATTGCTGCCATGTGTGCTGCCCCACTTCTTTTGGCATAGGTTTTTTTTACCCTGGGATCTCCCAGGGCCAAGAACATCCCCCCTGCAGCATGGGGAATGCCTGTATGTGTGGTCTGTGGCACCGCAGACATGTCTACAGCACCACATACCGCACTCTGTGCTCATCTGGACTGGCCAAAAAGGAAATAGAAGAACTAGAGAAGATACAGAGAAGGGCAACAAGGATGATTAGCGGTATGGAGGGGCTTCCACACAACGAGAGATGAAACAGGCTAGGCCTGTTTAGTTTAGAAAGGAGGCACTTGAAGGGGGACATGCGAATCAACAGAATCAAGTTCTTCTTATATAATAGAAGACTGCTTTTGTGGAGTCATTCAAATGGAGTCATATCAAATCTTAATCTGTAAATTAGAAAGCAATACACCCAGGTAGGTAAGTGGTAACGAGCTTAGGTATTTGGGAGAAGAGCTGAGGGCTAAGTCTCTTTATGGATGCCTACTTAGGTACCTCTATCCAACATTTTTAGGCACTATTGACATTCCCGAAACCTAAGCTACTGCCTGACCTTTAAGAGACCTAACATCACTGTGGCTGCTTGCAGACACTAATAAAATGAAAAATGTGCTTTACCAGAAGAAGAAGCATGTTACTTAGACCGGACTCCATAGTGTCTGTATAGATTGGGCGCTTCAGCAGGGCTTTTTGGCACTTTTATCTAAACTGATTCAATCAGCTATTTGATAAAAGTGCCATAAAAACCCCATGGAAGTGCCTGATCTATAGAGACATTGGGCAAGTCAGGTCCAAATAACACACTGCTTCTTCTGGGCATGTGCTGGGCTCAGCACAGGAGCACAGAGAATTTAAAGTGCTGTTTTTGGCGGGGGATTTTTGAACATCTGCAAGTAGCCTATGTGCCTAAGTTTTCAGCAATGTGTATGTGCAAAACTGTATTAAGTTTTGAGGTTGTCAGAATACTTGGAGTCATAGCTGACACCAAGCCCTTTCTGGCCCCTGCCCCAGCACTCTTATAGAATAACTAGCCAATTGCTCGTCAAGAATGGCACCCCCGTTCCATATTCGCCATCTGCAGGGAGCAGCAGGGAGGACAAGGCCATGGCGCCCCAACCCCGTTCCCCCCTGCACTGCCGCCACCACCTCCAAGGAGCAAGGGGGGCCCGGTCCATCTGCTTTGTTCCACTGCCTCCAGGGAGCAGGGCAGGGGGGCAAGGCCAGAACACCTGGCCTCACCCCCCCACCCGTTCCGTCTCCTGTGTCCCCACCATTATGGTGGTGCTCTGCCACGCTGTCACCTCCTGTCCAAACACTGTATTTGAATTCTGATCAGTTGTTTCAATCAGCCAATCAGAGTGTGAATAAACCATTATGGACCGACAGACAGACAGACTACGGCTTTTAGAATATTAGAATAGGTAGCATTACCAAATTTGGCTAAGATACATTTTGTCCTAGCAAAACAGTTCTTTGATTTATGACAGACCTTGGGTCCTAGGTTCACACAGAGCTGACTGGTCATGTGGTTTTAGCACACCTTAGTTGCCACAGCTACACTGAAGTCACATCTAGCCCAGTCTAATTTATCAGATCGCAGTATAAGAACTTACAAATGATGAAATACTTTCCAAATGTTATTTTTCTTATGGGTAAGTGCTACAGATCTGTTGTGATACTATGGATAAAGGGGATGTGGTCCTTCCATGCTGTGAAAAAGATTGAAAACTTGTCTTAACAGGAGCAGTTTGTTGAATGGAAGATTGAGCTCATGGTAAATTCACCAGGTTGGAATGTAAAAGATCGTCCTGTCCTTGCCATGTATTTTTTTAATGAAATTAGGCCAGTTGTTTAAGCTACCTATGCCTTAGTTTCCATTTCCCTATCCATAAAATGAGGGTATCAAGACTTCCTGATTTCTCTAAGGCTAGGGAAAGAAGTTACACATAAACCAGTTTAAGTGATCAGAAACTGGTTTAAACCTGTAACGGAACAGAAGTTCAGTGCACATAGACCAGGTTCAACATGTCTAAAACTGGTTTAAAAAAATGGTTGAATGTATCAGACTTAACTCCCTGAGGTCAAACTGGTTTAAGGAACTTCGGTCCCAGACCCATTCCTGGTTTAAGTTAAACCAGAGTCCCCCAGAACCCCAGCATGCTCTGCAGCCCTGGGCTAGGCTGTACTCTCTGCTCCAGCCCCTAGCCAGGGCAGAGGTATGTTCAGATGCTTGCCCAGCATGGCCCCTTAAGGCAAACGTTGCAGAGAAGGGGCTTATTCCCCCCTCCCTCTCCCCTGCCACCAGCGGACTTCAGCTAGAGTCTGCCAGCTCTGCAGCTTTCCCCCATGCAGGCTGGACACTCCCTGACAGCAGCTGCTGTGCCCTGGCCAACTAGACCCTGACTGTGGTCCCCTGGGGGGAGAGGAGAGGGAGTGGGGAATATAGTCCCTCCCTGTCTCCTTCACCTCAGGGGTCCATGCCGGGGCTGTGTCTGTCCATGCCTGACAAGGATCCTGACAGGGGCAGCAGCCCACAGGTGTCCTGGGGATGACAAGCCTCTTCCCAGTGTGGAGGCTTAGAGGGGGCTGTGCTGCGGGCAAGAGTCGGGGGGGGCAGAGCTGCTACAGTCTGCGTGTGGCAGGCAGTGGTGGTGGGGCTGGAAGGTGTGGCTATGGGGGTTAAAGTGAATTTTGGGGTGTCCATAGCCCCCCAAGCTCCTCCCAGCACCACTGCCGCTTAGCCCCCATAGCCACCCCTCCTAGCCCTGCTGCTGCTGCTATTTGCTTCAACTCAGTCCTGCAGCCCCAGCCCCAGCCCCAGGTGGATGGTGGGACTGGGCTGGGCTGCTGCGGCAGAGCCCTTCCCAGCTGATTGCAACTCAGGCTTGGACCATGGGAGCTGTGTGCCTGCTTTGCTCCCAGCTGCCCACACCCAGGCAGGGTCAGGCTGTCAGGGAGCCCTTGCAGTGCAGGGCTCTCCCTCTTGTTTTCCTCCCCCACTGTGAGGTGGGGGAGGGCCTCTGCAGTGCTGCCTCAATGGCTTCATGACAGCCTAACCAAGCCGGGCCTGGTTGCAGGGAGCTGGGAGCAATCCGGGCGCACAGCTCCTGTGGCTTCAGCCTGAGCCATGCCCAGGTGGGAAGGGCCCTGCTCCTTTGGTTCAGCCCCACCATCCATCCACTTTGCCCAGGGCTGGGGCTGGCACTGGGGCAGAGCCGGATCGTTCTATGGGCACTGCTGAGGGCAGGTGCAGAGGGGTTGGCCACTTCCCAGCTGGCTTCAGCTCTGGCTGGGGCTGTGGGAACTGTGCACCCAGATTGCTCCTGCATCCCTGTGCCCAGGCCAGGCTGAGCTATCAGGGAGCTGCTGTCACAGCACCGCACAGCCTCCCCCCAGCTTCACAGCCAGGGAGCTGGTGGAAGGGGAGAGCCCTGCCTGCTGCAGTGGCTCCCTGACAGCCTGGCCAAGCCTGGGTGTGGGGTGTTGGAAGCAAACCAGAAGGGGTGCAGGGGCAGGGCCCTTCCCAGATGGAGGTGGGGCTTGGGCTGGGGCTGTGGGACCTGTATGCCTGGTTTATACCTGGCTTCCTGGGCCTAGGTTGGACCAGCCTGTCAGGAAGCCACTGCAGCAGGCAAGCGCCCTCCCCCTCCACCACTGCAGGGTGGGAGGGGGTGTCTGTGTTATGCTGCCTCAGTGTCCCAGCCAGGCTGTCACAGAGGGCTCTCCCCTTCTTCCTCCCCTGCTGCAGGGCCAGGGTGGGGAGGGACTCTGTTCAGGGCTGCCTCAGGGCTAGAGGGGTATAATGCTGGGTCTCACTGTGGAGTGGGTGGGAAGGAAAAAACTGTGCTCCCAGCTTCCCACACCGAGACTCTCCTCCCCCTCCCTCTGCCCCCACCGTGAGCCATGGTCTGCTTTGGCTGCTCAGTGCTAGCCGGGGTCTGGGGTCTGGCCACACTCCCTTTCCCCCTGTCCAAAAAGCCTGGCAAGGGCTGCATCCATCCAGGCACACCCTGGCTGGGGTCTTTGCAGGCCAGGGTTGAGGTTTAAACCCCTCAGCAATCATACTCAGACCTGCTGGGGCCTGGGCACACACCCCCAGCTCAGCTTCCCTGGGCCACTGTCGAAGGGAAGGGAGGGCTCACTCTAGCACCCTCTAGCTCAGGGGTGGGCAGTTATTTCAGGCATAGGGCCACTTACTGAGTTTTGGCAAGCCATCGAGGACTGCTTGACAGGCAGCCAGGGGCAGACAAATATTCATTTTCTAAATTTTTTAGGGGTCTCGCGAGCTGGATAGAATGGCCTGGTGGGCTGCATCTGGCCCGCAGGCCACATTTTGCCCACCCCTGCCCTAGTTTCTAGCCTGAGCCACTGCAGGCATGTGCCTGCATTTCCAGAATCAAAAGTGAATGTCTATTCACTTGCAAATTGGTTCAGTCTATGCAGGCTAGACTAACTTGGAAAGATCGAATCAGTTCAGGCTTGGGCTTTTTGAACAGCTATACTTAGCAAGACAAATAAACAAAACCCATTTGCAGAAACACATGGAGCACTTTACAGATATTTTAGACTCTAAAAACAGGTATTGTCTTTGTCATTCTGCCAAAATTGCCTTTACATGTTTTTCAAGATCCAAATCTTACTGTAGATAAAAGGTGGAGATGTAGATGTATATCAGGAGAAAAGTTCACTGGTTGTGGTCCTGAAGCTGACACAAGAAAGCTAGAAAGAGAGGAGGCTAGGGAAGCAGCGTGACCACGTAGGCGAGTTCCCCCCGGCTGGGGGGGTACCATGAGCTGTGAGGTGGTGTGACTGCTGACTTGCTGGAGCGATGGAGGTAGTGGAGCAGGACGAAGAGGCTCAGTTGCTGGAGGAGGCAGTGCGGAAGCAAGCCTTGATTCTTGAAGAGTATGGATCGGCAAGTGTTTCGTCTAAGATGCTGTTGGCTTCGACAATGAAGAGCGTTTCTGGTGAGCATCCTGGCGGCATGGCGGCAGAGGTGGCTGGGGACTGGTCCACGGTGGGCCGAAGAGGCAAGGTGGTGTCTTCGGAGAGGAAGAGTGGTAATGTTGCTGGGCAAGAAGGTTCTAGAGAGGGGGCAGTCCCGCTGCCGGAAGGGAGGCGGAGCTCTGCAGAGAGCAGTGGAAGGGCCCGGAACCTTCCTA
>NW_017728906.1:91981013-92000743 GCF_001723895.1 Crocodylus porosus | reverse complement strand
AAAAAAAAAAAAAAAAAGCTATGGAGTTGCTGGGTGATTAAAGAAGGAATTATTCAGACAAAAGAAGGGATAGCTGCCTTGTGCTAGGTACAGAATTTAGCCAGTCTATGAAAACAGACCTTTTACCACAAACTCTAGTTAGGGTTAACCAGGACATTAATAGTATTCATTGTTTCATGAATAGCCATATTCATAGTCACAGTATGGGGAAAAAACAAGGATGCTTATAGCCAATACAGAGAATTATTATTCATGGGAGCCAAGGGGCTGTGATCATTTGAAATACGTTATACAAAAAAACTAAAATGATCAAATATTATAATCCCACACAAATGCTATATTTAAGGTTGTATCTTTGAATAAATTCCTGATTAGCTGTAGCTTGCCCTCTTTCTGATAATTTGGCAGGACAAATTGTTTTTTATTAGTTAAAGTACATGATTGGGAATCAGGAAATATGAGTTTTATTTCCTGCTCAGCCTAAGCCTTTTTGTGTTAATGTGGACACATTTAGCTCCCTGGTGCCTTAGTTTCCTCTGAGCATGCACTGGATATAATCATTTTCAGTGCTGTTATGATGTAGATTGGAGGCAAAGTTTTACTAATTTCCAATAATATACCAACGTGTCAATATAGCAATATAGCGATGGTAATAATTAATATTTGTAAAATATTTTGAGGTCTTAAATCATGGGCGACTGGTGCCACCTTAGTCAGGGGGAGCACGTGCCCCCTCAGTGACCAGTCAGTGACAAGGGGATGGGGTGGGGAAACCCACAGCCAATCTTGCTGACTGTGGAGGGGGTCCCCCACGGCCGATCACACTGACTGGGAAGCGGCTGCAGCACTCCCAGAAGCCTGTCACTGGGTACACCAGTGCTGTCAAGGGTGCACATGCACCTCCATGCACCCACTACGCATCACCACTGTGTCAGATGGAGGGTTCTGTGGAAGGACAAGGCATTCAACTGTTACAATGGAACAGTAACTAAGCTGCACATTTTATTATTCACCCAGCCAAAATGGCTTTTATTCTCATGTCTCTAAAATCCACACACACTGCTCTGTTGGGCATCACATCCTTCCTAGTATAGAAAGAAACGTTACTTCATGCAACTGAAACTGAACTTCAGTTGTCAAAATAATAATTTTAAAAGAGCCACAGCCACCCCATTATTAAAACAAAAAATTATCTGGCACCTTCCCTACATGTTAAAGGTGAGAGAGGATTAAACCTATGACCAGCATTAGTCACATTGCTTAATGCAGTATGGAGGAGCCCAGGTATGCTCCTTGTCTAAAAACTTACAGAGAAGAAATAAATGAAATTATACATTATTTTCATTCTGGGGCAGCTTTCTCAGACTGTTACTCAGCCATCCAGTGGCAGAGGTCATATTAAAATCAATAGTAAAACATCTCCCCCTTCATAATTTAGAAATACCGTACTGGGATTTTCATATGATTTTTTTTGTTTCCTTGCTTTTTTTTTTTTAACTGAAGGTTGCAACTAATAGATGTGGCATTTATACACATACTTTTTTTGTCCCATGACATGCCGGAGATCCGCCACTTTGGAGCAGGCTTGATTAATCGAGTCCGCTCTGCATGCGAGCTGAGGCAAACTGTGCTGCACCATGTGCAGTTATATAAGTGGTGTAATATGCATCAGCATGCAGAAAATGGTTTTGAAAAAATTCTTTTGAAAATGGTTTTGAAAATTCTTTTGAACTAAAGCACCTCCAATGTGTTTTAGTTCAAAAGTGTACTGCCACCATTTTCTCAGCACTGACCCTCATTTTGCCACTTATATAACTGTAAGCATTGCAGCTCTGGACGCTTTTGAAAGCGCCTGGCACTGTGGCACTTGCATGTGTAAAAATGTAGAGATGTGGGCTGGGATCGTTCTGATTTTTTAATGGAAAAAATAAGGTGCCAAATATTTAACCCAGATTTTTTTTCTTGCAAATGTTTTATAAGGATCAGCATGCTAGGCACAAAGTTTTAGGGTTTGCTATAGCATCCACCGGTTTTGGGGATGTAACTGCCTGGACTAGGACTAGAAGGAATGCTTTTATCTAAAACTAGCCAATTGCCCATTGCCTCACCGTCCCTTCTGTCCACCTTGGCCACCACCCCGTGCTGCTGCTGCCTGCAGGGAGCAGGCCTGGCGGGGTGTGGTGAAGCCAGCGGTGCTTGCCTCGCCCCCCGCTCTGGCCACTCGCTCACCGCTGTCATCACAGCACTCCACCGCCTCCTGTCCAGAATGTGCTTGGAACACTCTGATTGGTGGTTTCAGACAACCAACCGGAGTGTGAATAAAGCATTATGGAGAGACAGACAGACTAAGGCTTTTATAATATTACAATATGTTTTAGCTCTCACGTTCCAAAGCCTGTTGTAGACAAGTGAGTGTAGATGTTAATACATACTGACTGGTCAAATAAAGTCAATGATCTTCTAAACTTTAAGTCAGCCAGTTCAGCATGTACTTAAGTACATACTGCTTTGTTGATACGAGACTTGTTGAATATAATAGTTAAAAGGTTTTTACCTTGTAATTAAAACTACACTATCTGTCTTTGTAAGGCCTGCACTTTTAACACAGACACTTTTGGCCTGTCTATAATTAAAACTTGTTCTTCACAGCTGGGCCTCAAGCTATTTCTGTGGCAGGAGTAACAGAGAAGGAGTGTAATATACATGAACAAACTGCCTGAAGCAACAGAAAAGAGTGAGGTAGCAAATAAAGAATGGGGAAAACCTAACTAAAATATTCTGTGCTTGCAAATAAGGTATCACAACTCAGATTGCAAGGACTCTGGGGATGGTGATTATGTCTCCTCCTGTCATCATACAGTACCTGGCAGTACAGGGTTCCAATTCTGATTTGAACATATAAGTGCAACCAGAATTTTAGTAGTAGGACTAACAACCACAGCAAAAACAGGCTTAAACAGTAGTACCAAGTAACTTCCGCTCCTAGTTTATCTGGTTGTGCTTTATTAGTGTATGTGAGGACGAAGTTCTTTGTATTCTAACAAGTCCTCCAGGAGAAAGCAGAAAAAGCTTTCATAAAAATTGAAGAAGCCAAAAGGGCACAAATCCATTTTTTCCCTTTCTGTGGCTCACAGGTAAAACTCCTATACAAAAGTTCATTTGAGGAAATCCAATTTCTGTCTCTAAAGCCCAATCACTTTCCTGTCACGTAGTGTAATCAGTAGGTTAATATATTCATTATTAAAAACTTCTCTGAATAGACATGTTATAAAAATATCTGAGAGTAAAACTGGAGGGTGTAGTTAGGTCACTGTGGCAATCCAACAGTGTGGGTTAAGAAGGGTTTGCATTTGAACAATGGGAAACGATTGAGTAATTAACAAGATAATGATGCATATCTTCCTTCTGCTTTGTCATTGCACACACCTGCATTTTTAGAAATGTTTTACATTTTTTCCTATCCCTCATCAATTCAGTTTGAAAGGTGTGACAGGACACACAATTTTGAAATGTTTAATTGTATGTAGTCAGAGCCTCTTATTTTTGCATGATTTGAGGCCAGCATTTTCTGATGTTACGGCTAAAGTTATACTATTTATTTAGGGACCAAAATAGCCTGATTTTCAGAGGGGCTTAAGATGTGCCTGTAACTCAATTTGAATTCTAGTTTAACTCCAACTAAGGTACCTTGATTTGAAAATGTTCGCTTAAGTATGTCTAGTAGCAGAAGGAATTAACAAATTATTAAACATCAATCACCACTGTATATCACTTCCACAGGTAAATATTGTTCTTAAATAAAGTACAATTGACCCTAATGTAGATTATGTTGTGGATTATAATAATTCTCTAGATTACCATTTGTTTTCTAAAAGAAAAGAGTAAGTAGCTGCACTTTCTGTTAAAACCTTGGGACAGATCTAGCCCTATTGATGTAACTTGGATTTATACTAGGCTTGAATGGACTTTCTGGCTGTAAAGATTAACATTGTTGTTACTGCGGTGAGAAGAAAAATGATTAGGCCTATGTTTTTCTACAATCTATATACTTTTTCTTTTAAGCCCTCTGTTATTAAATTGGGAAGCCCAGGTATAGCGTAACCACCTTTTTTGCATTCTCTATATAAATAGTTCAGATCTAATGTATGAGCAGTGAGAATTTGGGGTGGGGTGAACAGGCAGAAATGGTGCCCAGGTCTCAGAATTTTCTAAATGTTTTGAGGAAGGATTTACAGGAAGAGGGGGAGATTGGTTGTCATATCAGAAAAATGAAAATTAGTCCAAATATTAAGATGTGGTAAAAATTAGATAGTATATTCTTGATAACTATGAAATTTGTGGTGGAAAGTAGGGGTGTGAGGAACGGGCTGTATTTGATTTAGATTCAGCCTGAATTGGGGACAGTGGTTTGATTTGTTGATTCAGATCAGTGTCCCCCCACGCAAATTGGCTGAATCCAAATCTGAAGATTTGATACTGATTTAGAGAATCAGTGATTTGGCTGTAGATACAACTTAAAATGTTTTTTCTGCATACCTTGAGGTACCAGGCATGGCTTGTGAATGCTGTGATGGTGGGGCAGATGGAGCATCCCACAGGAGTGCAGGGGGCCCCCACGCATGCTCAGCGATGAACCCGAAAGTGGACCAGAAGTACTGCCAATCCACTTCTGGGTGTGCTGCTGAGCATGCTGGGAGGGGGTCCCCTGGCTCGGTGATCAGCTGTGGGGGGGACCCCAGGTGCAACACCAGTCACCAAGTGGGGGGGAGGGGTGCCCCCAGCACACTCCCTGGTGGACCTGGGAGTGGACTGGAAGTTCTTCTAGTCCACTTCTGGGTCTGCTGTTGAGAGCGCTGGGGAGCCCCCTGCACTACTGTGGGACACTCCATTTGCCCCACCATCGCAGCATTCATGAGCTGGCTCCTTGAGGTATGTAGAAAAAGCATTCAAAGCTGTGTCTATGTCTGAATCTCCGAATCTTTCCAAATCGATTTGGAGAGTTCTGATTCGATTCAGAGAGATTAAAGGGTTTCCTGATTCGATTCAGATTTGGAGATTTGGCCACTGAATCAGGACAAATCTGCTGAATTGAATCAGGGCCCGAAGTTTTGCACAGCCCTAGTGGAAAGCTAAGTCTTCTTTTCTTTATCACTATTTTGGTAGAACAATACGGATCGATGACAGGTAGGACTGCAACTTGGAAAAGCTCAGAGAAACTAATCTTGTGAACAAGCTTCTTTCTTGAACAAAAATAACTTTCAAAGCTCAGGTGCCCTGGGAAATCACAAAGAAAAAAAGCAGCTGACAAAAACAGCTGTGTATTGATTGACATTTTCTACCGTTTTGCATCGAAGTAAATGCTTTACGTGTAGGAAAACATACAAGGTTGCAATCATGTTGTTGAGTGTGGTTAATTGGTTCTGCTAGTATAATACCCATGTTTGGAGGAACAGGATGATTATATCAAGTCAAACTCAGAAAATAACGCAACCCACCCAACAGGACAGATAATGAATTTGATTAATTCCCTCAAAATAAAAAAGTCTTCTCTGAATAGGGATGTCACAGCAAATTACCTTTATTTCACAGAAATCTTCAACACATTGGCCCAAGATATGATTTGGAAGTTTAGCTTTTCTATATGAACCTTGTCTAAGGGATTCATTGTATATGATGTAACCAGTACCCTACTGTGGAAATCTGTATAGGCCGGCAGTATTCTCGTTCTTCCTGTTCTCAAGGTTTAGAAACAGAACACCTAGTACATGGTCAGATTTTCATTAACTTTTTTATGAAGGTGTCTTAATATGAGGAATACTTTCCCTTGAGCTGCATGGCCCTGTTCATATTTGTATGAGTTGGAATCTTGCATTTCTTGAAAAAAACTGCCCCCCAAAAGAAACTATAGCACATCCGTGGAGAAATCCATTTGATGGCCAAAGCAGTGTACATCCTTCTGTGTGCATCTATACATATTATTAGTGTGAAGAAATAAACTCTGGAGCAGTTTGCACCAGAGTCAGCTGCTCCTGGGTGCAGTGCCTGCATGTATGCCCAGGACTGCAGTACCTTGAGCGCGGGCCAGGGTGGACCAGCCCTGGCTGGCAGGGGATCTGGGGGTCAGCCCCAGGCTCCAGGTGGCAGCGTCGAGCAGCAGAGGGGCTGGCTGATGTATGAGGGTACTAGGCGGTAGCTAGGTGGTAGGCTGTCTTTGCACTTTAGCACCTTTGTGCTCCAGCCAGCCTCTGTCACTGTGTACATGTGCATTTCAGCAGAGTAAGTTACTCCACTGTAAGATGGTACAGTCCCACCCTATGGCAAAGCTAATTAATTTACTGCACCCTATGACTGGGCTCCAGGATCCTCTACAAGAGGCTGCAGCCAGCAGGAGAGGCTCCCCAGCTCCAGCAAGGATCTGAGCAGCAACCTGAGAGGTTCCCAGCTCTGCTTCCAGCTCCTGCAATCAGAGGCCAGACAGCTGACCTGAGGCTGGTGCTCTGGAAAGGTCAAGACCCCTAACAGGCTGGAGCAGTACTGGTAGCTGTGTAGTAGGGTTTCTACCTACCATGTGGGAGATCTGAGTTCAAGTTAAGTTCCAGCTGGGGTGACTGGGGGTGAGTGAGCTAAGAAGAAGCAAATTTTGTTGCAGTAGAAAGGGGCCATTGTGTTTTCCCCCCTTTCTCCCTCTCCAGGTACCTAGGTCTTATATTTCCTTTGCCATTTGCCATTTTGTATTTTGTGCCTTTTTATAGTTCACCAACCAGTATTGTTTGCTCTGCTGTTTGTGTTTTATATTTTGTTAACCCTGTCTTTTATCAGTGATTGTAAGCATTTAACCTTTGTTGAATCCTGTCCTCTTGGGGCATTGTAGTGTCCACTATACCATCTGATTTATGCCTGTTATGCTCCCAGTATTGTTCCCTCATTAAAAGGTATATGATTAAGTCCCCATTGGTGGTCTGGCTTACTCTATAGGGGGAGGAGAGTCCCTACACCTCCCACAGCACTTGTGCACCTGCTTTGATCCCTTCATTTGGAGTACTGTCCAGGTTACAGCCCTAAGACTGGTGTGCATGTAGACTGTGATGCTTTACTGTAGAGCTAATTAATCAACTACAGTAAAGTGCACATGTAGATGCACCTTATGGGTGTCTCCCGATGAGTGTGCATGTGCAGGGGTGCATGTTTCCCATGGGACAAATAGCACTGGCACTTATTCGTCCCCTACCCAATACGGGTCACTTAGCTGCGTTCAGTGCAAGTTTGCACCGCTGCTATTTGTCACCAGGCATGCCCCTGCACGTGTGTTCCAGTGCACAACAAAATGATCTGGTTGGAAGAGGGGAGGTTTCTGGGGGCCTCCCAGGACAGCAAAGGTGCCAAGCTGGCCACTTGAAGTTTAGCCAGCAGCCAGATCCTGGCTCTGGCTGGCCAGGGTCTGGTTTCTGGCAGTGCATGCTATATATGCTATACTGCTTCTTTTTTTTTTTACACTGGGATCTCCCAGTGTCCAAAAAACCCCACTGTGCTGCAAACTAGCAGCACAGCAAACAGATGCACATGTGCCACGTGCAGTTAGCAGTGCCTCAAATAGGTTTGAGACACTGCAAACTGCACGCGAGTGGTCTTTGGGATGGGTCCTTTGCATATTATCCAAAGTGTGCTACCTCTTGAAAAAAAATAGTTGCCTGGTTTTGTCATAAAGGGAGTTCAAGTTCTGCAGGCATTGGATTTTAATTAGGAATTCTGTTAGTCTTTAACTGGATTGACAGGTTAAATTATTAATTCTTTTTCTAAAAATAGGCACTAATATTTCCTCTATCAGACAAGTGTATGAAGGAAAGCTTGGTTTCATGAATGGCAGTGACCTTGGTTGACCTTTATTGGCACAATGGAAAAAGGCTGCTGCATCAGAGATGCATTCACTACTGTTAAGAGGGAAAGTCTGGAGTTTTATATTTTTTAATATAAAAAATTATATTAAATTTAAATTCCGCTTCACCTACCCATATACACAGAAAGATAAACTGCTATATTGTCCCTCTTACATCTGAAAGGCTGATGAAAGCTGATAAACTGTTTCCTGAGAACAGTCTTGAGGTAATGAATGGTGTTGCAAGAGTTAAATGTCTTCCAGAGCCCAACATTAAACTTTTTTGCTGGTTATTTGACACTTATAGTCCCATATTTTCCTAGTGAACATAAGGAGCATGGGTTTGTTTTCAAAATATGACTAAACCTTAGATTTTGTGGCCTTAAACACCTGTGTTTGTAGTTCTACTCCCTGTTTGTTCAATGCAGGTGGATCTTGCCTTCTGATAACAGGGCTCTGGTTATCTCAGAGACAAAAAACTTTGTTGAAGAGCGGTTAAATTGCTTCTGGAACATGCTGGACTTTAAAAACACCGCCCCCCCCAATGAAATGCCATATTAAAACAGAAAGGTACCCTGCATGGCACCCAGGTAGCTATAAGGGATTTATTAAACATGCTTGCCTATACATGTGCTCAGAGGTGAGGGGAGGGACATTTTGTTTCTGGGCAGCTGCTCTAATTAAAATGCTTAGCCATCATGTACATTAAGCCTTTGCACCTTTAAAAATGGCCATGGGATGGTTTATCTAAACTGTATTCAATGAAATTTAGAGAAAATGCCCCAAGATGATTTTATAACACGTGGGGGCTTAATATATATGACACTGCAGTGATGCTGGAGAGTTCTAATTAGAACGCCGAGGACCACATGTATGGGCAATGGCAACGTGTAGAGGGTGTATAGGGGTGCATGTGCACCCCCTGAGAGCATTGGTGCACCCCCTGACAGGCCGTGCTCCCCACTTAGGTGATGGGTGGGGGGGGCAGGCAGGAGCACTGGTGCCCCCCCGACAGTGCTGGATAAGGCACCGCGGCCACTTCCAGGAACACCAGAGCCGCTTCTGGGAGTGCTGCGGCCACTTCCTGGTCAGCACTATAAGCTGTGGGGGCACCACCCTGGTCAGCAAGATTGGCCACAGGGGACCCCCCCCCCCTCCAATTGTCGAGTCACTGGGGGGTATGTGACCCCCCTTAAGGTGGCACCAGTTGCCCACATACATAGGCAGCCATTATGTCTACTTTCAGGTATATCCTAGCCAAGAACATACCCTTCTTACATGTAACTTTGACTGTGGAAGTTTGGTGGTCATAAAATATAGAAGTGACCATACTGATATTGATTTAGTTTAAGAAAAGACAGAACTTTTATAATACTTCACTGTGGCAGCCATTCACTCCAACAGTTTCTAATCCTGACCAAGGCTAAAATTAATTCAGCTCAAATTTATTTACTAGCAAGACATCTGGTATCACACATAGGGATAAGAATAATCTAAAAATTCCAATTTGGTCTAGATCATCTCTTTTACAAGTACAGGAAGCCTTAATAAACTCATACAAATTAAGGTGAAATGTGGAACTGTTTCTGCTTCCATTGACTTTTTCACCATCTTCCAAGGGAAACACTTTGAGATGCTGCCACTTCTAAAGCTTACAATACACAATTTTCAAATTTGCTTAGTCACAGCTAAGGCACTTGAACTATAATGCAGTTGGTCAATTCATGACAGATAGGGGCATTTCAGTGGAAAGAAAAAATGCATTGGGGTGGTAGTGAAGTCATGTGTTCCATGGCAACATATCAGGACCTAGATTTGTGGTGTTTTAAGTACTGTATTTACTCAACTATAAAACAAGGGTCTGTCACATATGATTAGTGTGGTGCCCCTCTTCATGAGGTGGAGCTGGACCAGGTTGTCCTGTGCCTCATCTGCATATACATTTTTCGAGGGTCCCAAGACTTGCGACAAGACCATCCAGTTCCCATCAGGAGTTGGGGCTGAATTAGCACATGGATCCTTTGTTGGAAGGAGGTGGGGTGGGGAACTGGTATCTGGAGTACACACACATACTTAGCAGTACTGAGCTGTGGGGTCACCTAGGTTTGAAATGCTGTTGATTCTGGTGGGGCCCAGCCCAATGAGCTATATGGTAAGTTATGATCCTTTGAGCTTAGGACTAATATCATGCACAGTCTGTACTATATATAAGTGGGAACATCTCCATGAGACACTTAATAATACACACTAGCCTAATAACACTGTGCAGTAGCGTGCTGGGCAGCAAGCATCACTAAAAAATCATGTGCCAGCGCTACTGTGCAGTAACTGTAGTTACTGTGCATTTAGTTAGTACTTCATTAAACAAGTACTAAACTAAATGCTCAGTAATTACTGCACATTAATGAACATGTAAATGTGCCCAGCAGGTACAAATGTACTACTTAAGTGTTTTATAGAATCATAGAAAATTAGAGTTGGAAGGGACCTCAGGGGGTCATCTAGTCTAACCTCCTGCTCAAAGCAGGACCAGCCCCAACTAGATCACCCACCCAAGGCTTTGTCTAGCTGGGTCTTAAAAACCTCCAAGGCTGGAGATTCCACCACCTCTCTGGATAACCTGTTTCAGTGTTTTACTGTCCTCCTAGTGAGAAAAAAAAATCCTAATATCTAACCTAAACTTCCTTTGCTGCAACTTGAGACCATTGCACCTTGTTCGGTCATCTGCCACCACTGAGAACAGTCTAGCGCCATTATCTTTTTGAACCCCCCTTCAAGTAGTTGGAGGCTGCTATTAAACACGCCCCCCCCCTCAGTCTTTTCTTCTTTAGACTAAATAATAAGCCCACTTCCCTCACCCTATTCTCAGAAGTCACATGTCCCAGCCCCCTAACCATTTTCATTGCCCTCTGCTAGGCTCTTTTCAATTTGTCCATATCCTTTGTGTAGTGGGGGCCCCAAAACTGGACACAGTCCTCTACATGTGGCCTCACCAGTGCTGAATAGAGGGGAATAATCACTTCCTTCCATCTGCTAGCAATTCTCCTACTAATGCAGCCCAGTATGCTATTAGCCTTCTCAACAAGGGCACACTGTTGGCTCATATTCAGCTTATTGTCCACTGTAACCCCCAGGGCCTTTTCTACAGGTTCTGCTGCCCAGCCAGCCAGTCCCCAGCCTGTACTGGTGCATGGGATTGTTCCAACCTAAGTGCAGGACTTTGCACTTGTCCTTATTGTATCTCATGAAATTTCTTTTGTCCTTATCCTCCAATTGGTCTAGATCACTCTGAATCCTAGCCCTACCCTCCATCATATCTACTACTCCCTCCAGCTTGGTGTCACCTGCAAATTTGCTGAGGATGCATTCTATGTCATTTTTCAGGTCATTGATGAAGATATTGAACAAAACCGGCCCCAGGACTGACCCCTGGGACACTCCACTTGATACCAGCTGCCAACTAGACATCAAGCCACTAACTATTACTCTCAGAGCCTGATGATCCAGTGTTTATGGAGTACCTGTGCCAAAGCTTGCAGCAGTTTAAAAAAAAGATAAGATGCATTCACTTAATCAATTCTGGATGAACTAAGTCTATGAGTTTCCATAGTAATTTGCCTATATGCATATTACTAGAGGCATGTTTCATTCAAAGTCAGTGTTTTCAAATTTGCCTTTGCTTCCATGTGCTTGGAGAGAGCAAGGTCTGACAGTAAGGAAAGAGGGAAGAAGGCACAGGGGGAATAAGTTGTGGGGACGAAGTTTAAGGAGGCCACCTGACAGCCCCCAGATTTATTTTCCCTGCTATAGGAGTGGAAGGGGGACAAATTCAAGGACAACCTTTAATAATTAGATTCTATACCTGGAACATTATAACAAATATATAAAATTTCTGTACATAGATTCTAATTATTGGTGGGGCAGGACTTTATATCTAAAGTCATCTTATATTTGAGTAAATCTGGTATTCATGAAAAGCTGATATAATAGATTGGATGACAAATATGAATTGGGGCATATCTTCAAGTTATATGCACGAATGTTTCATAGGTAAGTAGGGTAGTGAGAACAGGTTTTGTATCATGTGACCCATTTGCCTTCCTTATGCAAGACAGTGATGTGAAGAGGAAGGTGGTGACTTGCTGACATCAACCCCAACCTCCAGAGACCTCCTCATGGCAATAGGGAAGGAAGCAGGAGAATGGGGGAGAGTGGGAAGGTAGCACGCACATATTTCTTCCTCCTCTTCCCCAAGCCAGTCTTGTGGGGACTTTTGTGTGCCCCCACTCACTATCTTACAGCCATACTTGTGACCCTGTGAGACAAGTCCTGGTTCAGAAACTATTGGAATCAATTGTTGTTGTGCTCCTAAGCATGTGGAAGGAAGAGAGGGTATTGGCTATGCTAACAGCAGTGAGTCTTAACTTCAGCTGGGAAATGGAGGACAGAATCTTGCTGGAGTAAATCTAGCAGTGAGGTCCTTAAGAGAAAAATGCCTCTCTTCCTTTCTAATGCTAATATTGCATAGGGGTTCAACCGAATGTGCATATGCACAAGATTACAGTTTTCAGACATTAACTGCTTTACAAATAGGGTTTGGTAGGCATGCTACAGTTTGGTTTTCGTACATTAAGTAGAATAGCCATAGGCATTAACTGTTGGTTTTTGTTGGCAGATTGGCTGGCTTACTGTTGTTGCACAGTGATATATACACCCTCAGGAAGGTAAAGGTAAACATATTGAAATTATTAAATACATTAAACTATTTAATTTGAAATAATGACATTGCTGAAGGCAGGTGAGTATCATGCATCCCAGAAATCTAGGGGAAAAATAAGGGAAAGTCACCCCTAAACCTTCTCTACAAATATGTCTATATTACAGTGCGCTAGCTCAGGTATCCATGATCTAGCTAGCTCAGGTATCCACAGTCTAAATAGCAGCACAGAGCTCAGGGGAACTGGCTACAAGAATATTTTATGCAGTTTTTCAGGCAGGTTTTACTGCCTGAGTTAGTAATTTAAAGCTAGCTAAGACACGTCAACACTGCATTACCTATTAGGTAAAATTTCCCTGCCACTGTTGACAGGTGCTGGCAATGAATTCAGCTCTACTAGTGCCAAAAAGTGGCTTACTGCAAGCACTGGCAAGTACCAAAGTGTTTGGCACCCATTTTAGAAGCTGTGATCAACAAGGTATATTACTTGGGGCAGCAAATGCTCTAAGGGTAGAGCAAAACCTCTCAAGAGTGAGGAAAAATAAACTAGGACAGACTGCCATGGGCACTTGAAAATTTTCTAAACTTTGTTGCCAGTTATCCTGCAGATGCTCTCCCCACCATTTCAATTTTTTTTTTTTTCAGGAAAACTGTTTACTATTACAACAGTGCTTAATAGCATATTTCAAGAAACTTGTTTTTAGCTGATGTTGGGGATGGTTTTGTTTCTTCCAACTAGTACTAACATAGGTAGGTTTCCTGCCCAACTGCATTTTTCAAACTACCTGGGGTGGGAAAGGGGAAGTCACCCAGATCTAGTTTGTATAAATCGAGTTAGGAAATGTTTTTAAGTCTTCAGCAAAGAGAAATATTGCATGGGCTCCAGTTCAGAGCTCCCTGTTTCTCTAAGCCTTATTTTAAACACATTAAAATGTGCAAGGAGATTATCCTGCCACACACCAATGTAGAAGAGTAAATTAGTTGTTTATTACTTACTCAAGACAGTACAGACTGTACTGAAGAGATGCTGGAAAGTCAAATGACTAATAAAGTTCAGTTCAAAATTACTTGCATCCATTTGCCCTGTATTTGATTATTTCGCTTGCCTTGAAGTGGCAAGAACAAAAGATGAACAACTTAAAAGGTCATCCATCTAAAATATTCTGTCACCTGTAACGTTTACAAAATTAAACCACTGGCTTGCAACAGTACTCAGTTCTGAGCATATCAAAAATTGGTTCTCTTCTACAAGAGGAGGTTGTTAAGCCATGTTAGCATGAAGTTAGTTTCCACTGGACATATAGGATTTAAGTCAGAGAAAAAGTTTAGTAGACCAAATACTGTGCAACAAAGATACCTCCTGAGGTTTATCCTTGCCTTCTCAAACTGATCTGGTGGGAGTATCCTGACTGATAAATCTACTCAATATTTTTTACAAAAGCAAAAATAAAAACCAAGATGCTGTCAAGGCATCCTACAGATTTTTTTTCTTGAACCCAACTCTGACTATCATCATTATATCTATAATAAAGTATAATGACATTAATTATTTCAAGATATAAACACAATAAAAACCCACAGTTAATATACACACACTTTCAGACCGTCACCTATTATAGGGAAATAGAATCCTCAGTTCATCTGATGGGGAAATTGTTTAACCCATTTAATCAGCAGGTAAGTGGAAAACATCTGCATGCATTTAACTTATGTGTGGTCACAAACTCTCAGTTGTCCTGCACTTACAGGCAGGAATACCACTTGAGATGTCTACTATTGAAATAGCTGAAATATCTATTCTGAAGGGGAGGCTGATTGGCAGGGCCAGATTTGTACATAACAATAACTGCAGAGGGGTAAAAAGTTACACCATCCAGCAAAAGCTTCCCATCAAGACGCAAGAACACCTGTGCTGTGGCCCCAGATCTACCATACCTTTTTTTCAGTATTGCAACACAGTCCTTGGCATCTCAAGCTACCCAACAAATGTTAAGAGTCTATTAACAAGGTCCAGCCAGAGAGAACCACTTTACCTCTCAGCTGCTCAAGTAGTCTTCATCCTTTATGAGCATCTGGGAAAAAACAGGAAGACGGACAGGACTGTTGGCTAATCAGTGGTCTCACCTCCAACAGAACCATTTTGAAAAACAGAAGAACAAGAAAAGATAAATAGTGGGGCACTTCAGCATTGATCCTATCACTGGAGTGAATGGGACATGGGGCAGTTCTCAGCAGTGCAATAGATGTACACACTAATTCTGCTATGGGGAGAGTGCATTCCCTTACCAAAAGAAAGGTCAGTATTTTGACACACTAAAATCCTGCAGCCTCATATTAACAAAACATACTTCCCTTTCAAGGAAGGTGCTATATAGGGTTGAAAAACAAGTACTGGTTGTTACTTAGGTTAATCACAAATTAAAAGAGGCCTGTAGGATTTTCTTTTTTAATGTTAATCCTTCCAAATACAGAAGTTTTAGCTGCTTAAATACAGGAGGTTCAGGGCAAGACATGTTTCATTTAGGTCTAATCTCTAAGATTACAAGAACAGTTCTCTCTGGCACAGATAACTTCAAAGCTATTTTGAATAACTTTAAAGCACACTGTTCAAGGGTTCTTAAGTGCCAGAGAAAAATGTTACTCTCTTATAAAGAAAAAGACAGATTGTCCTTTTCCCAAACATTACACCCCATCAGTCATCTCAGCTCTTAGAAAAACAAAGTAGCGCTATTTGGTAGGCAAATAGGAAAACACCAACCTAACACACAGGACATAAGTTAAAGGAATAAAATGACCATGAATTGTTTTATTTCATTAAAACTAAACTTTGCACAGTTTTGCTCGTTAATTCCTCCATTGAGATAAGACATCCATAAAAAAGTTGTAATAATAAAAACTGACAGGCATCCAGGCCTATTTCAGGCATCAGATACAATAAAAGTTATCAAATGTTGAAGTTACAGTCTTGTTGCATCACACACTATCATAGAAAGTGGGGGAAAAAACCCAATAAACATTTAATAATGTTAACTGTATTATTTTAGACACTTCTAAGTGTTCCAGTTTTTGTACCACACAATTTGTTTTGGTTCAAATTCACATCTTTCTAGGAAACGTGTCAGATATAACATGAGTTAGAAGTATGAGTACAGTATAAATCTCCCAGACAGTTTTAAGAGATTACCCATCCCCATAGCAAAGCTTATGTTTTTGCTTATAAAAAAAAGTGAGTGGAATGTGAAAGGTCAACGGGTGAAATAAAAATGCTTTAGTCCCATAGAACAAGCAAAACAATTGTGACTGGCTAGCCACTGCAAATGCTTCAAAGAACTACAGTAGAACTTTGCTCGTTCTGCACTTTGTGCCACTTCAGCCCACATCTGAAAAAAAACAAAGACACAAAAAACAAAACCCAACCCAAAACCCCCAAACTTTCCAGTGCTAATATGAGGTCCCATTGTTATACTTCGGTGCTTTTTCTGGATAGAGATCCTTACCAATATACTATAGTTTCAATCTGAGATTTCAAACCATGAATTATATGTATGCAAAGATTTAATAATTCTCAAATTTAGTTCCCTCAGTTACTAGATAGTTTCTACTAGATTAGAAGTTCTTGCAAAATACATTTTGTAGTACAACTTGTGCTACAGTCCAACAGATCAAAATATTCTCTTGGAACTCCTGCATCTGTTTTATTAGTTTTGTGCAATTTTCAGATTAATACTTCCCTCAACAGTATATAAAGATCCTTTAATCATAATAATGAACTCTGTGTATTCAACAATAGCTAGTACCATGGAAAGAATTGCACTCGAGAGCTCCTGTTGGAAGCTTCCAATCATAATAAGCCGCATGCCTTTTACAGAAATGTAAAGATATTTATTTTCTACACTGCAGAATGTTTACAGAGCATCTAGCTTGAAGTGCATTCTTACGAAATATATTTAGGCATCTGGTGCAACAAGTGATCTTTTATCCATTTGAGGAATCCAATTGTTGTTGCACTAAATTAAAGGTTGGCAGAAAGGGGGCTGAAGGGAGATTGCTGGATCTACCCCATATATACATAAAAAAGAAGGTGCTTTTCAGGGCTGAATATAACCACACGTGTAGTGTACAACCAAAAAAGTGAAGGCACATGTAATTTGTATTATACCTTACAAATTATAAAATGTAGCTGAACATCTGCATAATTTCTAGTCTTTCTGCACAAAAATAATGACTAGCACCTGATTGTGTGTCTTATACACTACTGAACTTCTTACCTAGTTTTGTTTTCAGAATTTACTAAAGATATAGGTCTGCACTCAATACTGTGAATAAGAATATGATTTATAGGCTCAAGCACAGGGTGCAGAAATTGCAAACTGATCTGGGGAAAAAGTCAAACTGAGGAGTCCCCACCTTGTCACAGCTTTTGTTTGTTGATTGTAAAGACTGAACCCTCACCACCAAAACACTTAAAGCTGTCAACACAAACCAATATGCAGAACACTCAGAAGCAATTTGGGATTTGCATCTCTAAAGCCACATACATTTCATAAGACGTCTGACAAACATGCTCATATAATTCTGTGGAAGTGTTGAGACATGCTTTGATGAGTGCTACATATTAACTGGTAACATTTTAACATCCAGACACAGATAAGATTCTATGACCAGAAACACCCACCATCCAAGACCAGCCTAATAGCCATTTCTTTAAGATTAAATGTATTTCAACATGTTCGTTTCCTAGCTTTTTCAGGAATTAATTGTTTAAGCAGCAGAGAGGCCAATATTCAAGTTTCCAGAAAATGTCAAGGACAGATTTGGAATACACTAGTCTTTGGGGTTAAGAACATTGTTTTGAAGAGCAATTCCAAAATTATATACATAAAAAAGGGATTTTAAATCTCAAACTAGAGATTTGATTTTAAAGCACATTTTTTTAGTCACATCCCTAGAAATAAAAGGGTTAGGAATGTGAATACCATCCCCACCTACATAAAATTAGAAATGCTTTTTCATTAAGCAGCTTTTACTGAGTACACCAAAACAAAACAGAGACACATACGATCTAATTCCAGTCGATCACTCTGCCATAGTTTTAAAAGCATTTCTGCACACATTGAACTGGAGTAATTGAAATACGACACAACACAATTACTAATGAAAACGTAAGTGTGCTACTGCATTTCAGAAATGTAGCATTTTTATGCAGATTTCATATGACAGCACATATCTAATACAAGGTGACTTTACTGTACGAGTTGTGCATAAGACTATTTTAGATGAGTTCAAATGGTGTTACACAGGAATGGTATTAACAGGAATCAACCAAACATCAATAAACTTGTATGGTGCTAGATCTACTATTTGAGGGTTCACAGTGAATAAAATAAAATGACCTTATTTGATGTATAAAATTTAAAAAGAGTCCTGTCACTCCTATTATTCTGTATTAGCAGTCCAGCTGAGAACAAGTTCAGCAGTACCTCAGACAGCCGTGACTTCTCTACATTCTTAACTTCAGCAGCTGTTAGGAATCCCATGGGCTTCTGCATTTTAAATGACTTGATTTCAAGTGGGACTACTCTGAGTGCATAAAATTAAGATAGACTTGAGCAGTTTTGCTACATTTCTCCTCTCTGGTACCTTACTCTACACTTTCCAGGTGGTATTATTCTTCAGGGGGCTGGGAGTGGGCAAGGACTCTGAAAATACATGAACATATTTAAGGAGCCCATAAATAGTCAGCTGTGCATGAAGACGGCACATCTTCACAGTGCCATGTCTAGTACCATTGATGTGTAGCCATTAGGTGTGGAAGCTGAATGTTTAAATCTTTTCCTCCCCCCTCTCACACACACACACACACACACACACACACACACACACACGTGTAAACAGCAGAAGTCCCATCACCTTGGTTTCTAGACCTAGAAGCCTGGCTTCTGAAGGAGTGGTCTGCAGATCCCAAACTCACTTCCAGACCCGCTGCCCTTGGATTAGGGCTGCTGGAACGTGACTCTTAGGCAGGGAATGCGACTCTTAAGCATGGTTGACCGAGGCAGCCGCTTTCCTGGCAGTTGCCACACTTTGAGGGCTCTGCGCAATGTTTACACTTCTTCAGACACTGAAGCGTACCAAGTGATTTGGCAACCCCATCCCGAGGGAAGCTCAAGATGCCTAGGTGTCCATCCCCTTGTCCTCAGTGCTATGGTCCCAGCAGGGCTCAAGAGCAGGGATTTGGGCTGTTCCTGGCCTTGACTTTGATGCCACCCGCCTCCTCGCCTTATCCAAAAACGTTGGATTTGGGTCTGAGTTTGAAGGATGTTTTCAGGGGCTTCTCATCCTGTTCCTCCTCATCGGGCTCCCCCCGGAAGGAGGGGGTGGTGTGGATGATCTGTGTCCGGAACCGGATTTTGTTTAGCCGGGGTTTCATCCGGCTGCTGTTGGAGCTTTTCCTGCTGATGCCCTTGCCCAGGGCAGCTGTAACCTCACCTGCCTCAGTCTCCTCTACTGAGCCCTGATGGTGGTGGTGGTGGTGATGGTGGTGGGAGAGCTTGTAGGCCATGAGGTTGGTGGGCAGCACCTTGGAGAGCCTCCAGCGCCCGCTCCCGTTGGGAGCCGTGCCCTCGTCCTCCTCCTCCTCCTGCAGCGCCCCCACCAGGCTTCTCATCTCCTCAGGGGTGCCACGGTCCAGGTACTGCGCGGCCTTGCGCCCACCGTAGTCCCGCACGTCTACATCGGCGTCGCAGGCGCCCACCAGCAGCTTGACCACCTCGAGGTGGCCGTGCATGGCAGCCAGGTGCAGCGCTGTGTAGCCGCCGCCCCCGCTGCGAGCATTCACGTCCACGGCCAGCCCCTGCTTGCGGGCGAAGGCCACTAGGTGGGCCAGCAGCTCCTGGCGCCCGTGTTTGGCTGCCCAGTGCAGGCACGTGAATCCGGTCACGAAGTCCCGCTTGGCCAGCAGCCCCGGCTCGCAGCTCAGCAGTCCCTCCAGGCTCTCCCAGCGGCCTTCGGCCGCTGCCAGCATCCACGCGTGCTCCAGCGGGTCCAGCGCCACGGCGCCCCCCGCGCCACCGCCCTCCTCGGCCGCCGAGCTGCCTGACGCCAGCGACGCGCTGTCCGAGTCCCCGCCGCCCCGCCGCA
>NW_017728906.1:91952881-91980068 GCF_001723895.1 Crocodylus porosus | reverse complement strand
TCGGGGGGCG
This sequence comes from Crocodylus porosus, assembly GCF_001723895.1. Lineage (NCBI taxonomy): Eukaryota > Metazoa > Chordata > Crocodylia > Crocodylidae > Crocodylus > Crocodylus porosus. The sequence goes on along the minus strand of NW_017728906.1, from coordinate 91,980,058 downwards.
CACGGGGGAGTTTTCATGCGGCGCCGGATCGGGGCGGGGAGCGGAAAACAGAGCAGCAGGTCGGGCGGGGGGTGGGGATTGGAGTGGTCCTCTGTGGGGGTGGGCTGGGTGTCTGTCCAAAAGGTTGATCTCTGCTGGACTAGAGAATCCTCGGGGTGGGTGTGGGGGGAGCAGAAAACAGAGCAGCAGGTAGGGGAGGAGAAGAGGGTCTGAGCAGCATTCCAGGAGGGTGGGGAACAGTAACCAGAGCAGTAGAGCAGGTGGGAGGGAGTTGGAGTTATGCTGTAGGAGGGCCTAGGGGTGCGGGAAGCGGAGCAGCAGGTTGGGGAGGGGGTGGGGCTGGCACTCTGGCAGAGCAGAAAACAGAGCAGCAGGTTGGGAAGGGTGCCCAGAGTGCCCCTTGGGGAGGGTATGGAGGAAGCAGAAAGCAGGGTAGCAGGTCAGGCAGGCAAAGGGGCTTGAAGTGGCACTCCCGGTGAGTGTGGAGGAACAGAAAGCAGAGCAGCAGATGGCACCGGCTGGACAGGCCCTTGGGGAGTCACGGAGGGAGCAGAGCAGCAGGCTGGGCAAGGGAAGGAGATCTGAGTGGTGCTCGGGGAGGCTGAGGGGGTGCAGCGTGTTGGGAAGGGGACTGGAGTGGCGGTTTGGGAGGAGCACAAAGCAGAGCAGCAGATTGAGTGGTGCTTGGGGAGGGCACAGGGTGAATGTGTGCCATGCCTGCCGGAAACGGTCAGCCCCTGCTGGACTCCGCCCTTGAGGGTCTTCCCACCCCCGAGATCCTCTGCTTGTTCTTCCTGGACTCTTCACTTATGGCTGCTGACTCATTTGTCCAAGCAGTCGTTACGCCGTCCTGTTCAGGGCGAGATGGTTATGAAAGTTGGTTACAGTTGGCGATTAAACCAGAGACGTTTCAGTCGTTTTCTGAGAACTGTTGCTTGGAGAGGCATCTCATTATGGAAAACAACCCTCACATAGCTCAGGAGACGAGTCGTGCAGCATGGCTTTCAAATTGCGTGTAGCAGTGCTCTAATGGATCTAGACAGGGATTGGCATATGTTTGAATTTAAAAAAACACTGAAAATGAGCAAACTTGTCAAGTTAGATCATTTATAGATACGCCATGCAAGAAAATGACCCACAGAACAGCATGGCCCCTGTTCGTTTCAGTAGCTATCAGTGGATGACTGCCTCTTTGCAACTGGAGGAAAACCTTGCTGTACATAAATGCAAACCATGTCAACTTTCCTCCTCTTGCTAGTCAAAAACTCAGATTCAAGCCAAAAAATTGGCCCACATTCACTTTTTCTAATGTTTTAATTTGATTAGCTCATTGCATTGCAGCAAGTGTGCTGCCTCATCCCATCCCCATTCATTGTTTTAGTAGCAAAGAAGGGACAGAAGAGTGGTCCACTGAGCCAGAAATTAGGAATTGTCTTGTCTTATTGTGGGAGTTTTTCCCTGTGTAGATGGATGCAGCCCGCTTAGCCATTTTATCTGGCCCACAGATCTGGTGGGGGGTTCACCGTTGTGGTGGCAAGGAGAAATCCTGGCAGTGACACTGTGGGAAGGACTGGTGCCTGCAGCTGTGGTAGCGGTGGTGCAGGCTGTGTTAGAAGCAGGTCCATGCTTGGAGCTATGCTCTGCTAAAGCATCCCCACCTGCTCATAAATGTTAGACCTAGTTGCTCTTTCTTTTTTTCTGTCAAAGGGGCATTCTGATGAAGGATGTTTGGCTCTGGGTGATTTGTCCCTAGATGCCTTTATGGTTGAGGAGATGGGACCCACCTTTTTGACAGGTGTACCACAAATTAGCCTTGCACCTTTCTGAGTGCCACTCTTGTCCCTTTTCCCTGTCTAGTCTGTTGTCTGCTTTCAGCTTTCTGCCCTATCTGCTGCTGTGCTGCCTGCCCACTCCCTCATGTACCTTGTACCACATACAAAGGCTGCTTGTGCCACTTGTACATGTGCCCAGGCTCCCCTTGTGTTAGAACAGACTGAGGTGTTACTGGAGCCCTGGAGTTTTGCATCATCTTCTCAAACCAGAGTGCTGAGCACAACTTGGGTATCTTCAGGCTTTAATTAATCTTGGGATATCATTTATTGTACATTATTGTACAGTTTTAGCTTGTGATCCATGTAGAATTGCAGAGAAGTAATGTAAATGAGAGAAGAAATGCCAGGATTTGGGGCTTTTCTGTAAATAAAGAGCAAGTTGTGAGAGTAAGTTTGAGATACATGTGCCACAAAATATTTTTGCAGATAATCTGTAGTGAGAGGAAATGGAAAAGATTCAGTACCAGCAAAAGTGAAATGTGAGTGGGATTTAATAATCCTTAATAAGCCAATAGAGATTTGGAGAGGGGAGAGAATCCTAGGCAGAGCAGCACAAGCCGAAGAGGAACATAAATAACAATGGAGAGTTGTAGGGAGGGGATCAATGTATAAATAGGATAAGTGGATGTAAGATCAGAAGGGGTCAGGAGGAATATACGTGGATAATGTTAAAAAACAGGAAAGCAGTTTCAGAGTGGATTTGTAGGTGCTGGGGAGTGGAACCAAAATGTAATTTCCCAGATTAATAAATATTATTGAAACACTTCTTACCTTATTTGTTGTAAGGGGCTTTCTGTCAATCATTACACAAAATACATATAAAATCTCTAGTGGAATATGGTGCAGACCTGAAGGTATTGTATATGTTACTTGATGCAAGGTAAGAATAGAATTGTAAGGCTTTGTGATGCAGGTGTGCAGCATGCTGTACTTATGCTTGAAGAAAAAGGAACAGGATGATGATTTCAGCAAGATTTGTTGCATTTGTTTAGAATGGAAACTTGTCTTCTGTGCTGTCCAGTTTTAGTGGGAGAGGCTGTTTAGAAATTCCTGTCCTAGGATTAGTATGGTCTATTATAGTTACCATATTATTTTTAATTTTAGATTTTGGCTTAAGTGTAAGTATAACAGTTTATGTACATTTACTTCCATCCTTTTTTGCACATACTTTCATAATACAGCAGTTAGATAATCTTAAGAAAGGCATTGATGTTTAATATGGAAGCTACCAAAGAAGAATTTCAGAGAAGTCATGTGCCTGACACTTTTTGGAAAGAGTTGAGCCAGTAATGCTGCTTTTCTAGATTTTGTCAGGCTGAACCTAAGTGCATTGTCTCATGCTTTTGGAGTGCCACCTTTTTTGTCCTGTGGTAAACCCCAGGTATTAATAATCTTAAGACTCAAGAAACACATGCTGGTACCTCCACAACTGCTACTGAGTTGGTCAGATCCTTCAGAGTCCTTATTTGAATGTGTTTTTATGTGGGGCCTAATTGAGATGAACATGGGAGTGTGTGTGTGGTGTGTGTGTTTAGAATCTTTCAGCTAGTAATGTTGATTGGAATGTATTTATGTAATATATGCCAGATGAGGGCATTAAAGTGTGGAGAAGTCTAATCCAACCCTCAGTTTCCTTTAACCCACTCATGGTAGTGAGACAGTTAGAGGTTCTGCTTCTTATCCTTAGCAGAGTTTACTTTAATTCAGTGCTTTTCAACATTTTTCATTTGAAAATTTTTGAGTGAAGGTACAGAGTCTTTTGAATTGTAATTATGGGTATTCATGTACTTTTGATTGATCATAGCCATCTTTTGTGGATCCCTTAGACTAGGGGCTGGCAAAGTCCAGGCTGCAGGTTAGATCTGTTCGGCAGCGGATTCCATTTTCCAGCAGCCCCTGCCCACATGGCTGGGGCCAGTCTTTATGGAGACCCCAGCTGTTGCCATGGAGACCAGCCCTGGCCTGTTGGCAGGGCATGTGGCAAGGTAGGGCAGGGGGCTGCTCTGGAGCTGCTTGGACCTTGTGGTGGGGGCAGCTTGGTCCAGTGCCAGGGAGGAGCTGCAGTCTGCAGCCTGCGCACTCTAGGAAGGGGTGTGCAGGCAGTGCTTTGCGGGTCTGCCCTGGCTCAGGACTGTGCTGTCCCCGATGCAAGGAGCCGGGGAGGAGCCATGATCTCTAGCCTGCATACTCTGGCGTGCAGTCAGCGGATTGTGGCTCTGCCATGGCCCTGGACCAAGCTGCCCCTGCCACAAGATCCCAGCAGCTCTGGAACAGCCATCTGCCCTGCCTTGCCCTGCCTCTGTGGGAACCCCAGCCATGCACAAATGTGGCTGGGGTCACCGTGGAGACCAGCCCTAGCCATGCAGGCTGTTGCTGCTGGGAAATGGGGTCTGGCTACCAGCCGGGTGTGCCATTTTGTCCACCCTCCCTTAAACATAGCCTGTAGACCCCCAGGGATCCATGGACCACAAGCTGAAAACCACTGCTCTAATTACAAATTAGGACACACTTATACTTCAGTGTAGACGAGAGATACTGAAGACGACCAGGGTACTAGAGCCAGTCTAGCTGCAGCAGTCTGGAGCTCCAGACAGGCTAATGTATTCTGCTTTTGCAAATTTATTCTGCTTTTGCTAAACTGGATCAGGAACTTGAGCTAATTCACTTGAGCTCTGATATCTTTCCAGTGTAAACATACCTTTAGAAAGGGTAAATTTCTGGTACACAAATGTACCCTTCCCTTCACAGCTGGGACTATATGGCAAAGCTGCCACCACTGCTTCCCTTGTTCACCTCAAGGACTTCACCATAGGCTCTTGCACCAATTACCAGATCCTGGGGAGCTCCTGTGAGTCCCCACCAGGTCTTACCTAGCAGTTCCCATCCCTTCTGGGGGACTCTCACATGTATCCAGATACATGGAAAAAGGGGAAATAGGAAGGGTATTAGTCTTAGTTGCATGCTCAGTCTCCTGTCAGCTCCATTTGGGGCACACCAGTCAAAGGGAAGCTTGACCTAATATGTTTAAAGGTCCACAAGACTCTGTGACACTCCTTTTTAAAAATTTCTCCTTTTTAATTTTATTATACAGTATAACCTTATAAATCTGGTGTGCTTGGGACCAAGCACTTGCTTGAAATTTGAAAATGCCAGATTTTTTAAACCAGCACGGTGGCCAGTCCCAGAGGTGGGGGAGGGGATAGCAGCAGCCAGTTCCAGAGCAGCCGCACATGGAGTGGTGGCACAGAATGGTGAATGGTGGTGGCAGCTGCCGTGTGCAAGCTTCTGCCTCCATGTCTGGGAGGGCGCGTGAGAGTGGCGGCTGGTCCCAGTGTGGCGGGAGGAAGTGGCAGATTTTTGATAATTCCAGATTTTTGGTATCTGGATTTATGAGGTTATACTGTATAATATCACCTACCACCTTAATAAAAAACTTATCTGAATGTGTCCCTCTGTACTTCTGTGTTTTTACCAGTACCAAAATAGTGGATTCAAAGTCTTCAGCTTTCAAATTACGCCCATTCTTTGCTAGTTTAATTTCTTCCACTGGAAATTCCATTTCTGCTTTGTCTTGGGGAAAAAGCATTGCCAGACCATTCAACAGGAAAAGGAAGTCCAGGGATGCTGATCTGGAGGTACACCCTCTCAAGTTATTTATAAGAGGAATTTCAGAACCCCTGGAAAAAAGATCAACTTCCAATATAGGTCTGACTTCTAATAAGTCTCTGGTAACCATTGGCTCTACCAAACTGAACACAGCACCCAAAGGTTTTCTGATTTAAAAAAGTAATTCTTGGCACTATCAAATAAAGGCCTGGTACAAACTGGCAATGAAGACTGATATGTGCTGCCTTCTTGATGAGCCAAGGAAGGTCCTCTGGGAAAGTCTTGGTTCATGGCACTGTTCCCTTTCTTCCTGTTCCTCAGTGAACAGGGCACTCAACTTGCAACAGGGTCAAGTGATGCTGACTTAGAAACGGAAGCATAAGACATATTTGGCAGTCATGCCTTTTAAAATATCTGCAGTTAGCAAGCACTAGTGTAAACTTCACTACTGGTATTGATATTCACACCAATATTGACAATGGCACCGTGGAAAAAAAGCAAGCCGGGTTGGTGCCAGCTAATTCTATGAGGAGGAGATGACTGTATTCCCAGTACTGCCATCACATACCAATGCCATGTACAGAGATACTCATGGTATTTGAGATCTTTTGGTACCAAAGTCATTTCAAAGAGCAGCACCAACTTTCAATGTTGATTATTCTGCATTTGCGTCACTAGAATTTACATATTTTCTCAGTTCTTTATGTGACCTTTCCCATTTCAGATTATTCAGTACAGCTGAAAGACTTTCTTTGTAAATAAGATGCTCTCATTTTAGAGCCTTATTTTATCAACTTCAAGCATGGCAATGGCCTGATCAACCATCTAAATCAACCAATATCATATCCCCCCTTGGTCCCACGGGGTGCCCAAGAAACTTCTATGCAGAACCCCTTCTTAGCATTCAAGGAAGTATCAAGTGTCAAGCATATTTTGCTACCTTCATTTCTGTAGATAAGAAGGAATATTCGCTGCTGACAGAAGAGGTAATAGGAGCCAGCTTTTTAAAGGGATTTCAGCATCTAACAATGCATGTACTGTTGTTTACAGGTGAGCACCTACCATTGAAATGAATGGGGAATAGGTATATTGGCAAAATTGAAAATCCTACTCTGTCCTTTTTAACATCTTTTTGGTGTCTAAATATCTTTAAAAATCTGGCCCTACAACTTGTTCAGTAACATTCTTCATCTCCAAGGGGTTCTCGTTCCTGGCTTCACAAGGATGTTATCATTTCCTCTGCCAGCCCCCAGTGACTTCTGAGCATTTTGAGAGCTGCTAGTCCACATTGTTGAGACTTCTGAAGTAGTCTTCAGTGACGTTACTGTCTGATATATTGATTTCCTCCGTTTCTCCTTAAATACTTTTCCATATCAAGCAAGGACATCTTAGATCTAGCCAAGACATGTGTTAGATGGCAACTGCAGTGCTATCCAAGGTTAACAGAACAGAAATGTATATATCGGGTACCTCAAAGGATGTGTAGAGTGCTCATCAGGATCTGGGGGAACGTCTGTTCACCAGAGCGCCCCAAGGGATGACGAGGTCAAATGGTCACAAACTCTTCCATGACCGTTTCAGGCTGGATATAAGAACTGGACTTCTTTACTGTCCAAGCCACCATGGCTTGGAATAGACTGCCCCTGGAGGTGGTTCAAGCACCTACTTTGAATGCCTTCAAGAGACATTTAGATGTTTATCTCGCTGGGATCCTATGATCCCTGCTGACTTGCTGCCCCTGGGGCATGTGGCTGGACTCGGTGATCTTCCGGGGTCCCTTCCAGCCCTAGTGTCTATGAAATCTATGTATGTCCACAATAAGACCAAGTGAGAAAGACCAGACCAGATTAGAAAGACGAGACTAAGTGTGTGGACACATGAACGCTTGGACCACTTTTAAAAGGGGAACATTTCAAAATTGCAGTAACTAGTATGTTCTAATCGTTGTGTGAATGAACTAAGAATGATTTAAATGCAGCAAGCCCCCTCCAACTTTAACCTTGGCTGAAGGAGTGCTAAAGTCACAGCATGAAGTTTCTGTGAATGATTTTTTGTAAATAGATGACCTGGCTGCAAGGTCAGTTGCAAAATTAGATAGGCCAGTGTTAGTCATTGTATGGTTAGTCCAAATGCCTCACTCCCTACTTACTAGACGTGTTCCTGTTTTTCACTTGTCTAGACCAGCACATGGGTGAAGAAGGAGGAATAGTTACTAACCTTTTATAGCTGTGATTCTGTGATATATTATCATTCATGTGGGTCCACTATTCATCCTCACTTGTTGGCAGTCTTTGATGTCTGAGAATTTTGAACTGGGAGCTACCTTCTTTAGTTCTTCCAAAAATAATTTCTCTTTGTAGTCTTGAGCAGGTGAGGACATGTATAGTGCAGTTATAGTCCACAAATGCTGCTGTTCTAAAGGTTCCAATTTTTCTTGTAAGGAGAGAATGCACATTGAGGGGGGCATCACCAAGACTAATAACAACTTAAAAAACATGCTTGCTATTAGTTAAGGAGTAATTGGTCCTGCATTGTGGTAATTATTGACTTGTACTACCTTACTGCCTAGGGGTTCCACTTTGATTAAGGTCTTATTACATTGGGCACTATAAAGATGTTTTTAGAAATTTCCCTCACACTGAAAAGTTTCCTGTCTGATTAGATAAAATAGACAAAGGGTGGCAGTGGAAATGGGCATTAAGAGATGAAGTTACCTGGCAGGTCATCTGTGGCGCTGTGAGGGGGGAAGGAAGACATGCAAAGAAGGTAGGTTGACACAGTTGCACCTCTCTTTGTTTGTGTTGCATGTTAGCATTTGGTGCAGAAATCTGTCTGGAACCCCAGTTTCCCTGTGGCTTCTAAATGCTCTGCTGCTGCTGCCTGTCCCCTCCTTTCTTCAGCCTCTGAATTCAGTAGGGTGTAAGACAGTGGAATGGTGAACAGTAGCAGCTTTTACTGCCTGGGCTCTGGAGCTGCGTGACAGCGGAAACTCTGGGGAGACTCTGCCCTGATGAGCTGGTGATTATGGAGCTCACTGCTCACACAGAGCTCCAGCACCGACCAGGCAGTGAGCACAAAGCTCACTGCACATTTGTGGCACAGCCAAAGTGGGGATGCTGCACCTCCATTGCCTTGTTCCTGAATCCTGTACCATGATGCTTGGTCTATAATACAGGTTTTATGATCTTTAGGCTAGTGCCGTATTGGCTGGACAGTGGTCTCTGTCTTGCTGATAAACTGTTTTAACAAAATTTGTCAATTTAATTACTGAATTTTCTTTGAGTAGTCTCATTATCACTTTTCTTGTTTTGTTATGCTGTTTCCCTTCCATGGCTTCATTCTGCTTCCCTTCCACTTTTTCTGTAATGTATAATATCTTTTGCTTCAGTTGTTTTGAAGCGTTTCTCTTACTTTTTTCCCTCAATTTATTCTTTAACTCCTTTTCTGTATTTTTGGTTTCTTCGTTCTTTGCTCCAAAATCTCTCTCTCTCAACCTTTAAAGAGCTATTTGTTTGGGACCTCTTTCCTATTTAACTCTCAATGGCAACATGACCATCTAGTGGAGTTGAATGCAGCTTTGAATATTAAAAATACCATGTCTTTATATTCAACCTCCATCTGACAAATGGATCTGTAGCCACTGTGGGAAGGCTTGCCACTTGCACATCAGGCTCTTCACCCACACTACTGCCAAGCACCACTGACTGACTGGCTTTATCGCACCTTCTTTCTGTCAAGATGTTGGATGGCTAATGTCCTGGCATTGACGTCAACTGCTGAAGGAGAAGTGGATAATTCCTAAGTCCTATGCTTGGAGATTAAAAGTTTATCTTTAAAAAATGTCTGCATGCATGCGTTAGGGTTGCAAAGTCATCAAGTCTTGCTATAGAATGCTCCAGATTTGTCCAGTTTTAGTCTAAAATGTGTAAAATTTAACAGTTAAACTCCTAATACAATTTTTTAAATTTTAATTTTAAAATGTCATTATTCGTTTAAGTAAAGGTTTTTCCTTACTTAACATAAAATAATAAGGCTTCTATTAGTAAGCCAATAATGAGTTGATTAACTAAACTTTCCAGAAATCCAAAGATGGTTCAGTGAAACTTAGTACTCATCCTGTCTTTGAAAATGCACTTTCAAAACATTCAGCACTGGACACTGTTTTGATGAGACCATTAATTCTGGGAAGGATATGACAAACAAAGGAAGTATTTAAAGATTTAGAATTCAGCTAACGTTCAGATTACAAAGCCTTGAGTTATTCATTGGTAAATTTGGATATGATATAGTCAGCTGGCACAATTTTGCTGCTCCACCCATGAGAGGAATAACGGGTGCCCATTTGAAAAGAACAAGCTAAAGTAACAAATAACTTAATTGCTTTTAACATAATTTACACTTAACTCAAAATTGCCAAGTTCTATTTTAACAATAACTTTGTGATTTGGTCATAGCTGTTATTTGGGAGTATATTATGAATTTAAGAATAATATTGTAGATTAATGCGGGGGTGTTAAATATGAGGTCCATGGAACTGTATCCTCTAGCTCCCGGTGCTGCCAGAGTGACCCAGGGGCAGCTTGTAGTTTGTTGCATGCAGCACCTGTTCCAGCTTGTGTCCCAAAGGTGATGCCACATGCAGTATGTGGCAATCCAGGGTCAGGCTGCATGTGGTGGCAGCTCTAGCTCCGGCTCCAGCTCTGGGGCTGTATAACGCAACTCAGTGACAGCTCTGGCTCTGGGGCTGTTATGTTATGTTAATGTTGAAGTAGATGTTATTTACTTAGAGTTTAAGAAGGCCTTTGACACAGTGTTGCACAAAATTCTTATAAGCAAACTAAACAGTTACAATATAGATCATTACACAGTCTGGTGGGTGGAAAATTGGCTTATGGGATGTACCCAGAGAGTGGTGGTAGATGCATCGGTTTCTACCTGGAGAAATGTGGGCAGTGGAGTCCCCAAGGTTCTGTCCTGGGGCTGATACTGTTTAATACCTTCATTAGTGACTTGGACGAGGGAGTAGAAAGCACCCTGTCCAAGTTTGCTGATGACACCAAATTATGGGGAGAGGTAAACAAACTAGAGGGCAGGGACCTAATCCAGGCAGATTTGGACAGGCTGGGGAAGTGGGCGGAACAGAATAGGATGCAGTTTAACAAAGATGAGTGTTATGTGTTGCAACTGGGGAGGAAGAATCATCAACACTCCTATATAAGTAGCACAACTGCGGAAAGGGATCTCAAAGTCATAGTTGACTCTGAAATGAACGTGAGTCACCAGCGTGATGCGGTAATAAGTAAAGCTAACCGCACTCTTTCTTGCATAAGTAGGTGCATCACAAACAGATCTAGGGAGGTGATAATTCCCCTCTGTGTGGCATTGGTCAGGCCGCAGCTAGAGTACTGCATCCAGTTTTGGGTGCTGCACTTCAGGAGGGATGTAGATAACCTGGAAAGGGTTCAGAGGAGGGCTACCCATCTGGTAAATGGCCTATAGAAAAAATCCTATGAAGATCGATTGAGGGACCTGAACCTCTTCAGCCTCTGCAAGAGAAGAAGGCTGAGAGGTGATTTTATAGCTGTCTCCAAACTCACTGGGGGGACAGCAGGAAATAGGGGATATGATATTTACCAGGGCGCCCATTGGGGTAACTAGAAACAATGACCATAAACTGAAGGACATAAATTCAGACTGGATAGCAGGAAAAAAATTCTTGGGTCCTGGGATCGGTTCTATTCAATATCTTCATTAGTGACTTGGATGAGGGAGTAGAAAGGACCCTGTCCAAGTTTGCTGACAACACCAAACTATGCGGGGAGGTAAACACACTAGATAGCAGGGAGAAAATCCAGAGGCCTACAGAAAAAAATGTCGGCCGGTTGGGAGACCTGAACCTCTTCAGCCTCCATAAGAGGAGGGCGAGAGGTGATCTCATGGCCACCTACAAACTCATTGAGGGGGCCAGCAAGAAATAGGGGATACAGTGTTCACCAGGGCACCTGTCGGGATAACTAGAAATAATGGCCACAAACTGGAAGAGAGCAAATTCAGATTGGACATCAGGAAAAAATTCTTTACAGTGAGGGTTGCCAAAATGTGGAATAAGCTTCCAAGGGAGGTGGTGCTGTCCCCTTCCTTAGAGGTATGTAAAAGGAGATTGGACAGACACCTGGCTGGCGTCATCTGATCTCAGCACCCTTTCTTGCCCAGGATCGGGGGTTGAACTCAATGATCTAATACAAGTGTGAGCAATTATTTTGGGCAGAGGGCTGCTTACTGGGCAAGCTATTGAGGGCTGTGTGACAGGCAGCCCAGGGCAGATAAATATTAATTTTCTAAATTTTGTAGGGGCCCTGCGGGCCGGATAGAATGGCCTGATGGGCCACATCCAGCCCCTGGGCCTCATTTTGCCCACCCCTGATCTAATAGGTCCCTTCCGACCCTAAAATCTATGAAATCTATGGGGTTGTACAGAGCATCCCTGGAGTGGCTGGAACAGGACTGAGCTGCACGTGGCACCTGGTCTGGCCGCTCCAGGAAACAAACTGAAATGCAGGGCTGGTCTGTGGGTCTGGTTTGTCTCGCAAACTGATCCTGCACAATTCCTTTAGACCCTGCTGGCTGCTCCTGCACTGAAGCTGCCTCATGCCCCAGCCAGCCCCTCTGCAACACGTTAAGCCAGGTTGGAGCAGCTCCAGGCTGGCCCTTGGCCCCCCTGCCAGCTGGGGCTGCTCCAATCCCGTTCAACGTGCTGTGGTCCCCGGGAGCAGTAAGCTCTGGCATGATGTGTCCCAGAGTTTATTGCTGCACATTAATTGCACGTGTAGGCACTTCTGCTTTCTCATAAAAATTGAGTACTTGGCTGCCAGAGTGCTGAGGGAATTAGCAGAGGTCATTGTGGGACCCCTGGCACAGCTTTATAAGCACTCCTGGTGCTCTGGTGAGGTGCTGGAGGGTTAGAAAAGGACCAGTGTGGTCCCCATTTTCAAAAAAGGGAAGAATGAGGACCCAGGAAACTACAGGCCCATTAGTCTTACCTGGGTCCTGGGGAAGCTCTTTTGAGAAAATTATCCAGAAGTACATCTGTGAGGGACCAGCAGGGGAGATCATGCTTAGGGGCAGCCAACATGGGTTCATTTGAGGCAGGTCCTGTCAGACCAAGCTGGTGGCCTTCTGTGACCAAGTCACAAAATTCTTGGACGCGGGTATCAATGGTAGGAATAGCCTTTCTGGACTTTAGGAAGGTCTTCAACACTGTCTCTCACCCCATTCTCATTAAAAAACTGTGGGACTGTGGTGTCAACACCTCCACAGTCAAATGGGTCGCCAACTGGCTGGAGGGCCGCACCCAGAGAGTGGTGGTGGATGGGTTTTTTTCGACCTGGAGGGATGTGGGCAGTGGGGTCCGCCAGGGCTTGGTCCTCGGGCCCGCACTGTTCAACATCTTCATCAGCAACTTGGACGAGAGGGTGAAAAGCACCTTGTTCAAATTGGCGGATGATACTAAAATGTGGGAAGAAGTGGGCCACTGGAGGAGAGGGACAGGCTGCAACTAGATCTAGACAGATTGCAGGGGTGGGTGGATAAGAACAGGATGGGATTCAATACTGATGAGTGCAAGGTACTTGGGGAGGAAGAACCAGCAGCATACCTACAGGCTGGGGATCTCCCTTCTAGTCAGCACAGGGGCAGAAAAGGATCTTGGTGTCATTGATTCCAAAATGAACATGGGCCGCCAATGTGGGGACGTGGTCAGGAAGGCTAACCGCATCTTGTCATGCATTCACAGATGCGTCGTAAACAGGTCCAAGGAGATGATCCTTCCCCCTCTATGTGACACTGGTCAGGCTGCAGTTGGAGTACTGTGTCCAGTTCTGGGTGCCGCACTCCAGGCGGGATGTGGTCCAGAGGATGGCCACTCGCATGATCGGGGGCAGCAAGGCAGGCCCTACGAGTGGAGGCTACAGGACCTTAACCTGTTCAGCCTCCACAAGAGAAGGCTGAGAGGGGATCTGGTGGCTGTCTACAAACTGGCCAAGGGGGACCAGCAGGCTATGGGAGAATCCCTGTTTCCCCAAGCACTACCGGGAGTAACGAGCAATAACGGCCATAGGTTGACAGAGGGTAGATTCAGGCTAGGTGTCAGGAGGCGCTACTTCACTGTCAGGGCGGCTAGGATCTGGAACCAATTTCCAAGTGTAGTAGTGCTCACTCCTACCCCGGGGGTCTTCAAAAGGAGGCTAGATAATCACCTACCCAGGGTTGTTTGACCCCAGCATTCTTTCCTGCCAAGGCAGGGGGTCAGACTTGATGATCTGCTCAGGTCCCTTCCGACCCTACCTACCTACCTGCCACAGTATAGAAATATCCTAGTCTTGATTCAAGTGACAGGAATAAACTACATATCTTGGGAAGTTGCTCAAACTGCTTAAAATTTGTATCTCAATTCTCATCTTAATTTATGAGGTTTCATCTTCTAGATATTGGTGCTTGGTATGCCTTTTTCTGCTAAATGAAAGGTTACTACTACCAGAAAACTTCTGATGAAGGTTAAGTAAATTGAGTTGCTTTAGTCTCTTGCTATAAGGCATATTTCCAGAGTTTGAATCATGCTTGTAACTTTTCACTGAATGGTTTCCAAGTCCTTAGGATTCTTTTACACATGTGGACACTAGAACTGGACACAGTATTTGCTGTGGATTTTCTCATGATATACACCAGTGGGGGCCAATCTTTTTTGGAAGGAGTGCCACAAATTAGCTTTGCTACCTCCCTGAGTTGCACTCAAAACTCCTTCCCCTGGCCGATCTGCTACTTTGCTTTCTGCTTCCTGCTTTATCTGTCAGTGTACTGCCTGTCCCCTCTGCATGTCATGCTGTCTGCCGTGTGCCGTGTCACTTGTGATATGTGTGCCACAGGTTAACCACCAGTGATGTACACAATGGCAATACCAGTCTTCTCTGTTTTATTTCCATTTTCATACCTCCAAGGATTGCATTTTTGCTCTCTTAGGGATCTAGTCCACATTACATTTATGGCAAAATTTATGGTGTAAATCCTGTTGTAAGACAGTGGTGCCACATGGACGCCCAATTTAAGGTGCTATAAAATGACAAGCCAGACATAAAGAAGTTCCATATATAATGAGGGGATATTGAAAGTTCCTGGCAGAGGGGTGCAGGGTTTAAACCCCTTGATGGGGGTAGGGGCTCCCCTTCAGGAGCCTTTGATCCCCTGTGCCAGGCAGCCTTGGAGGGGCTGCCAGCAGTTGCATTATTAGGATAGGCCCCCAGTCTCAACCATCATGTATCTTGCTATGCACTTCTAGTTTGGCAGGATGTGTGATTGTTGAGATTTGGGATCAGATCCAGTAAGTGATAATTTTAACATGTGCCAGGGGCCTTAGTACCTCATTATGTGAGACCACATTTAGTTGGTTTTCCATTGTGGTGCTTAATTCTTTGTCTGTTAGCCCCTTGGCAGGCATTAAAACAATGGTGTGACTGGGATCGGTGTATTTTTATGCCCCATACCAAACATGATCCCTCCTGCCAGGCCAGATTTTCTGGGCTGAGGCGTAAAATTCCTTTGATTCAAATAATGCCACTGTAGTGCTGTCCCCAGCCCAATCCTGTAGATGGGCAGTGGTAGGTTCCAGACCTGGGACTATCTGGGTGTATCTACACATGCAATTAATGCATAGCAAGAAACTCTGGAGCTTATTGCTACAGAGTTTGTTGCTCCCAGGTGCATTGTTTAAATGTGCACCCAGGACATGCACATTGAGCCGGTTTGGAGCAGCCTTGGCTGGCAGGGGGCTCTGGGGGCCAGCCTGTCAGCCCAAGGCTACTCTGATGTGGCTCAACCTGATGTGGAGGGGCTGGCTGAGGCATGAGGGTACTTCAGTCTGGAGCTAGCTGACAGGCAGCCCCCACACTGAAGCACCTTTGTGCCCCATCCAGCCCCATCAGTGTCTACATATGCACTGCTGCAGAGTAAAATACTTCACAGCAGGATAGTACCTGTCCTGCTGTGGAGTTAATTAGTTTACTCCAGCCTAATAAGGGTGGATTACTTTGCAATAAACGTCTCATGTAGACACACCCTCTGAGTACTTACACAGGAGTAAGGCTGGAGGAGACCTAAAGAGATCATCTAGTTTAGTTGAGGATCAAACGTGTGACCGTGATGTTATCAGCACACACACTAACCAACTGAGCTAGACTGGTCTCATAATCAGCTTATTAATGTGTTAATTGTGGCATAGTTATAACATGCAGAGAGGGTCCCAGGGGCCTCAGAAAGTAGAAGAAAGGATAACGTTGCATCTGAAATGCCAGAGTAGAACTTGGAGGACCCAATTTCATTTCCTGGCTCTTCCAGTTCTTCCCTTCAAGTTTATAGATATCAAGTGATCCCTCTGTGCTATAATGCATATTTTGTAAAATGAAGATGCTGATGAAAAGCTTACCCATGAGTACAACTACTTTATTAATGAAATCTATCCATGTGTTAGTTGGATAACCTATCATGTAAGTTGCTCAAACGTTCATATTTTGATTCAGACATGAATTTCAAGGTACACCAATAGAGAATTTTTGGGCTGATACAGATGGCTGAATTTTAATGAGCCATATAGGCTAATACTGATTCGATTCTGATATGCAGCCAGGCAGCATGGAGAGTGGCGTCCATCTGGTAAGTCTGTTGTGAAGGCGGGGGGGGGCAGATCAAGGCCCCCATGGTGAGGGAGGAGGCAGCAGGGCTGGAGCAAGCACTGCACAGCTGAGGCAGAGTGGGGGACAGAGCCACAAGCAGCTCATCTAGGCAGGGGGGTGGCTCCTGCCGCTGCATGTACCCTGGGAGGACATGGCGGAGCGAGGGCAATCTGCTACTGTGGGCTGGGGTCAGGGTGGTGCCAGGCTTTTCCTGGTGGGGGGGGGCTGGGCTGGGGCTGCACGTGGGGTGAGTGGAAGGGGTGATGGGGGGGTGTGGTAGTCCCCCCCAAAATTCACCATAGACCCCCAAACTTCTCTCCCAGCATCCCTGCTTCCCTCCGCAAGCACAGCCCTGTCCCAGCCCCCCACTGGGAAGAGCCTGGCACTGCCCTGGCCCCAACCCACAGTGGCAGGCTGCCCTTGCCCCATGCAGATATGGGGGCACCCCCCCCATGCCCTCCCAGGGTGTGTCCAGCAGCAGGAGCCGCCCCCCTCCCTATACCCCCTGGATGAGCCGCTTGCAGCTCCGTTCCATGCCCTGCTCTAGTTATGCAGTGCCTGCCCCTTCCCCTCCCCCACTCCCTTCCTCACTGCAGGGGCCTTGATCTGCCCCACTCTTTCCTCACAACAAACTTACCCTGCTCCCTTCCCTCACAACAAACTTACCGCGCTGCTGGGCTGTGCTCCTGGCTGCTT
The DNA here is from genome assembly GCF_001723895.1 of Crocodylus porosus. Lineage (NCBI taxonomy): Eukaryota > Metazoa > Chordata > Crocodylia > Crocodylidae > Crocodylus > Crocodylus porosus. The sequence continues at coordinate 91,963,203 of NW_017728906.1, read as the reverse complement.
GAGTTCTGTGCTGCAGCTGCATGCATGCATGGGGCATTTATTGGCAACATTATCGGTCACATAGGCCAAAAAAAGCCCATTGCTGGTGCAGTCAATTTTCCTTTATGTCCATGCTAATCCAGTATGGGACCAATGTATCGGTGCACCTCTAGTTGTACTTTTTGTGGATTTATAAATATTATAGAAACTCTCATCTTACTTTTATTCACGAGTTTTATGAGCTGAAAGATTAGAAAATGTATTAAGTTGCTTTTACCTGTTAGTGACATCCTTCGGTTTGCTTCTTGTTTTAAGAACTCACATAAATCTTGGAAATCTTGAAAATTGTTATAAATATCTCTGGCAGAGGTTGAGTGATGCAGTTTCCTGATCAAAACAGTCACAAGTAGCCTCTTTGGCAGAGCGTCAAGAACACAAAGAAATGAACCAAGTTGGCCTTTTGATATGGACTTCAGCCATAATCAGGATTTTGTGTGTAGTAAAATATGTTTATATTTAGGAACTTAAGCATAATGAGGCTTCCTGTTACTGCATATATTTACTATTTCTCATTGACACTATCTGTTTCACAGTGATTTTGTTTTTGTCTAATTTTCAGTGTTACAGAAACAATATAACACTGGAAGAAAAAGTTATATTGTATTTACTAACAAACTTGGAAGCTAAATTTATAGTTTGGATTTTTTAAGTGGTAGGTTCCAGTCAACAGCTATGAACATTTAACCCTCTCTTTTTACATGGGACATGCACTGTAAATAGAGCTGTAGCGGCAATATATATCACATTGCTTTGCTAATGGGTTTTAATCCTGACATGGATAGATTGTCTCTCTAACAGTTACTTGATCGTTTACTGACTGTTTAACCTGCTGTTACAGTTCAGTGATAGAATCTTTGTCTTTTACATGGGAAACTTGGGTTCGATTCCTAGATGCATGCATAAAACTACAGCCATCAGGGCACTGAATGTCTGGACTCAGTCTGGCCTTTGGATGCTGTCTCAATGGTCTAAAGGAGGATAGAAACTCTGGGCAGCCTCCATGCCTTCCTACTCCTGCCTGGGTGTATGTGTGCGTGGTTACCTCATGAATACCCCATGATCTGTAAGGACTGATGGTTACCTACTACTGCTTGTCTGTCAGTTATTGGCCTCTTCAGAGACTGCCGGAAGGATGTCAGTTGATGTAATTTGTCATAACATGTTTTCACAGACAATTATACATTGAGGTGTACCAATATATTGGTCCATATTACATCAACACTGATAAAAGGAAATTTTTAAAATCATTTTGGCAATTGGCTTTTTTTGGCTGGTAATGTTACTGATAAATGACGCGTACGTGCACACAGCTGCAGCATACACGTGGCCAGGAATGCAGCCCAGCAGCTTGGAGAGCAATGTCCAGCCAGTAAGTCTATGGGGGGAAAGGGATGTGGGGGGGAGCAGATAGAGGCCCCCATGTTAAGGGAGTGATTGGGGCCAGGCAGGCACTGGCACTGCCCAGCTGGGGCAGTGAATGTGACCCCACCGGGAGCAAGGGGTGCCATGAGAAGCTTGTCCAGGAGGTGTGGGGAGTGGGGAGGGTATGCGGCTCCCTGCCACTATGCGCAGCCCCAGGTGAGGCATGGGGGGCATGTGCCTCCCTGGATTTGTGCGCGGGGCAAAGGTGGGCTACCTGCTGTGGGCTGAGGGCTAGGGGCTGTGCCAGCCTCTTCCCAGCAGTGGGGGCTGGGTGCATTTGGGGCAGGCGGGGACAGGGTGGGTGGCAGCAGCGGTGCTGGGAGAGGTGGCTACCCCAAAATTCCCCGTAGCTCCCTGTAGCCTCTCTGTAGCTACCCCTCCCAGTGCCACCACCACCCACCCCAAGGGCAGCCCTGGCCCAGCCCCTTGCCAGGAAGAGGCCAGCGTAGCTCCTGGCCCTGAGCCTGCCCTTGTCCTGTGCACAAATTTGGGAGGGGCACATGCCCCCCACATCTCCCCTGGGGGCTGCCCTGCCTGGGCAGTGTCTGTTCTCTCCCTCACTGTGGGGGCCTCAATTTGCATCCCCCATGCCCCTTCCTTTCCCCATGCCCTTTCCCCCCACAGACTTACTGGCAGGGAGCTGCTCTACAAGCTGCTGGGCTGCATATCGGGTATCGGATCGGTATCAGCTGATATGTTTGGTTAATAATTGGCCATCGCTATTGGCCAAAATTTTTTTTTATCGGTGCACCCCTAGTTATATACTGAGATTCCTACCATCTTTCACATGGGACAACAGACAGCCTTGTAGGGCTAAGGCAGATGTTACCATCTGTTGTGCCATGTCTGATATTTTTCACAAATTCATGCCCTTTTGTCACATTAAAAAATGGCTGATCTGCCCCCAAAATGGCAAAAAAAGTTACTGTTTCAAATAGCAGCAGCTGTGTTGCAGGAAGCTCTGCTTTTACTACTGTGACATGTTTAATGACTGGAAAGGTCTCTCCACTCCCCACTACCCTATAGGCAATGGAAGGCTGGGGCTTGTGGGAGCTTAGGCCCCCCAAACTGATTACAGCAGCAGCACCAGGGTGCTACTTTTGTGTTCATCATGGCCAGCGCCCCATGTGTAGTCAGCTCCATGAACCTAAGGAAGAAGAGGCTAACCGTGCATGTGTCACACTGCACAGAACATGATGAGAATTGTAGTTCTCATGCTGAAACATGCACTCAGCCCCCACAAATAATATTTTCTCCATCTGTGTATGCCTGCAGTGTTCTGGTCTCCCTTCTGCTCTGTTCAAGTAAGAGGGTGGGATGGAAGGAGAGCAGCTGGCTTGTCCTGTCATGGAGCCTTGCAGGGACTGGTTTGCAGGCAGCCCCCTCTGCTGTTGCTGCCAGTCACCGATAGTGGCAGCAGTGGCAGGGGCCGATCAAGTGGTCTCTACCACCTTATCAGTTCACTGGGAATTTTAAAGGGCTTTGGTGCTTGACTGCCAGCTTTATTTTGTATCTTGCTGTTCCTTCTGCTTTGTTGTAGCCTTCCCCTTTAAAGGTTAAATCAGTTGCGGCCATCCTTTATTCACAGGCTTCCATTTCGATTAGCCTGGTATTGGGAGTGCAAAACTTGCAGCCTTCTGGCTGGATCCGGTTGTGGAAGGGCTAGGAATTCGGGGGTAGGGAGGGCTATGGCTGCATTAACCCCTGCAGTTCCCTGAGCCAACAGAGCACCACTGCTGCCACTTGTCCTGCCTCTGGAGATGGGACTGAGCCCAACTGGGCAAGGAGCCATGCAGTCAGAATCTGGCCTGAGGGCGAGTGGGGTGCAAATTAGTGGTAAACCAATGGAGATTTTTGGGGCCAATAGCCGATTTTTAAGGAAGCATATTGGTCAATACTAATCTGATTTCCAGTGCAGCTACATGCAGCTGGTATATCTGTTGTGGTGGAAAGGGACGGGGCAGGGAAGCGGTGTGGGGGGGGGCAGATCAAGGCCTCTGGTGAGGGATGGAGTGGGGCTGTGGCAGGGCGCAGAACAGAGCTACAGCTCATCGCAGGGCTATGGGAGGGAGTTCCTGTTGCTGGGCACACCCCAGGAGGACATGGTGGGGTGCATGTGCCCCCCCAGATCTGCATGGGGCAGGGAGGCTGCTGTGGGGTGGTGCTGGACTCTTTCCGGTGGGGGCTGGGCTGGGTATGGGGCGGGTGGCGGTGGTGCTAGGAGGGGTGCTATGGGGGAGGCTACAGCCATCCCAAAGTTTGCCATAATCCCCCCTCCCAGCGCTACCCCGACCTAAACCCCCATTCCTCCCCCACGTGCTTGGAAGAGCCTGGTGCAGCCCCAGCCCACAGCTGCAGCCCACTCTCCTCCCCCCATGCAGATCTGGGGGTATCCTCCTCCCCATGCCCTCCCGAGGTGTGCACAGCAGCAGGAGCCCTGCCCTGTGCCCCCTGGATGACCTGCGGCTCTGTACTGCACCCTGCCGCAATACCTGCCCCAGCCCCTGCCCCACTTCCTCACTGCGGGGAATGTTGATTTGCGCCCCCTCCCTTCTACCACAACAGACTTACCAGCTGCACCCAGCTCTCCAAGCTGCCGGGCCGTGCTCCTTGCCGCCTGTGTGCTGTGCTGCTGCTGCGCACATGCACGGGCATTTATTGGCCAAACTATTGGCCCCATGAGGTTGATTTCTGATGCAACCAATTTTCTTTATATCAGTGCTGATCTGATATTCGACAGATATATCAGTGCACATCTAGTGCAAATAAGTTGATACTCCTGCCACAGTGTGTTTGCTGCTTATGTCCCGATTGTGCAAAGAATGTGCTTGGCTTTAAGCATGTGAGTGGTTCTATTCACTTAAGAGATTTTGTTGGTAGGTTATCTGGCTACACTAACATTTAATAAATGGATTGACACTTTTTATTCTTGTTCAACTCTAGATTTTGCCAACTGTTAATGCTTCCTTGAACTGTTTCCCACTTCTAAAGGACAAGTTGTAGTTTGCTAACAGTTCTATTTGATTACCACAGCCAATTATTTTGCAACATATTTTCTTAAATTTATCAAAATTGTTTTTCTGTAGCTAAAGGAGAGCTGTCGATCTTTATCTTTGACTGGCCATGTTGGTTTTGATAGTTCACCAGATCAACTGGTTAACAAATCCATCAACCAAGGCTTCTGCTTCAACATTCTTTGTATTGGTAAGTAATATACATTTATTTTTATTATTGATAGAAGTAATCATTAAGGTTTTAACCATATGCTATCTCCTGGTACTGAGGGAGTATTTTATTTTAATTTTAATTAGCCTCTATTAGAAAGTGACTGCAATATTAATCCAAATAAAGTCCTAAGGCTTTTTCTACTTTAGGATTAATAATTAATTAATCATAATTCCTCCTTCTCTTTACACAATCATGCTTGAGTTGTTTTTGCATAATGTGTTGCGCTGTCAAAGGTAGCATGAGAAATTATGGTGAGAAGGTCTTAAGCATTGATTCAGAGGTGGCTTTGAAAATTCTTTAAAATTTGAGCCCTTTGTCTGTGGCAGTTATTCTCAACCAAGGTATCACGGCACCCTGAGGTGCTTTGAGATCCTTTCAAGGGTACTGCAGAAAACCAGATAATGTTAGTACTGTTAAAGGTGCAAACATAATTGACAAGGGCAACCCAGAGATGTCAAACAGGAATCCATAGAGTCAAAAACATTCTGACCTGTTGTGGTCTTTCTGGGTTCTTTGCAACAGAAGAATAGCTGTATTATTTTTCGGTAGTCAAAACAGGTGAAAACTAGGTGTTGGTGTTTTCTGAGGGGTGTCTTGAGCCTAAAAAAGGTTAAGAGTTTTACCTCTGTAGGCCACAAGATACTGTCACCTTTGACAACAGGAGATCTTGAAACAATCTTACACATATTTGTTTGCTGTTTTAATGCATTATCTTTGCAGAACAGCACTTTGAATTCTGTGTCTGCACAGCCAGACATGCAGCTTTTTAAGGTAGTGATGTCCTGTAAACAGGGCTTGTATCTTCCTTAAGGCTAATATTGCACTGACCAAGATTATTAGATAATCTATCCCATCCCTTAATTGTCCCTTATTTTCTGCCTGTTTTAGCTGGTATAGTGGTAGATTATACTTTCTCCCTCCCTGCATGGAACAGTTGACTTAAAAATGTGTGTAAAAATAATGAAATAGGATAGTTGTGGTTTAACAATGACTTAAGGTTTTTTTTTATGGTTAAGTACTCACCCATTTTTTTTTTTTATCCTGTACTTTGCTGACTTTGTGTAGTTATGTCCTAAACTGCCCTATCAGACCTACATAGAAATTTTACCTTGCCAAACAACCTTTTTCTTTGTCTGTAAGACTGAAATCTGTTTTTGGGAACTCAAGATGCTGATGTAAGACAGGAAAGGAACTTCTGTATCACTCTAGTTTTTTTTGTCCTTGGAAGTATTAATTAGCATAAGTCATACAGATTCTTTATTGTCTTTGAGTGGTCGTTTCATTTGAGCTCTACTTGTCCAGAAATTGAAGGGAATGTTTTAGAGCAGGCCTGTCTAGCTTATTTGGGGGGGTGGGATGGATGACCCACCTGTGGCATTGAGGCAAGAGACAGCTGTGTTAACCCCCTGTGCTGATCACAGTACCACTGCTTGTCCTATCTCTGAAAGTTAGAGATCTCAACCTGGAAATTTAGCAGTGGAATGACCAGCACCGATGAGGTTAATGCTGGTGCTGCTCATTCTGCCCCAAGGCACCCCCAATGGGGATCTCTACCTGGAAATTCTATGGCGGGCGAGTGGTTTTAAGCCCTGGGTTCTAGCCCTATCGAGACAAAGCCTCTAGCAGGTGCAGAGGTTAACATCACTACTGCTTGCCCCGTCACGGAAGTTCTGGCTTTGCATGATCTGATTTAAACATTTGCAGGCTGTATGTGGCTCATGAGCTGCCATTTGGACAGCCCTGCTCTAGATGGTGGTAGATGGTACTGCCTAGAATGGTACTAAGAGGCACTGGTAGTTGTTCTTTGTACAAAATACATTTGTTGGTGCTTCAAAGAATCAAAAATAGGAATTCAGACATGTATGTTCAGAGAACCGGACTTACTTATAACTTTTCTTTAACTTCCTTTAGGGGAGTAATAGCTAGAAAAATATTTATGCTTTGTACCAATATATGCAAATGAACACTCTTCCTTTTATTTCTCTCTCTCAATTTTAGGGGAGACCGGAATTGGAAAATCAACCTTGATAGATACTTTGTTTAACACTCATTTTGATGACCGTGTAGCCAATCATTTTCAACCGAATGTAAGACTTAAAGCTCAAACCTATGATCTCCATGAAAGCAATGTTCGGTTGAAATTAACCATTGTGAATACAGTGGGATTTGGTGATCAGATTAACAAAGAAGATAGGTGAGTTTGTCTTTTTTGATAAGAGTTTGATGATTAAAAAATGGTTTTGGTATAAACTGCAAGGTAACTTTCCAGCTTAGACATTTGTGCCATATTTTTTATTAAACTATGTATACATTTCAGGTATTTGTTTAATACATTTTTTTTTCTACACAACTGGTGGCATATGTTTCCTTTTTGCTAAGGAAGTCATTTGAGAAATCAACTTTAACTCTGCCCCTTGGGTGCATCCGAACAAGTGTGCATATGCAGTTTGTGCATCACAGACCATATGTGCTAGACATACAGGCATTTGCCATGCCGCTAATTTGCAGCATTACAGGTTTTTTTTGACACTGGGAGAGCCCAGTGTCAAAAAAACCCATGGCAGAAAAAAGCTGGGTGGCGCATGTGGTGGCAACATGTGCTGCCCAAAGCCAGAGTCTGGCTGGCTAGAGCCATACTGCAGCTGCCAGCTAGGCTCCTCATGCCTGGATCACCACCTTTGGAGCCCAAAAACCCCAGGAAAGGCTGCTGGGACAAGGGCAGGTGGCTGACCCCAGCCTCCCCTATTCCACTTGGGGCAACTTGCCATGCACCAGAGCGCACATGCAGTGGTGTTTCCTGGGGACAAGTAGCAGCAGCACAACGATATGCTGCTGCTGTTTGTCCCAGGGGAAACACACGTGTACACATGTCTGAATGTGCTCATGTTCATGACTTTTATAATATAGTCTTTCACAAACTATATCAATAAAATATAGTAATTAATTTCTGTTTTTTGGGGGGAATTTTTTAAATACTCATACAGATACCAAATTATACCACCACATACGGGGCCTAATTTTATGCCAAACCTAATCAGTGTGGTCATTATTTCACTCTGCTTGAGTTTAAAGGCTAAGGTGGTGGCATGTTACAAAACATAGTGGGTATTTTAACAGTTTTCAGGGAGCAGGGTGCAGTAGGAACCTGTTTAGGCACCTAATACTTGGAGTAGGATCTGGCCCCTAGTGTACAAACTTAATTTTTCTTACAATTTAATTTGCATTGTAGATTCCAACAAAAACAACCTTATCTGGATTTTTAAATTGCTGAATACTTAGTTTGAGATCCTAGTTAGAAGATACAGTATTAAAAAGATAGCACTTTGGTTTTGATCTTTTCCATCAGTTTGATTTGTTTAACTTTCATAACTATTGAACTGATTTTCATCAAATTTTGTCTTTCACCTTCAATCTAAATAATAATTTATTTAAGAACTAAGTTGCATTAGCCATGTGGAGCGCAGCAACCACCCTCCACGCCTCCAGCTGAGAGGCCCCAGAAGTTCCATCCTTCCCCAGAGATTGACAGAGATGGCCATCTGTCAATATCTGGGGAGGGGTGGGACTTCTGGGGCCCCTTGGCCAATCAGAGGTTGACACCAATCTCAGAGGATCTCCTCCCTGTGCTTTAGGACACCAGGGCTTCCTGCTGTTTTTCTGTTTGCAGATCTCTCTTTTCCTGCCTTGCTGGCTTTTTTTTGCATGTTTTCATGTGTCTTTTTCACAGGGGACATGACAATTTCACGGTTTCCATTGAAATCATGCCATTTCAATTTTGGTAGATTGCTACTGATGTACCCTACCTTTTATCACCAGTGGCAGTTAGAAAAACTGTTACCTTTACTGTGCTATGAGTAGTTTTTCATAAACTGTGATTTGGTAACTTTTATCCCTACATTTAATGTTTTGTTCTAATACATGACTACTTTAGCCTTCCATGTGTCATTCATATTTAAATATATATACAGAACGATTTCATGTGAATTCACAATAGCATGTAAAACCAATATAATGTGAATTCCTTTTCAGTTCAACTGTGCCTAAGAAAAACTAATCTTTAGTTGCTATGATTTCATTTTTATTTTTTTTTTCAGCTACCAGCCCATAGTGGATTACATAGATGCACAATTTGAGGCCTACCTCCAGGAAGAACTGAAAATTAAACGCTCCTTGTACAGCTATCATGATACTCGTATCCATGTCTGCCTCTATTTTATTTCACCAACAGGCCATTCCCTTAAGACTCTTGATTTGTTAACTATGAAGAATCTTGACAGCAAGGTAACATTTTTTTAAAATAGTTTTTTATAGCCTCTTGCTTTGTGCTTGCTTTGTCTGGTGTTTCTATAATACCAAGGGCTTTTAAAACAAAGTCCAGTAAAGAGAGGATCTTAGGTTCCTATTTTTGCTGCCCAAACTTTTTATATATTTTGTATTAGACTGTCATTGATTAAAAAATAAATATATAAGATCTTGGCAGCAGGGATTAGAACCCACGATTTTCCCACTCCCAAGGGTGTGCCTTTGTTACTGTGCCATGGGATTATACATGTGTTTGCTTCTAGGATACGAATCCTTCCCTTTTGCTACCTGGTAGCCTTTAGTCTGCTGGCCTTTATAGGAGAAGTCAGTCCCTGAGGAACTCCTCAGCCAATGCTCCAAAGAAAGTTCAGTCTTAAAATAAACAAATAAGCAAAACAGCATCCCTTTGTCCTGTTCTGGACACTGGAGGGGAGCCCCCTTTCCTCTGGTCCCAGCACAGCAGCCTGGCTCCTCACAACAGTTTTCTGTAGAGTTTGCTTCCTCCTCCTCTTACTTTGTCTTCTGGGAGCATTTAAAATTCCCAGTAGAACATTCCCTCTTTGTGCAAATGACTCACAGCTGAGCTGTCTTAACAGACCTGACTGTTCTTCCTTAAAGAGATGCCCAGGTTCAATAGGAGGGGGTGGTGTCATAGAATCATAGAAATTTAGGGTTGGAAGGGACCTCAGGAGGTCATCTAGTCCAACCCCATTCTCAAGGCAGGACCATCCCCAACTAGATCATCCCACCAAAAGTTTTGTCTAGCCAGGTCTTAAAAACTTCCAAGGATGGAGATTCTACAACCTCTCTGGATAACCTGTTCCAGTGTTTTAATACCCTCCTAGTAGGAAAATTCTTCCTAATATCTAACCTAAACTACTGTTGCTGCTTCTTCTGTTGTCTGCCACCACTGAGAACAGTCTAGCTTCATCCTCTTTTGAACCCCACTTCAGGGAGTTGAAGGTTGCTATTAAATTCTGTCTCAGTCTCTTCTTCTCTAGACTAAATAAGCCCATCCAAGTGTCTGTTCAAGTTATTTTAGAGTTGGGTGTTCAGGATACTCTTGTGAGAAGTGGGGAGATACAGGTCTTAAGATACTCTTGTGAGAAGAAGGAAATATGGATCCAAATCCCTTCAAGACAAGGAGAGTTTAGTACCAGGTTTCTTGCTTCTTGGGCAAGTGTTCTAACTACCAACCTGGTGGCCTTTTACGATCAGATCACCAGATCATTAGATGCAGGGGTAGCAGTGGATATAATCTTCCTGGACTTCACCCAGAGGGTGGTAGTAGATGGGTCCTTCTCAACCTGGAAGGACGTGGGCAGTGGGGT
>NW_017728906.1:91935216-91952781 GCF_001723895.1 Crocodylus porosus | reverse complement strand
CCTCATCTCCAACCCCCCCCCACATAATATACAAGAGTAAGACTTTTTTTATTTTCGACCTATTATGCAATCACCCCTTTATATACTGTGGGAACTTTTTGTTGTAATAAAATTAAAATGTGTTATAGTAGGTATTTGACTTTTAGTGTGTTTTTTTTTTTTTTTTTTCTAAGATAGTAAGCCCCTCCCCCCCCCCAAGGAGTTCTTCCGGTGGGGGTGGGGGGACGACACTTCTAGTGGCAAAGGCCAGGGGTTAGAGGCAGGATTTCTGACCTCAAGATGGTGTCCAGGGGTGTGGGGCATCTGTCAAGGGGCAGGGCTACCCTTGTGACCCTCTAGCTCACCAAAACTCATTATAACTTGAAATAATTGCCCACTCCTGCTTTATAGCATTAATAGCATGTGTGGATTTGCCCAGTGTGCAATTAAAATGTGGAACTCAGTGCCACCAGATGTTGTGGAAGCTGACAGTTTAGCTAGATTCATAAAGGGATTTGGATACATTTTTAGAGGAGAGGGGCATCAGTAGCTATTGAGCATGAGAGTTAGGAATATAGCCTCTGAATTAGGGGTTCCTAGACCTAAGGGACACTTTTACATATGCTCCAAGAGTGGGGCAGGAGCAGCACTTTAATCAGAGCAGGGACCACTGAGTTAAGGTTGTACTCTGAAGGTTTTCCTTTGTTAGAAATTCTCATTTTTGAACATGCAGTGAGGTCTACAGAAGCCCACCAGAAGCATACAGCCACTTCTGTTTTTAAAAAATCATGACTTCTCTCCCTTTTTAAAAAAAAATGTATTTTGTTTTTCAACTTTAAGGAGCTTGTCAGTCTTTATAGGCTCCTTTTTAAAATAATAGTTATCAGTTAAAGGTCACAATAATATAGTTAAAATGTGGGTTGGTTTGTAAGCAAATAACGTTCTGTAGATCTAACCCTGTGTGAGCCTTTAAATGTTCTTGTGTAACCCCTGCACTGCCACATTTCTAGATGCCCAGAATAATACTTTTAAAGTGTCCTTTTGTCAATTCTTATTTGTATCTACAATTCAGTTATTTTTGGTTAACTATACAAAGGTTCATAATTTCAAATAAGAGATTTCATAAATCCCTCATATAGTTCTTATAATATTTGCCTTAATAAATTAAGGCAAATATAATCACATGCTTTTAAATGCATAATGTTGGGAGTATTTTATCATTAGACTTATGCAAAGCATATTTTAACTGGATGGATTTGTTTAACTATTATTACTATTTGTGCTGCTTGCTTTTGTGTCGACCTCATCTCCTTCCTTTGAGCTTTTTTCTTCTATTTATTGTACAAGCAGTTCCTTGCTAATTAAAATGAATACTTGGAAAACTTTCAGATCTCAGGCTTATTAACCGAGACAAGCTGTCCAAAGTGGGAGTGAAAATTAATTTAGTATAAATTTAATAATACTGCCTACATGTATGCTTAAGACTGTATAATGGAAACACTGAATCACTGTACTTTAGCCAAATTGATTTAAGCTGTGAATTTCTAGCAGCTGCTTTACATTGGCCTGATTTCTAGATCTAAAAAACTTATTATCAAAAGCTCTAGTGTTGTATCTAAATTAGCAGATTAACTCCTCAATAACTTAGCTGCAGAGAACATACCTAGCAGCCTCTAAGCCTTTGTTTTCTGTTCTATGTTTGGGTAGCAATTAGATTTTTTGGGGGGGAGGGGGTGTATTTGCTTGATATGAATGGAAAGTTTTGGTTTTTTTTTAAAACATTGTGGTGCTTCTAAAGCGGCATTTTGCTTTACAATATGATATTTGCACTAGAGACTGGAGCAGAGGTAGAACATAAAAAAGGAAGGGGAAAAAGAAATAGATTATTTCTGAAATGAACAAATGTTGATTGAATGCAGCAAGTCTGACAAGATAGTTGCTTCTTTCTCCTGCCCATAGTTCCAGGGAAAAGGAATTAATTTATCTAAAACATGTCTCCTCTAATACTCTAGAGTCCGAGGTATCAGCATAGGCAATATTATAAGGTGAAGTGGTTACTATTTGGTTTTAAATGCTTTCTTTTCTGTCTCTTGTTTTTGTTTAGTGTTTGGGGTTTTTTGTGTATAACAGGGATTTACTTTCTACTGCTCTTTCAAAAGAATTAATGGAGTGTCTGTTTGCTTTCCGTGTTCATGATGGATAAAATTCGTAAAATTCTCAATCATGTGTAGAATGATAGAAAATTTTGTATCGTTTGTGCATCTGAAAATAATTTGGATAGTGAAATAAATATTTTCTTATTCTCACATACAAAGCATGTCACAATAGTTATTGGAAGGCTATTTTTAAAGCACACTGAGAATGCTAATCAGGTTATGATAGAAAATAGTTCCAATCTTTTTTTGGTAAGCAGTGTAGTACAGTGCACATATCTTGCAATAGGTATAACCTTGACTTTTATGTTTGTTTGTATGTAGAGGTGGTTTTATGCAATGCTTTGAAGAGTCAGATTTTTTTACTTTGCTTTTCCATGCCAGCAGAACGTTTCTGACAGGGTGCTTCCTGTAGTTTTCCTGTCGACTGAAAACCAAAAGAGATTTGAGTTTTAACTGTTCCTCTGCTGTCAGTAAATGTCTGGGAAAGTTTTCCTTTATATGCTAATGCAGATCCACTAGGACAAATAAAAACGAAGCTTGAAAACTTACCACAAGTTAAAAATTAACTAGCAGAAAAGAAATGTACCATTCACAATTTTCTAACACAATTCCCCATAAACAGCAGTATTATGGCACAAGATTTATTTATTTTTTTGCTTTTTATTAACCTAGGAAAAGGCACAGTCATGCATGCACACATGTTAAAAAGAACATTTGTCACTAAGGTTACAGAATCAAGCACTACAAAGTTTTTGATAATGCCAGAATTTACTCACTCCACCTTGTGCTTATTTATCACGATAGTCTTTAATTGTATGATCATCTACTTGCAAGGCCCTGCTTCATTCAGTGCCAAGGCCAGACCAATTCTTGGGCTGAAAAAGGGCTTATTATTGTTTGCAAACTGCTGAGGCACTGTGGTAAGAAGTTTCAAAGAGAAATACATGAGGAAAATAATAATTTCTGAATAGTGTGACATAAATAGGGCCTGAGATGATACACTGCGGGGACAGGGCCTGAGACAATACACTGAACAATGTGGAGAAAACTAGTACAGGTGAGTGTCTGCTCATTGGCCTAGCTTTTCTTATTCTGTTCACTAGACACTTTTACATGTGCTCCAAGGTTGGGGAGGGAGGTGGCACTTTCATTAAAACCACTGCAGCATCTTGTGATCCCCGCACTTCAAAATGGTGGCAGGGGCATTTGAGCTAAAGCTCATTGAATGGGTCAAGTGCTTGACAAATGTAATTTCTGCCTGTGCCCTATGCAATGGCCTCCTTGCCCTATTAGTACCTTAGGACACTGGTTGCCTTATGGGCCATCTGTGGTATCCTTCTACCCCTGTAGCCATGCCTGTTTCTCACAGATGTTGCTTTAAGTTTCGCTGGGTCCTCTTGCCCCTCTGTCTCGCACATGCACACGCACACACGCATACGTGTGTACGTGTCACTGCTGTTCATCTTATGGACCCTTGGTGACTGGCTTGTTTGTTACCCACCAGGAAAGAAAGTTGCACCTTTCTTCTGCATACTGTTGTGTTATGAGATTCTAAGTATTGTTATTATTTAAGAATAAAAATATTTGCATTGGTTTTTTGGCTTTTGTATGCAATTTGATACAAAAGCTGGAAGCTAACTAATTAAGGCTACACGCAGAATGTTAAAGTAGGTCAGGGCTGTACAAGTTCTGAATAGCTGGGACACACACACACGTTGCACTGCTGCATCATGCAGCCAAGCGGCCCCTTTCCCATTGTTGTGCATTTCTTGCACCTCCTCCCCCTCACATGGCATCATATGGCACACACCTCCTGAATGTCCCATGGGCCATACTGCCCCTCCCTGCACCCAGGGCTGGGGATGGGAAGCAGAAGCTAGAGAAGGGCGGAGGAGTCCAGAGACCCCAGTGGCAGCTGTAGAAAAGTGATGAGAGAAGTGGTACCCAGACTGGGTGCTCAGGGACTGTGAGGTAACCCATGGAGACCACATGCAGGCTGTGGGCCATCAGTTTGACACCTGGAAGGTCATGAGTGAACATTTTGTTGTCTGAGGTTGACATAAGCTTTACATATGTCATGTTATTTCTGTTGTTAATAGGTGAACATTATACCGGTCATAGGCAAAGCGGACACTATTTCTAAAACTGAGCTGCAGAAGTTTAAGATCAAACTCATGAGTGAATTGGTTAGTAATGGAGTCCAGATATACCAGTTTCCAACAGATGATGAAACCATTTCTAAAATTAATGCCACCATGAATGTAAGTATCCAGCATGCATTTGGGGCAAAAAAGCTGGTAAATCATTATTCTAGTATTAGTGTCACTCCACTACTTCTCCTCTTCTCCTGCATGCCCATGTCAAGACAATGTGGCTTTGTATTTATAACAAGTTCAGTATTTACATCTCTTCTTTTGTTAGCAGCTCAAAGAAATGCATAGAGAGACACTTATCTATTGGCTCTTTTTCTCATTTCTGTTCTCCCTGTCTATCCATTGTTAGTAGCATTCATCACTTTAAGCTCAGTTTGAACAATAGCTAGGATTTATTATTTTGAGGGGCATCTCTATGACATGTTCTGAATGCTGGAGCCATACATTCCTAAGCACTTTGATGGGAATGCAGCCCCTGCTAATCACTTTGCTTGCTCTTCTCACTTGTGCCAGGAAGTCAGAGTGCAGTAGTGTCTGCCCCACTGTTCTGTAGTGGATCTGACAACATTAATATTTCTGTAAGTTTGCTAGTTTTGTGTTCTAATCATCATTTTAGCAGTTAGCAGCTTCAGTTTTAGATGAACCAGTCAATGTACAGGCAGCGTTTCCTACCTTGTGGCTGAGATCATGGCATGAGCCAAGACCTTTGGCTTCAAACCCCAGTCTTCCTCTGACTGCCTCACGAGTGTCACTAGTGAATGCTTGCTCTGCTCTGAGGAAAACTGTTTCCCACATAGTTGCTACCTGTGTTGGCTGTATTCGATATAATTTAATATATGAGGGCTAGCCCCTCATACTCTGCTTGTATTGGTTCAAGCAATTGACCTTTGACCAGCGGGACTTTTGACACGTGTCTAACCCTTCACTGAAGCTTCAGAATCCATTAATGCACAACAGCCTGGGGCTGGACTAGCTATTGATCTTTTAAAATGGATTCTTAATATGACACTTATTTGTCACTTATAATTTGTCTGCTTTTCCCCAAATCCTGTTTTTTTTCCATTTATTTCTCAGGCGCTTCTTACCCACACTTGTGTAAGAGTAATAGGAGATAGGACTGAATTGCTGTAATTCTTACAGGGGCACTTACCATTTGCTGTTGTGGGGAGTCTGGAGGAGGTAAAAGTTGGAAACAAAATGGTGAAAGCTCGCCAGTACCCATGGGGCATCGTGCAAGGTAAATCTGAATTTTAGAGTGTTTTTAAGAGACTATTTAATGTTTTCAATATAAACCCCACAGAAATGGCAGCAACATTGTTCTGTTACTGAATGGGCAGATACTAGCCGGTGTTGTCGTACTGGGATTAAGTTAGCTATTAATTTAAAAAAAAAAGTCATTGTTTGATTCTGGGAGGGTCATGGCATCACCTGCTTAAGTCCATATCTGTGAGACCCGAAGGATGATGAGCATGTATTAAATCAGATCCTGTTCGAGTTAAGTACATTTAATATTGTAGGAATGCTTCTTGTGTCTCAAATGTTAAGAGCAGAGAAAAGTAATTTAATTTTCTTGGACTTGAGTAGGGAGTTGTGGAAAATAATTTTGGAACCTACTTGCTAGCATTAATGTTTGGATTATGTGTTGCAAATCACGAGGCAGCGTATTAAACAATAATAGAAACATGGTTGCTTTCTTTCTGTCCTCCCCATCCAAAATGATCAGCCAATTAAATAAAAGAAACCCAAAGAAATACTTTTCAACACTGCAGCTATTTGTGTGTGGTGAATGTGACTATTGTTTATCTAATTAGTGGAAAATGAGCACCACTGTGATTTTGTCAAGCTTCGTGAGATGCTTATTTGTACAAATATGGAAGATCTTCGAGAACAAACTCACACACGGCATTATGAGCTGTACAGGCGCTGCAAACTGGAAGAGATGGGTTTCAGGGACACTGGTCCTGAGAACAAACCAGTCAGGTAAGAGAGTGAATCCAGTTGTTTGACATAATGGAAAAGGTCTTTTGTTCTTTTCTGTTCTGGTTTGGGGGCATGCTCTGCAACACACCAAATGTGGAAAAGCTGCATCTTTCCTTGGTTGGAATAGGATCTTGTTCCTGAGAGAAATGCATACTTATTGTTCTTCTAGTGGTGGCAAAGTCTCAGATAACTTTGAGGTAGGATAGGATCTGGGCGTGTGTGTGTATGTATGTGTATATATATATGTATATGTATGTGTATATATGTATATGTGTGTGTGTGTGTGTGTGTATATATATATATATATATATAATTTTACCTTTACATTTAGGAGAGCACAGGTTAATTATACTTCTAAAAATCACTGAGGCTTTGTTCCTAACGTAAGGATCTTGACTTTTTTCTTGAAAAATATTTGCAATCTTTATTTTTCTTATGCCCATGTTATTCTCTTAACTTTTCGTGTGTGTCTAATTTCTATTTGGACATCACTTTTCACATGTTTATTGTTCTGCTGTTTTCTGTCTCCTGTTACCACTGTCTAAGAGACTAATAGTATGGTTGGATTCCAGAGTCTGAAAGCACTGAAATGCTTGCTTCAGTCCTATAAAATCACTAGTACCACTTTCATCTGACCTACCATCCTTAACCTCAAACACTAGAAATTTGTTTGTCACAGAATATATTCCAATAGACTTGAAAATTCTGAGGCCTGACTATGGGTGGGAAAAATTTACAAGAAAAAGCCAGTTTACTAAAGGGTCCTCCTTTTAGTTTGTTTAAAAATATTTGGAATCCTTCTGGTTCCTATTTTTATTATCTTGTTTTCCTGACAGTCTAGCCTTTATTTCCTTTTTCAGCCTCCCTGTTGCCCTTTACCTATTTTAAAAAAAAAAAAAAAAAAAAAAAAAGATCATTACACACGTAATGATTTTTGCATTAGAACTCTTTCAGAAATAAGCTGGTGCTTCGTGACTTCCCCCGCCCCTGGCTGTAATTAGTCAAAGTCTGTTAAGGGAAATTTATGAAATGCCAAGTTACTGTTGCGTAGAAGTGGTGGGTGATACTGGCCTCAGCTATATATTGATACAGTAAATAGCCTTGAGTTTAAAATAACTATTAATGCTCTGACTTTATCTTTTTTTAAAGACAAAAATCATATCGTCTTTACGTAGTCACTATAGAAATTGAAAATACGTGACTTTTAGTAACTTTTTAAAGAATATATTTGTAGTTGTTTACATTCTCAACTTTTATCTACAAGCAGGGAAGTTACAAAGTTGCAGCAGCTGATGAGTTCGAGAGTGGTAATGTTTTAGAATAATAACTTTTTATTGAATGAGTAGCTGTTTTTAATATTATATTGATGAATGAGTGCTGATGAGTAGAGCCACATAGAATAGCAATCCTCAAATGGCCTATAGACCTTCAGAAAACTTATCTAGGTACCGGTAGTGATGTATTTAATGTGAAAAGACTTGACTTCTGAACTGCCTTGAGAGAGACCTGAGTGTAAATGGGCACACAGATTAATATATATGGGTAATCGTAAATCACCCCTGAAATGGCCTCGTGCAAATAGCAGAGAGCAGGATTGCAGAGCAAGTTTTGGGCCCTTTCAGAGTCACATGGTTACTGTGGAGGAGGTTTTCAGATCACAGGTTTGGAATTAGGTGCCTGAAGTCTACCTAAGTCTAGTTTTGAAAATGTAAGCCCTTTTCTAGGAGTGGAAGAGGTTTTTTTTTAAAATGTATGTAGACTTTACTGAGTATCCTACAGTGGGCCCTAGCATGACATCTGATCAATAAAAGCAGATTCTGTGACACAATGGATACCCTCAAACTGCCAGCCAATTTCTAGTTAAAGTCAGGCTGGTTAGTTATTCAATCAAAAGGTACCCAATGTTGCCCGCATTGATGGCACTTGTAGCAGGAGAGAAAAAACAGGAAATAATACTGCTCATCTGTATCAAGGCACAGTAGAACCTTGTTCCAGGCATGCATGTCCTACAAATTGAAGAAGACGCTGGTAGTAAAAATCTATTTTGGAGGAAAATAGATTTTGTGATGGCAATATTTTATTAAAAGCGCCAATTGAGCAGGTTGCTGTAATTCATTCTTTAAAGGCTATGTTGCAGTGTGCTCACTACCCATAACTTACTACTCCTGGGTAGTTGTTGGATGCGCTGCACTTGATTGATTACAGTTAGAAGCAAGCAGAAAAATAGAGGCTTTCTAAATATGAAAATATGTTTCAAGTACTTGATACAGACACGTTGGTAGTTTTCTAAACTTTTAAACTGCAGTTTGCGGCGCTTTTTTGATTATTTGTCGTTTCAAGTAGCTAACATCTTTGTCTATTTTGTCTTTTTTTCTCTCTCCTGTCCCCTTTCCACTCCAGACTGATAGCTGATTGGTTGGTCCTGTAGCTACAGAATCAAATTCTGATCACAATTACTTTTTACCACAGGTGGCATTTCCTATGTCCTCTGAAAGGTTAGATCAGGCATGGTCAGCATTCAACCCAAGTGGCATGGTCAATCAGTGTGTTTGGCATGCAGCAGTTTAGGAAGGGGCAGAGGATTGGAGTGACAGTCAGGGAGGAGGTCAGAGTCAGGTTGATGCTGGTTTCAGGGTTTGGTCCTGCAGGAACTGGGGGTAGGTACCACTGAATTTGGTGTTGCTTCATCTCAGTGGCAACAGGCTTTGGTGGCACTGGGCAGTGGCATTGGCTGATTTATTAATGTAGCACTATCTCTCATTTCTGACTTGTGGCACACTTGTCAGAAAGGTTGGCCACCACTAAGTTTCTTATTTCTGTGTGCTGCACATTTCTTTTCAAACTGGTGTGATATTTAGTATTCATCATTACCATCTATAATGCAATTTAGAGATAAGGCCCTGTATGTTAAGTTTATCTTATTGTATGCCTAATGTAAGTCATTTGATTCCTCCTTCCATGTAGATTTTCCTTCGTAAGGTCTATGTATGAGATTTACTGGATGGATTTCCTAATTTATCAGGGATTTAAATGTAATTGGTTAAACTTTAGGTAGGATTATTTAAAGATCTAGTCACTTCTTAAAATGCAATTATAGAAAGTGTCTGGAATGTAGTTCCAAATCAAAGTGAGTTATATTTCATCAAGCAGTTTTGCAGAGGACCTTGGATTAGAGGATTGCTATAGTTACTGAAAAGAAAAAGGCTATTTAATTATGACTACAACAACCCTCCAACCATGTTTAGTTATGGGACATTGGTACCTTTTTAGCATCCTCTCCTATTTTCTGTTGGTCTTTTGTTGTTAGAGCCTTTGCTTTCTATCAGCATTCTCTCCTATTATCTGCTAGAATCATGTGTTGCATCGTAATTTAAGTAGGAACATCTTGGAGTAAATAATCTCTTTCCATGTTGTCTATGAGCACCTTGCACACTTTTGGACATAAGAATAAGGGAAGTCAGGTATGTCATAAACAGTGGACACTTACTAATATAGTTATTCACTGTAGAAAGCTTATGACCATATATGCACTTGTTGAATAGATTTGTAATTATTAATTAGAATAAGAAGAGGTACAAGGTAGTGTAGTTAATACATTTCTTAGTGCACTGATAAAGCTTTGTGCTTCAGAGTATAAACCAATTTCTAAGGGGTTAAAGCGGGGGTGGGGGAGGCAGGCTTTCTCACAGATGTCTATGCTGGACTTCTTATACATCTTACCTGTGAGCACCTGATGGTGCTCACTGCTTTTGTTAGCAGCTCAAGGAAACACAGAGACGCTTATTTACTAGAATCATGTGTTGCATCTTAATTTAAGTGGGAACCTAGATTTGCACATACTGAAGTAGCTTGAGATGAGTTTTGATTTAGTACTGAAATTCCTGTTTCCTGTCTTTGCTATAAAGATCCCATGCATATAGATATAAAGAACACCCCCCCCCCCCAAATTCACAACCATCATAGTTGACAGGATATTAAACCCCTCCTTAAGAAGACATTTACACCAAGGATGTCTCCTGCTTATGCCTTTATTTGGTGAAATGCCTTGGTGAGTAGACAGGCCTTCTATGTCTTGAAAGTCAGTAAATAGCAGCTTAGGGGAGCAAGTGCAGAGTAGGGAGTGTGAATTGGAGAACTCCACTGAAAATGCTGCTGCCAGTCTCAAGAATATATTGTATTTATTTGAATACCACATGCACCTTTCCCCACAAAATTAGCATTTCCAAATTAGAGTGCATGCCCTAGCAGGGAAGTTGATTTTCTGCTCAGAATAGTAGCATGGAGATGCTGTAAGATGGTTGGTGCTTTTCATTCTCTTTCCTCCAGTGGCCCCATAGAGGGAGGGGCAGATGTGGTAGGAGAGAGCACAGGGGTGGAGGCATATAGTGGTATGGTCTCATTTCACTTTGACTCCTGCTGTACCTGAAATGTGAAGCCAACTGCCCAGCAGCAGCAGTGGCATTTTTGTTCAACCAGTGCTGGAGGAGTCAATTAACATCATGGGTTATTATAACCTTCCTGATTTACTTCTAATTCCTCCTTACCCTACAGGTGGTAAAGATCCTCTCTCTTTTTATGGTCTTGGTGTTCCACTAAACTGGCTATCATTTCTTCAGCAATTTTGCTGTCTGTTAGCTGTTAGATACTCCCAGTCTCTCTCCTTTTATTTCACAGCCCTGCAGAATGTTTTTAGTTCTTTTCAAAATCCTAGATCTGCCCATGGAGTGCACTTTTTAGCATCAGCTATAGTTTGAGCTTTTAGCTGAGCAGCCAAGGCTTTTGACAGTTCAGCTATGAAAGGGTTAAAAATGTAGCTTCTGCCTAAGCAGGAAAGAGACTGAGTGAATGGAAGAGTAGGTTCTGTCTCTACCGGTGACCATAACTTTGGAAACATCCTTTTTTCCCTTCCTTCTGCCTTCCCAAAAACAAGTTGCAAGTCTTAAATGGGGTTGTGTGATGCACTAGAAAATATGGTAAATCTTGACTATTGTGCTTTAGTTGATATTGGCTTGTGATGTTAAAAAGGCATTAAAGTTTGACTGCCCAATGCAGGATTTTTGCAGTGGACTATACCTGTAGGCATAAATTCTTTGTACCCCTTTCTTGTAGACTTTCATTTATAAGTGGAGTAACCCAAACCATGAAACATCTAGTGTTCTACTGACAGTTAGAATTCAGTTCATTTAAGATCTTTGAATGTGAGCAGAACAAGATTAATTTGCACCTTTGGTTTTTAGGGTCGCACTACTAAAGTATTACACAGATAGGAAAAAGTCTGTATCTCACAGCCAGGCTACTGTAGAAAGGTAGGTGGTAGTGCTACCCTGAGGTATGTAGTAGATCAGTAATGTATTAAGTTATTTACCTTAGTGGTAGGTAAATATGGTGGTCACAAAGAAGGGAAAGTCTTACAGAAAGATAACAAAGATGTTAGAAGGCAGCCAGGCCCTGAGGACAGCAGGCCTTAGGGGAGGAGTGGTGACTTCCAGCTGCCAGCATGATAGGATCGTGCAGTTGCAGTGGTAGCTGATACAGGCAGTCCTCGGACTTACAACACAATTGGTTCCTGAAAGCTGCATCTGAAGACAAAACATTGCAACTTGGAACCGATTTTCCCATAGGAACCAATGTTATAAATGGGGGATTGGTTCCTGAACCAAAACCCAATACCCTATTTTCACCAAAAATAACCCAGAATTTCATACTCAATCAATTATAAATGAGTAATATAGCTACCATAATGTATTTCTATTGTAAATAGCAATCATATTGATTTGGAAGGGCTTCTTTGAGGTGACTTTGCTGGACTTTTTGAAGGGCTCTTGGCTGTACTTTTTTTGAAGGGCTCTTGGCTGAAATCTTCTCAGGAGTCTTGGCTCCAGGTTTTTCTGGAGTCTTGTCTGCTTTCTTAAAGAAAGTGTCCGAGGAAGTTTGGACAGATGTTCTCCAGGGAGATGTGCAATGCAGCAAACTTGTTCACTGGTGTGGCATCAGATCAGATCAAGCATTGTAAAGTTGAAACTGACATCAGAAAGTTGAAAAAGGGCATCAATTTACAAACGTTGTACGTGCGAAACGTTGTAACTCGAAACGTTGTAAGTTGAGGACTGCCTGTATTTTTCTCACCTCCCCCCAAATTAGCGTCTGTGGTAGCTGCCTCAATCGCCCCACCCTGTTTATGCTACTGAGTTATAACGTCCATGCACTTTTTTTCCATTTAAAACCTGGAATGTATTATGTAAAGCATAGCACAGCCAGTTTTATGTAAACTTTGAGAATCCTTTTACTATGTACAGTTTTATGAGGGTAAAGATAGATGTAACAGTTGTATCCGTATCAAAGATTACTGATAAAAATTGTTATGATGCAGCTGTTACATTTGCATGATTCTGTAGTGATGCAAGCCCTAGTAAACCGTTCCAACTTAATCTTGCTTCAGTCAGGGTCGAAACTAGGGCAGTTTAGCTCATATAACCGCAAGCTCATGCAGACAGAGCAATTCCTGGTGTAAGAGCTGATACATACTCCTAAGCAACACCAGCTCCTCCTCCTTTTTTAAAGTATGTATGTTCATACTCTGAGGAGTGAGTTAGCTTAAACTTAAACTCTAAGGAAATACAGTTCACTTGTACTCATTAATTGTGCTGTGGATGTTCAAACACAGGAGGGAAAAAGATTGAAGTCAGTATATTTATATTTATTTTTATTTTTGTCATTCTGAAAGATGATTGTCACACATGCTAATACAACTATTTGGGTTCAATGCGGTGAGCATGGATTACAGTAGTAAGAAAGATGCATCAGCCTAGGCTTTAGCACGTGTTACCACCCATAGCATGTACCAACAGTTCCTGGAGAGCTTTGTATTCTGGTTGCTAGCTCATGATACAGCCTGAGTTACTGTTAGGGTGGCCATCATAGAGGACATTTCTGCTACTCTGTCCTCTAGTCGTATGAAATCTGATGCCTTTATGTCCTCTATTTTCTCTTAAAGAGAAAAATAGAGGACATAAAGGTGTCTAGTTTCATATCAATAGAGGACAGGACAACCAGACTGTCTTCTATGGTGGCCACCCTAGTTACTGTATTTGTTTTTTAACAGTACAGCTACTGCAAGCTGGATTAAAGTAGCTGCAGGTATGCTGGCATATATGCTCTGATTCCATTTTCATTTTGCTATAAAGACTACTTTTTAGGCTTGAACTAAACTAGTTCCCCAGCTAAAGAGCTAGGGGGTTGTTTCCAAGACCTTTTAAAATGTTACATAAAATGTTGCAGTGCAATAGTCGTGAGGCAGGAAAAGTGACATTGCTATATGTACTATTGCGTATAGCATATATGCAATTCCTATATGCATATTTGACATTGCATATAATGTACTATTGAAATTTTAGGCCTAAACGCACATTTTCAAAAGGGAATGGTGCTCTCCGTATTGAGTTGTAGGGTAAGCCAAGATGAATCAGCCTTTTGGAATTTGGAAACTTCCTGTCATTGTCATCAAACTAGCAGGAGGCATTTTGGCTTACTGTAGCATCTAAATCAGCAATTTAGATTCTTAGTTCCCTTGTTTTAGAGTGTTTTTCTGTTTTTTTTGGTTTTTTGGGGGGTTTTTTTTTCCCCACTGAAAGTTAATATATGAGTGGTAACAGCTGAAATGGAATTTAAATCCATTAATATATAAAGGGAGGCCACAAGAATTTAATAAATACGAATCTGATGTAGCATTTGAGCTGTCTTGGAGCAAGCCATATACTTCATTGTTGAGAGCAAAGGCAAGAGGTCAGGGGAAGAGGATAAGAATATAAAAATAGACTGATGGAGCACATATGGAACATCCAAACAAAAGTCATAATCTTCAAGATTTTGGCAATCCTGTTATTAAACTATTTGCCATTATTATGTTCTGTAGGAAATGAAACAGATTCTCAGTTTGTGTAAACCACTGTAGCTTTACTGAACCTACCTCATCTGAGGATCTGACCATAAACTAAATTTTTATGGAATTTTATCTTAAAAAAGAGTGTACCAGTAATTTTTTGGGGAAGATCATATTAACCTAGACTTTACAATGCACTTTTCAAAAAAGTTATACTTTTCTAAAAATGGGAACGGTCATATGTATTTAAGAATAAATCAATACTTGTTTTAATAGTCTCATCTTTATTCTGTGTCCATAGATTTATACAGCCAAAACTATTTTTCTCTTTAAGTTTCAGATATTAGTGCTTGACTTTGTTAGCTGCAGTAAAAAAGCTAAAAAATTTAAAAAGTACATTACCTATATTTTTGTCAGGTATATTCATACATATCAAGAAATGAGCCTATGCAGATATCAGAGTATTTGTAAAACCAGATTTCTCATATATCCACCTGATTGTGGCAAACTTTATTACTTTTTAAATCACATTAGAAATCTTGTGTTGTTTGCTTTCCAGACAGACTTTCTTACTTTGTAACTTTCTTAGAAAGATACCTCTTTCATGAAAGTTTACTAAGTCTAAAACAGAGGTTCTCAACCTTTTTTGGCATCCAGGTACCCCACCACTGCAGTTTTGAATGCGGTGGCACCCTTGGGTGAGAATCCTTGTTGGTGCTGCCTAAGCTTACCTGAGTGCTTCTCAGCCAGGTTCTAGGAGGACTGTAGGTGAGGACAGACCAGAAAGAGCTGCACAGCATGAGGCAGTTTTGCTTAAAGCCTTAATGCCGGGGCAGCATGCTGGGCACCTAGCCACTGCCACTGTGGCACCTTATTTGGGAACTACTAGTCCAGAACCTTTTTGTACAAGGTAAAATCTGAATTTAGCATTTCAGAGACACTGATTTTTGGGGGGGTGTTTTTTGTGGGTTTTTTTAAGATCAGGCTCTCCAAGTATGAGAACTTTTTTGTTTCTCCAAAGGTTGGATAGCTTGCTACCTCTGTTTCTGTAAACTATAAATCATGCAAATTGGAGTCGAAATATACCAACTTCATCGTTTCTAAAGCATTGATGACCTAAATTGTTGCATTTTGAGATCAAATCATACTGGCTAAGAAGTATTCTGTGTGTGTGTTAAACTGACTCGTACATTTATTTTAATTAAAATCAAGAAGGGTATACTGGCTATGCCTCTTGTCCAGCGACAATTATTCATTTTATATGAGAAGTTTTTGAGAATTAAAGATTTGAGCCCAGTACAACTTATTGAAGTAATGTGCCAGATGAGATTTGAGTGTTTCACTTATTTCCGTATTATATAAACCATATGGTAGACTGTTTATATTCTCTGGACTTCAGTGTACAGGAGACCTATGAAGCAAAGAGGCATGAGTTCTTTGGTGAATTACAGCGGAAGGAGGAAGAGATGCGACAGACATTTGTGCAGAGAGTCAAGGAGAAAGAAGCAATACTGAAAGAAGCTGAACGTGATGTATGTATGCCTCTGTTTTTCTGTTTAATTTGATGGTGCTTGAAATTTTTTGCAAAATTGCAACAGTGTTGGTATTCTGTAATAAATTTTAATTTAACATTTAAATTGCATTTACATTGAGGGGCCATGACTAGAATGGCTCCTTTGTACTAGATGTTGTACCAACAATGTATAAATGTATAACAGTTCCTGCCCCAGAGCATTTGCAGTCTGAAGGGCTGTCTGTCTGGGTGAAACAAATAAATGGGCTGGGATAAAGGGCGATGAAGATGGGGTAATGGGTGTAATAGTCTGTGCAGTTTTCAGCTCTTGTGTAACATGATCCCTGCTCACCATGCCCTACTGGATATCAAGTTGTAGTTTTCTATATGAATTGTAGCAGGGGTAATTTTTGAGCAGAGAGCAGAAAGAAAGATAAGATGGTAACTGTAGGTATTGACCCACAGAAACGTTTGAAATCAGCAGTATTTTAAGACAGTACTTTAAAGATAGGTAACAGGCACGACCACCCTATTGAACCTCAGAAAAAGTAGGTGACAAAATCATATTTTGCCAATCCTGCTTGATGGTAGCCAAAATTCAGTGACAGTGCGACTGAAGAATACTTTATTCCCCAAAGAAACCAGCTCCTTGGTATCTTTGTTCATAATGGGTCCATCTACACGAGATGCTTACTGCACAGTTCATTAATTAACTATGCAGTAAACAGCTCTGTGTCTACATGTGCCGTACCTATTAGGGCGTACAAAACTATTAAACTCCAAAGCAACTTGTAAATAAAAGTACTACCCTGCTCCAGAGGGGGGTTTTTTGTGCACAGCAGCACATGTGTAGCTGCTGAGCCAGCTGACTGGACCACCAGGGTGCTTCTGTGAATGGGCTGTCTGCAGGCTAGTGTGCCAGAGGGCTAGTGTAGGGAAAAAATGCAAAAGTACTTGTTGTAGAAGTGCATTATTTGATGTTGGCATCACTGGCAGAGTGAAGGTAGGAGTCAAACTTGAAGCAGAATAATGAGGATACAGCAAAACTGTAGAAGACTTGGAAAGTCGAGATAAATAATTTTTATTGGTAGTCGAGGGCGATGCATAGGGGTTGCATGCAGGTGCATGTGCGCCCCCTGCAAAAAGGCGCTGCCGACAGTGCCGGCGCTGCCTTTTTTGCATGAGTGGGCAGTCACTGCTTGCCACCCCACTGCTGACACCACCAGTAATATTTGCAGGCGGTTCCCCTGCTGCCAACGGTGTCGGTGGTGTTTGTGGGTGCTCCATGCTTATCACCACCGGGCTCCTACTGCCACACTCCCACCACTGCCGGTGCAACTGTGCCCTGCCCAGCCACTGGGGGCACACGCCATTCATGTTGGTAGTGGAAGAGGAAAGACAATAGAAGGAAAATTAAACTATTTTTTGCTGTATTATTTATAAAGCCCTCATTTCGGTAGGATGTAGATATCACTTAAACAATTAAAGATAATTACAACGTGGTGGAAGAAATCCATAGACTGTTTGTTCTTTAGCCCAAATTGATGCTATATACAATGATAAGAACTTGTTAGTACTTGTGACAGCCAATAAGAAATTGTACTGTCTTGAAGTGTCTAGCTCCACATTGGGTGTGTCTACACATGCAGAGGTTATTGCTTTGCAGGTTAATGCTCCCAGGAAGCTCCCAGGCACGCTGTTTACATATGCGGCCAGACAGCAGCACATTGAGCCAGGTCAAAGCAGCCCTGGTTGGCAGGGGACCCCGGGTGTCAGCCTGCTAGCCCAGGGTGGCTCCAACCCAAGTCAGTGTGCTGTGGAGGGGCTGGCTGAGGCACACGGGTGCTTCTGTGCAGGGCTAGCCTGCAGGCAGCCCCCGCACTGAAGTATCCTTCTGCCCCAGCC
>NW_017728906.1:91930731-91935116 GCF_001723895.1 Crocodylus porosus | reverse complement strand
GTTTACATATGCGGCCAGACAGCAGCACATTGAGCCAGGTCAAAGCAGCCCTGGTTGGCAGGGGACCCCGGGTGTCAGCCTGCTAGCCCAGGGTGGCTCCAACCCAAGTCAGTGTGCTGTGGAGGGGCTGGCTGAGGCACACGGGTGCTTCTGTGCAGGGCTAGCCTGCAGGCAGCCCCCGCACTGAAGTATCCTTCTGCCCCAGCCAGCTGGCTCAGCATCTACACTTGTGCTGCTGTGCATAAAAAACTCCAGAGCAGAATAGTATTTGTATTTACAACTATTTACTTGTGTTTACAAGTACCACCCTGCCCCAGAGTTTAATCGTTTTGTATGCCCTAATAAGTTATAGGGGCACACATGGAGACAGATGCTTACTGCACAGTTAATTAGTCAACTGTGCAGTAAACATCTCATGTAGACGTGCCCATTATAAATAAAGATATCAAGGAGCTGGTTTCTTTGGGGGATAGAGTATTCTTTGATCTCATTATTACTGAGTTTTGTCTGCCATCAATCAGGATTGGCAAAATATGATTTTTGTCATCTACTTTTTTGAGGTTTACTATAGTGGTCCTGCCAGTTAACTGTCTTTAAAGTACTGTCTTAAAATTGCTTCTCATTTCAAACTCGGTTAATGCTGTTAACTTTCTACAATTTTTTTTTTTCCATGTGCCTCAGTCATATTTGGGAGGGGATGCATGCGTTTGTTTGTTACAGTTTTATAGTTTCAGTATCAAGAGGATGTTTAACTAGGGTCAGAATTTCTAAACAGGATAGAACCTTTAATTTTTATAGCTATGAAGATAATATGTATAGTTAGTTCATTTCCTGAGTAGGAATAAACTATGCCAATATGAACACTCTCGTATTGAAGAAACAGTTTTGTGTCCAAAGGCAGCACTCGCAGATTGTATCCAGTGTCAAATATAGTTGTCTGTGTTTACTTTTTGGAAAAGATGGCTACCTAGTCAGAGGAAATGCTCAACCTTCTTTAAGGGTTGCCTTCTAATTGTAGAGGAGCAGCTGGTTGGTTTGGCCTGGATTGCTAAAGGATTTTGGCTTTTATGCAGTTGTCAGTGAGACCAAGCATTTCATACTCTTCACAGAAGCGATCAAGTGTGCCCTGGAGCTCTGTAGTTGAGTGGGCACACATGACAGTCATCAGCATATTGAAGATCAGAAATGGAGGTGTTGGTTATATTGGACCACAGTACAGATGGCAAAGAGTTGGTGCATCTTTGCCTGACTAGTGCTAATATTGAAGGGGTTCTTTTCCCAGCTGTTGCTTAGGATGATTGCTGCCATGCCAACATGAAGAACTCCAATAATGGTAACAAATTTTGGCATGCATCCAAGTCCTATCAGGCCCTTCCATAAGGCCTCAGTAGATTGAAGCAAAGGCCTTAGTCAGGACAACAAAGGCCAAATAAAGATCTTGGTGTTGCTTGAGGCACTTTTCTCCTGTAGCTGTCTGGCAACAAAGATCATGTCTATTGTAAATCTGAGTGGTCATAAACCCCATTAGGCACAATCTCTTCAGTGAGGAAAATGAGTCTATCAGGGAGAATATGGGAGAGGATCTTCCTAGCTATGGGCAGGAGTGCAATACCATGGTATCTGCTGCAGTCAGTCTCCTTTTTTGAATATGGTATTTATTCTGGCATCTCTTGAACAACTGGGAATTTGTTCGTGTTCTCAGATATTTGTAGTAACAACATGCAGTTGGTAAGAGTTTTTTTCCACCTTGCTTATCAATTTTAGCTGGTATTCCATCAGAACCACTTGCTTTATTGTTTCTTATCTGCTTAATGGCTTTCAGGACCTCTTGATAAGTTGGTGGATCTTCAAGGTAGTCCTTATGGGGTATTGTGGAATGGCATTGATGGTATTGTCTTCAACATTCAAATCTTGATTCAGGAGCTCTTGAAAGTGTTCTTTCTACTGGGTGTTTATGGTGAAACTGCCTCTGAAGAGTGTTGTTCCATTGTTGGAGCTCAGAAGGATGGCTGTAGGATTTCCTAAAGGGAGGTGCAGGAGCTGCATCCTGCATTTCAAGGATGACTACTGCCCCTGCTCCCAGGCTCCTCCACCTCCACTGGTGAGGTCAGACTGCACTGTGGAGCCTTTGGAGACTTTAAGTCTCTAAAGCAGCTAGATATCCTTCCTCCCTTTTTTTTTTGTGCTCAGAGGCATGCCTTCTCCCCACTTCACCCCCTTTCCCTGCCTGCTGCAGCAGCAGGTTGAGAGAGGGGGAAGGGCAAGGGGAGTGCGGGGGACGTGTCTCTGAGCACAGAAGGGAAGGGAGTGGGATTTTCACCTGCTTCAGAAACGTAAAGTCCTTAGAAGCTCCCATACCATGGTCCAGCCCAAAAGCGGGGTGAACCTGCATGATGGCCCCCCCTCTGGATCTTCCCCTGGATGGCTCCTTTTGTGCTTGGCCTATAAATGGCTTTGGTTGCACTGAAGGAACGATGCATGTCACAGCTATTGGCAGACTTTTGAATCTCTGTTGCTTTATCCTCCCACCACTTGTTCTTTCACTTTTCAACTTCTGGGTATCAGCTTTAACGTGTCTTGCTCCTTTTTGGATTTGATGTCATTCTGTTAAGCTTTGAAGGCTCTCCTTTTCCTGTCAGTGAGAGCTTGAATTTCTCTATTGTTCTCATTGATCCAGTCCTGATGATTCTTTATGGACAAGCCTAGAGATTCTTCTTATACCTCATGGGTGCTTGCTTGAGGCATCATCTCTCAGTGATGTCAAGATCACCAGGGAGGTTGCCAAGTTTCTCACTGAGGCACTGCTGGAGACCATCGCTTTTTTTTAGCAGGGTCTTTCAAGCACTTCTCTTTGGTTGCTTCTTTAGTTTGTCATTTTGGGGCAATATGAGTGGACATGATGGAATGTATCAAATGATGATCCAACCAGCAGTTATCTACACTGGACATAGCTTTGGTTATACAGACATTATGACAGTCGTGGGCACGCACTGATATGGTAAGTCAGGAGTCGTAAGGAGTTCATATTGATGAGATCATGTTCCAGCCATTTGCTCAGGAGAAAAACTCCACTTGAATTGACTTTACCCACCCCTGCCTTTCCAAGTGTTCTTTTGCATAGCTCTGAGTCCGTGCCCACTCTGATATTGAAATCACTAAGAAGAATTATCTTTCCTTGTTTTGGGACAGATGACAGGACTTGGTCAAGTTTAGAATAGGAAAACCCCATTAAGGTAATGATTTTCACTTCTGTGCCATTCCGTTCAGATTGACACGATTGGTATAATTCCTTCTTCATTTTTAACACAGATTAAGTTCTGTAGAAAAATGTTTTGTCATAAAGCTGTTTACAAAAAGAAAATAAAAACTGGGTGAGTTAAGCCATTCCTCAAATGCATCCTCCAACATGCATCTCTGATCAAATGCATATAGAGCATATCAGGGCCTGGACAGACAACAAGTTCATAGAGGTATAGCTTACATTGACAATGCATCAGGAGGGCATGGTGAGGCATGTTACCCCACAGATTTCTGCACCAACAACAGGGCGCAGGGCATGGGGCTGCAATGGATCCAATGCCTGGCAGCAATGGGGGCAGTGGCAGTGCGGACCTGTGCGCTTCCTATTGGCAGCACTCATATGTTGCCTGTGATACCTTTTATATCAGTTTTGTGCACTGGCATAAGTTACACTATACTGTATATAAATGTAGACAAGAAGTCATATGGGGGTATTAGCACATAGTGGGCACTATTAGAATGTCTCACTGCTAGGTAGAAGAAGAGCAGGTAACAGTCAATCTGCCTTAAGCCTAAATCTCTTCCAGCATAAACATAAAACAAAATGCTAACATAATTATAAATTTTCCTGGTGTAATTTAATCCCTGACTTTTCTTGGATAATTCTGCCCTGGATTCAAGCAAGCTACCCTGGTCTTTGTCTCTACATTATTTGTCCGTTTATTGTTTATATTGTTTATAAAGTTGTAAATGTCTTGTGTTTAAGCTCTTATGTTCTTAACTATCTAGAAGGCTTATGTTCTTAAATATAAAGGCATTCTTTTTATATAAACACTATTTAAGAAGATTTTGATGCATTTGTTCTTATGATTTCATGAAGCAATATATTTCTTTAAACAGTTAAACAATATCAGAATCTGTAATGATAACATAATGCAATTTTTTTGACTAGCTGAATGAGTTGTAGCAGTGTTGGAGTGATGTTATATCTGTGATGGTCCAGGAATATGTGGGTGGTAAGGAATTTGGAGGCTGTATCTTGTATTGGACCAACTCGTGGTGCTCTGGTGTGGTGCCAGAGGACTGGAAGAGGGCCAACGTGGTTCCCATCTTCAAAAAAGGGAGGAAGGAGGACCTGGGAAACT
>NW_017728906.1:91928268-91930511 GCF_001723895.1 Crocodylus porosus | reverse complement strand
TTGGTCCTCGGGCCCGCACTGTTCAACATCTTCATCAGTAATTTGGATGAGGGGGTAAAAAGCACCCTGTTCAAATTTGCTGGTGACACCAAGATGTGGGGGGGATGTAGGCACACTAGACGGGAAGACTAGGCTGCAATTGGACCTAGACAGGCTACAGGGGTGGGCAGATGAGAACAGGATGGGTTTCAACACTGACAAGTGCAAGGTGATGCACCTGGGGAGGAAGAACCAGTACCATACCTACAGGCTGGGGAACTCCCTTCTCCTCAGTGCAGAGGCAGAAAAGGATCTTGGAGTCATCATAGATGCCAAGGTAAACATGGGCCAGCAGTGTGGGGACGCGGTCAGGAAGGCCAACTGCACCTTGTCAGGCATCCATAGATGCATCTCAAGCAGGTCCAGGGAGGTGATCCTCCCCCTCTATGCGACTCTAGGCCGCAGCTGGAGTATTGCTTCCAGTTCTGGGCACCACACTGCAAGCAGGATGTGGACAACATGGAGAGGGTCCAGAGGAGGGCCACTCACATGATCGGGGGACAGCAGGGCAGGCCCTACAAGGAGAGGCTAAGGGACCTGAACCTATTCAGCCTCCACAAGAGAAGGCTGAGGAGGGATTTAGTGGCCTGTTACAAACTAGTCAGAGGGGACCAGCAGGCACTGGGGGAGTCCCTGTTCCCCCGAGCTCTCCCAGGAGTGACTAGAAATAATGGTCACAAGCTGGCAGAGGGTAGATTCAGATTAGATATCAGGAGGCGCTACTTCACGGTCAGGGCGGCTAGGATCTGGAGCCAACTTCCAGGAGAAGTGGTGCAGGCTCCTACCCTGGGGGTCTTTAAGAGGAGGCTGGATGAACACCTTGTTGGGGTCGTTTGACCCCAGTACTTTTTCCTGCCATGGCAGGGGGTCAGACTCGATGATCTGCTCAGGTCCCTTCCAACCCTACTAACTATGAAACTGCATGGTTGGGATAGACTTAGACAACATTTCAAATGCAATGCATTCTTCATCAGGTCTGAGGAAAAAGAATGCCCTCCAAGACCTGAAGAAGAATGTACTGCAGTTAAAAACTTGTCTGTTGTAACCATGAAGTCCAGTAAGAAATACCACCCACAAAAATC
Source organism: Crocodylus porosus (assembly GCF_001723895.1). Classification (NCBI taxonomy): domain Eukaryota; kingdom Metazoa; phylum Chordata; order Crocodylia; family Crocodylidae; genus Crocodylus; species Crocodylus porosus. Next base: position 91,929,390 of record NW_017728906.1, on the reverse strand, counting down.
CTTGCCTCTGAGTGAGTTATACTTAGATTGTTAGGAATGTTTCCTTATGGCAAGGCTACCACCTTGTGTCACTAGTCAGAAGTGCAATTTTTGTTCCCTGTTTAACAGCTGCAGGCTAAATTTGAACATCTTAAACGGCTTCATCAAGAAGAGAGGATGAAACTAGAGGAAAAAAGAAAGCTTCTGGAAGATGAAATGATTGTGTTCAGTAAAAGGAAAGCTGCCACTGAATTACTCCAAGCACAGGCTTTTGCATCCACACCTACAGTTAGTTTGAAAAAAGACAAGGACCGGAAAAAGTAAGTACTCCTTTTAGCAGTCTAGAGTACCAATAGAAAAAATTCTTCACATTTTAAAACAGTTACTTAGAAATAGATATCAGTCATATTTAAAAAAAAACTGTATAAATGTGATCTCTTATATGATAAGAAGATAAAAGTGTGAAAATACCATTATTTTTAGTTATTGGCTTAAGTAACTTAGTATTAGCTGATTTAGAAGCTGCTGTATGTTCTGAGAATTCTTTTTTTCAATAAGGGATCCAGGTTTTCGGCTTGAAATCCTGTGCTTTGATGTCAAAAATCAAGAAACTGATCAGGAGCAGAGAGAGAGAGAGAAGTTAGAAAGGGAGAGATTCACACACAGGGAATTCCAGAAATAGCATTTGGATGCAGTTCTCAGGTTTTATGAGTTTAGGGTATGTGTTAGTTCTTAAAAGTTGTAGAAAATACAGAATTGATCTGCAGAGCTATTGTTTTCTTGCATTTCTTTTTTTATTCATTGTCTTATCGCTGAGTTTTGTGCTATTTTCTAATGAACGAATCCAATGTGGATCTTTGCCAGTACCCAATAGTCTAACCACCTCTGGGTTGATGGTTCTAATTCATTTATAGTTCTGTGATATCTTCTCTTTGCTGAGGAGCCAGATGCTGTATCATAACCAGGGATCCTGGTTGTCTCTGATTAACCCAAAAATTGCAGATTTTTATTTTTTTTTAAAGGTAACCCAAAATCCACATTTTTTCCTTGATCAAAATGAAACACCACTTTGTGTGTGTGTGTGTGTGTGTGTTTGTGTGTATACACAGTGCTTATCAGGGACGCGCGCGCACACACACACAC
>NW_017728906.1:91913658-91928168 GCF_001723895.1 Crocodylus porosus | reverse complement strand
CACACACACACACACAGAGTGGTGTTTCATTTTGATTATGGAAAAATGTGGATTTTGGGTTATTTTTTTTTAACCTGAAAATTGGGGATATCTTTTATCAGAGAAAAAACAGGATCCCTGATCATAACTGTTGTCAAGTCTGCTTACAAATCCCAAACTTTAGGACTTTGTAACTTGTCTATGCAATTGTACTATAAACTGAACATTCCCTAGAACAGTGGTCACCAACCAGTGGATCTCAATCCACTGGTAGATCCTGGAGCTTCTTGGAATTGATCTGAGGCTGGGGTGGACAGCTGAGTTCCTGCGTGCAGGCACGCATGCCCCCCAGACCAGCAGGTCAGTCCGTTGGGGAGGGAAGGGGCGGGGGCTCAATTGAGGCCCCCGTGGTGAGGGACAGTGCCATAGAGGCAGGAGCAGGCGTAAGTTGAGTGGGGTCCTGGGTGGGTGGGACTTACCTGCTGGGGAAGGGTGCCCCCAAATAATTTTTTCTGTCTGCTTTCATCTGCCCCCTCTGCCCCACCTTCCCTCCCTGCAGACTTACCTGCTGTGCTGGGGAGGGGGGGAGCAGGGAGGCATGGCACATGGTAGATCTTGGGTTGCTTTTAAATGCCAAAGGTGATCTTCTACTTGAAAAGGTTGAAGACCACTGCCTAGAATATGCCTTTTTGGAACTTGCAGCACTCTCCGTGATCCCCCACAAAGCTAGAAAAAAATGGAATTCTAGAGGTACTTTGAAAAAGCAGAACTCCAAAGTACTGTTGCAAAACTAATGTGTTTACAGAAATAAAACTGATCCACAGAAAATACACTTTAATTGTGGAGGTGACAAAAACAGCCAATGCTGTCATATAATTAATATTGTTTATAAAATATAATTTTGATGTAGTGGATTATAACTTAACTGTAATTAAGTATGCTTTATTGGTTTGTGTCAGCTTCACTGAAGTGGAAAACATTTTTGATCTGATGCACAGATACTAGCCAAGAAAAGGTAGAGGTTATTCAGGCACACATGTCAAACAGGAGTGGATGGAGTTGTTGATTGTAACCGTGTTCGTCTAAGGACATAAGCAGACAAGATTCTTTGGGTAGATGTGATATCTTTTATTAGACCAACTAAACAGGATTGGGCTTGACTTCTATGTGTACAGTGATATTCTGCTTCTATTTTGCTGACATGTATTGCTTCTGGTAAACTACATGGCTATTGTATTTTTTCCTTTATTTTTTCTGTAAGAACCACAGAAGATGCAGAAAACAGGGGTGCCTGAATTGTACTGCTTTGAACAATTCTAGTGTTTATACTGTCTGTATATTTACTTTATTCATCTGAAGAGATTTAATAACATGCTTTTTGTTTCTCTTTTTCAGTTCCAGTTTTATGTAATACCGATGATTGCGACAAGCAGATTTAAAAAATGATATATAAGGAAGCTCTGATTTCCTGTACTTTTATTTCTTTGCTATTTTTCTTACAAAATTTTTTGGAAAGTGAACCTTGATTCTGTAAGTTACAAGGGAAAAGTATTTTAAATATATGGTCAGTATGTATACAGTACTGCAGTTACTGTTACATTAATATATCTCAATGGGCATTTCTATTAAGCAGTTGCCTTGATATGCACTTAAATTACATACCTGTATGACCAAATTACTTTCATTTAAGTGCATTGTACCAAAAATATATCCATGCTATGAACAGTTTTCATTCATAATATGAATGCTGTAGTACAGAAGTATATTCACCGAATGTATCTTTTATGACCTTACCAAAGAATTAGTTATTTTGATATGGTATGTTAATTTACTGAATACCATTTAATGTAACTTCTAAAGTGTTTTAACTAACCACTTGTCTTAATAGTTTGCTGACAAAGATTTATTTGTTTTTTAGAAACACTGTCCTAATTTTATGATATGTCCTGTATCATGGTTTTCTTCAGAGCTGAATTGTCCATGATAATATTTTTATCTGATATTACTCATTCACTGCCAAATCGTTTTAAAAGATATGGCCTACACTTCCACTTGAATTAACTTTTATAGTCTTCTGCCTTTTTTATATATCCTCTGTGGTGTAGGAATTGGATATTTTTTAAATGGATGGGACTGTTAATAACACACACGAGCAATTTTATAAGCATGAATCGTCCTGTTTACTTCAATGAGACTTACTTGCATAAAACTGAACTCATTTATACTTGCTTCTAGGACTGGGGCCTACTACTTACTTTTCTACTTTATTACATAAGCTATTTAGTTCCTTCAGAATAGGTTAAAGAATAATTTTTAAAACAAACTTCAGAAAGTAACTGTTATGCCATACAACTACAGTTCATAACTAAACTTCCCTTCAACAAGGAAAGCCTCTTTCAGTTAAACTGGTTTTAAATGGTTCCTGTGGTTTTTATAGTCTGGGATAAGCACTTAACAGTATTTTATAGTTCTCCAAAGATGTTTTTACATGGTTATTTTTAAACAAAATATTAATACTTAACTTGACATATAAAACACATTGTATTTTCAGAAATGTATCTATACTGATTTAGATTGCATTTTTTCTTGTATATGTCCAAGGGAGAGCACTTCACAATACTCTTAAACAAATGTAATGCAGTTGTTTACTTTTCTAAACATTTGGCAAAGAAACCACTTTGTTAAGAAAAATAAAATATTAAATCTTCTGTATTGGCTGGCTGGTTGGTATTCTGATGCTGTACTTGTACTCAGGGCATTCCTACTATATTCACATTGAATCGGTGATGCATGTAAAGATAAGGAAGGGAAGGGAAGAAAATAATAGAAAGGAGCATAAGATTGACTTGCAATGCCCATGCTGGCCAGGAAAGAGTTAACAAGCTACCATGGGCACCAATGATACTGCCACAGGAGACCCTGAGTGAATCAAAAGTGACTACAGGGCTCTGGGTGCAAGTGTGAAGGGTCTGGGGCTCAGGTCATGTTTTCTTGGATCCTTCCAGTCAAGGGAAACGGCCAAGGCAGGAGCAAGTACGTCCTGCAGATCAATACCTGGCTGCGCAGGTGGTGTCGCCAGCAGGGATTTGGCTTTTTTGAACGTGGGTTAAGGTTCCAAGAAGAAGGATTGTTGGGAAGAGATGGGATCCAGCTGATGGAGGGAGAGGAGCATCTTCGCAGACAAGCTTGCTAACCTAGTGAGGAGGGCTTTAGTTCATCAGGGGATGGAGACCAAAGCCCTGGAGTAAACGGGAAGTGGGAGACCTAAAGGAAAAGCAAGCTGGAGGGGGCAACAGGGGAGGTGTTCTCATACTTCTTGCAAAATCAGGTCAATCGACTCGTTACCCCACGTACCTGTATACATAGATGCACAGAGCCTGGGAAACAAGCAGGAAGAATTGGAAGTCCTTGCACTGTCATGAAATGTGATGCGATTGGATAAACAGACGCGGTGGGAGAGCTGACATGACTGGAGTACTGTCATGGATGGGTACAACCTGTTCAGGAAGGACAGGCAAGAAAGAAGAGGAGGAGCTGCCCTTTATGTAAAAGAGCCATATGATTGCTTAGAGCTCCAGGATGAAACTGGAGATAGGCCTGTTGAAAGTTTCAGGGTTAAGGTTAGAGGGGAGAGCAACAAAGGTGATGTTGTGGTGGGTGTGTGATATAGACCACTAGACAAGGAGGAAGTGATGGATGAGGCTTTATTTAAGCAGCTAGTGGAAGTTTCCCTGATCACACTTCCTGGTTCTCATGGGAAACTTCAGTCACCCTGACATCTCGTGGAAATAGTGCACAGACCATCTGAGAACTTCTTGGAGTGTGTTGGGACCAACTTCCTGGTGCAAGCGCTGGAGCGGCCAACTAGGGGCTGTGCTATTCTTGACCTGCTGCTCACAAACAGGGAAGAATTGGTGGGGAATACAGTAGTGGATGGCAACTTGGGCAGCAGTGACCACGGGATGACTGAGTTCAGGATCCTGAGGAAAGGAAGGATGGAGAGCAGCAGAATAAGGACCCCGGACTTTAGAAAAACAGTCCTTGACTCACTTGGGGAACTGATTGGCAGGATCCCCTGGGAAGCCAGTTTTGAGGAGGAGAGGAGTCCAGGAGAGCTGGTTGTACTTTAAAGAAGTCTTACTTAGAGTGCAGAAATAAACCATGCCAATGTTCAGGAAGACTAGCAAGTATGGCAGAAGACCAGCTTGGCTTAGCAGGGAACTCTTCAGTAAACTAAATCACAAAAAGGAAGCTTATAAGAAGTGGAAACTTGTCCTTTTGGTCCTTTTTCTTTTCTTTTCTCTTCTTTTAAAATCATCTAAAATCCTATCATGTTGATCCAGCTAGTCTGCCCTCAGTCCCATTATGATAGAGTGTAGGCAAACATTGAACTAGGAGCCAAGAAGGTAGGCATTTTTAATCCGTCATCTGTGATAGATTCCTTTTGAAATCTGATATAGCTCACTTGTGGCAGAGAAATTATTTTTTCCCCATATATAAAAGCACGTAATCCTTATGTCACAGGGAAGCTGTGAAGATCTGTGGCAGTTAAGTGCTTCAGAAATGTAAATCATTAATTTTCACAATCTATCTTTAGTATAAGTGAGGCTTAAACACAGAATAGAGACATAAAGTGAACAAGTACAGTGAGAGAGTCCAAATTTCTGCGTTGATTAGTGATATTCAGCAGTGACAGAACACTGAAATCATCCTTCTATTTTGAAAGACCTCCAAATAAATGTTTTGCTCACTTAAACCCAGAATATCTTCTGCCTGTTCAATAGAAGGCTTTCCAGAAAGGTACAAATTTAGCATAATGTTTCATAGTAAGACAAAGTTCTTTGGATAAATCCGATATCTTTTATTAGATCAACTCAAATAGTTGGGAAAATTCTTTTTTGCAAGCTTTTGGGTACAAATACCCTTCGTCCTATCCTTTGTACCCGAAAGCTTGCAAAAAAAGAGTTTTTCCAACTATTTGAGTTGGTCTAATAAAAGATATCAGATTTATCCAAAAAACCTTGTCTGCCTGTGTTGTTAGACCAACAAAGCTACAACCTTATACCCTTGAAACAGTGTTTCATGGCACTTAGAAAAAGAAATGTATTGTCCTTTGCGTAGGGTGCTTCTGTGTGTCAAGTGGGAGTTTCAGGACCCTTCTGGAAATGTATTTATCAGGGCTGTACAAATGCCTCTTTTTTGCATCAAGCTATTACACTTCAAACTGTTTAAATATTTACAGTGACACCTTTCTCATCCTTTCTTCATGCGTAAGAGGCACTTCACAACATTTGAATCTTAAACACTTTCACTGTACCCATAGAGAACCTAAGTGTTGCATCCATGGCATGCACTAGATTCATATTGCACCTTGTTAAATATAGACTTTCAGATGCAAGAGGCTCACCAGACCAGCAGCCTCAGCATATATAGGTTGGGGTACAATGGTAGAATTCTAAGGAATAATGGAAGGGATCCTATAGGAAGTGCGAGTTTGAAGCTCGACTGGTCTCGTGCCAGAGGTTTCCCCCAGCTGACCCAGCTATTAATAGATACCTGGTCATTCAAGCTGAGGAGTCCAAAGTAATCAGATGTGATTCTAGACACATTACTCCCTTGTAGGCATTTGGCAGTAGAATCTGGTATAGCCTGATGAGCTGTTAGGCTTGGGAGGACATTTAACTTTTATTTGACTTCCTGAAGAATTCAGATAATATAAACAAATATTCAAAATCAGGATGGAGGGTGGATAAAGAGAAGCCCCAACCCAAGTACTTGTGTATTGCCTGCCAAAGAATTACACTGTCTAATGGACTGTTCTGTCACTGAGCATGTCCACATGGCTTTGAACTGTTTCAGAACTACATTGCAGTTCACTTGTGAATGCTGAAAATGCACCAGTAACCTCAAATATATGTATTCTTTGTGGGTATGAAAAACAGTTTAAGGGCTTTAGAATGTCTCTTGAAGCAGAGGTGTTTCTGTATGTGGTCTGACTGAATACTACTCATAGAAAGGTAACATTTTTGTAGGGAGCTGCTCTGTATCAGGAATGGAATCAGACAGTCCCCTGAGGATGGGTAGTGGCTTGGAAGAAGGATTTCTGAAGGGCCCATGGAGTGGGCTAAAAAGAAATCTGTCTTTTGGCCAACTCCTATGCTGGCCTTTCATGGGGCTGTTATCTGGGCCCACCAGTTGGTATTTTTCTCTCAGACTACAGTGGTTATCTTCCTACCTAAGCTCTGTCCCTGAAGGCATTGGCCTGATGGGGAAGGGGCTGAGCTAACAGAAAAATAATTTGCCTCTTGGCCAACAAGGAGCACATTAGAAAGAATGAGAGGTGGTGAAGAATCCTCAAATGAGTAATGCCCTCTTAATAGGGCGGCAGTTACAGAATGGTTAAGAAACTTTTAAAATGAGCTAATTTTTCTGTATTGTTTTTCAGCTATAGTTATCTAAATGCTTTACAAAGGAGTTCAGTTCAGGGATCCTGGTTTTCTCCGATTTAAATAAATCCCCAATTTTTGGTTTAAAAAAAAAAAAAAAAAAAGTAACCCCAAATCCACATTTTTCCATGATTGAAATGAAACATTGCTCTGTCTGTTAGCAGTGGCGATTCATAGGGGGTGCACTGGGGTGCACATGCACCCCCTGAGAGTGCCGGTGCACCCCCTGGCTGATCATGCTGACTGATCAATGCAGCCACTCCTGGAAGTGGCTGCAGCAATCGGCTGCGGGGGTCCCCCTGGGCAGTGAGATCGACCGCGGGGGGCCCCTGCCCCGGTCAGTGGGACCAGTCACAGCAGAGCAAGTTCCACTCCCCGACCCCCTCCCCCTTGACTAAGGTGGCACCAGTCACCCATGTCTATTAGTGTTTCATTTAAATTGCAGAAAAATGTGGATTTGGGATTACATTTTTTAACTGAAAATTGGGGATTTTTTTAAATCGGGGAAAACCAGGATTCCTGATTATTATCTTCAGTTTACATATGGGGGAACTGAGGTTCAGAGATGGGAAGTAACTTTGGCCAGTCACCCAAAAGGCCAGTGGCATAACTTGCAATAGAGCCCACTTCTGAGAAGCACCAGTGTTCTTTCCATCAGGCTGTACATCTTATAGTCATGCCTCAGGTAGAGAGAGCTTCTTAACGCTTAAAATGAGGCGTGATTCTTGTAATAACCAAATTGCTTAATACAGGTTTCCCTCAATTTATGTGATACATGCGTTCCTGGAAAACTGTGAATAATTCACATAAAGGGAACCCAGTTTATAATGTAAGAAATTCCCAGGGCCCCAACTCACCCCAACTCCTGCTGCAGCAGACCCAGGAGCAACCGACCCCACCTGCCTGCACCACGGTACAGCACAGCCCAGGAGCTGGGGTGATTGGGAGGTTTGGGGTACAGTGCAGCCCAGCAGCTGTAGGCAGCTGGCATCGCCTGCTCCCAGTGCACCTGCAGCAGGGGCTGGGGTGAGTGGGGGCCCTGGCAGCCCTTTCCCTTCCCCCCACAGACTTACCTGCTTGACAGGATGGGGAGGGGGGGTGCCTATGCCAATTGTGTAAGAGTGAATTTACCTCGCATATAACAAATTTTGGGCATAAAAAGGGTCATTGCATAAGAGCAAATTTGCATATACAGAACCCACATCAATCGAGGGAAACCTGTACTACATTTCATAAGCACTGCCATCAGTGAACACTGAATTATAGCATTGCTCTTGGTAACTTTTTTTTGTTTTCCACCATTGTTCTTTCTTGTTGGTTGGGGTGGAGGCAAGTACAAACAACAGTTCTGCTTGGGTGTGGATATGTGTTTGCTTGCATCTATAATGGTGTCTGTGTTGCCAGTTACTGGAGTTTATTACAGGTTTCGCAATATTTGGTTTTTTTCAAGTCTCGGCTATTGGAGATGTGTGTTTTATGTGAAAACCTCAACACTAATATTTGTGAGGTGGTTAGTCCTCTTGGTTATGGAGAGAAGCCTGAAAGTATGCCTTAAATGCATCCAAAATACTCCAAAATTACAAGGAAAGTAAAAAGAATCCCAAATTCATTATTTTATGGAGATATCATGATTTTAAGTGAACCTTCTGATTTTGGGGCCCTGCCAATTTAGGACTGACAAGCTAATGGTAGAGAAAAAATCCATTTGAATATTATAGGAATAAAGCACCCATCAAACCATGATAAAATACTGTAATATCTCACATACTAACCTCCTTGCCTCCCCAAAAATAAAACATTCCTAGTTTTTGGAAGACAGACTATATTTAAATGGTTTTTTTCTAGAATTGTAGCTAACTGTTACAGAGTAATTCCTCGGGGAAACAATATCCAGGAAGCATGGCATCCCAAGAGACAATCTGGGTGAGGCAGCAGGAACTTTGGTGTCACAAGACAGCAACAAGGCTAGGCCACAGACCTTTGCAAGGGCAGTAGTAAGATAATTGCTTAGGGTGCATACAGACATTCAAGAAGTTAGACTGAGTTAAAAATGGCCTCCTAATCTCACTTAGTTTGCCCATGTGCGGACCATACACTTAGGTCCCTAGTTAGGTCGATCTATATGCTGAACTGTAAGGATGTTCTCTGAAGGTTAGATTAGTTAAAAAATGGCTGGCCCATTTATAACTTTTATTTCACCTGAGAGGTGCAATAAGTTAGATTGGGCACGGGTAGACGGATCTAACCAAATATCTATACATGTTCGGAGTGCAACTCCGGGGCTCAGAAAGCGCAGCTGTGCTGCAGTCCTGGGGCTGCACTTTCCCTACCCTTCCTCCACCAGGCTATTTTGAGCCCCTCTGAGACCTCCTCCTACCTCCAAATGAATGAGCTCCCCTGTGAACCAGATACCCCCTCCCCCCGAGCCTGCTAAATTGCCCCCAGTCATGTAAACCATCCTGCTACTGGTTTTATCAGCATTTGCCAGTGCTGATCAAAGTTGGGCTGGGGGCGAGGCAGGCAGGATCAGGAGGGAGGGTTGCTCTGTAGGGGCAGGTTGTTCATCTGCGGGTTGGGGGAGGGTGGGGGCTGAAAATAGCCCCCGCTTAGGGGGTAGTGACCCCCCTCTGATCCTGTCAAACCCCACCCCACAGCCACCACCCTCACCCCCACTTGTTTGCAGGCCCAGAAAGAAATGGTAGCCATCTTGGGAGCCATGAGTCAAAACATCTGCTTGCTCTGTTTTCCCTTGCTTCTATACCAGCAAAGAACATAACAACTTCCCTGCTTAAGATTATACACCTCCATTTTGGAAGGCTCATTTTTTTGTGGGGAAAGCCACGTGTATATGAGTAAATACAATAATTTAGTATTGTAACCCAAAAATCCCTGTTAAGTACACATTCTTTGAGATGAATATTGCTGTGACTTAAAGGGTACAAGGTTTGTGATGTAGATCATTTTCTATTTGGGGATGGGATCCAGTGTTAACATCTAACATAGCCCTGAATATCATTTTCACACTGATAAATATTTTTTCAGTAGAGCCTTGCAGTAGCTCCTTGATAGTGCAGGCTTTACCCACTTCCATCCAGAAGTAGTATCGCCTATTGCTGGTTTTGGCTTTTCAAAGTTACTTTTGAAAAGCCAAAGTTACTGCTTGTCCGGCAGTTCTAAGTCCCTTCATTTCTGAGGCTCAGCAAGCAGGGCATCCTCTTTTTGTGAAGGGGATTTCTGCATGCCTGGCTGAAGTTCACCTCTCTGTGATTCTTCATGTTTTTCTTGTACCTGGCATGACGCCATCTCTCTTCCTCTTACAAAAGCTATTGTTCCAGTTTCCTGTTTTCTGTGCATAAAGCTTCTCATGGACTCTATATAGAGAGGACTGAGAGAGGTCTAGTGAGCTATCATGTCTCTTGAGTTGACTCCGCACCCTCCTGGTTCTTTCCTAGTTTCCCCCACTGTATATGAATTTCATTACGGAAGGGAGCAGCCGTCATGAATCTTTGGCTATCCTTTTGTAGCTTTTCATCCCAGAACTATAATTAAAAATCGAAAGGCCTTTGGGATAAAACCTGTCCAGCTACCATCTTATTGGTAGGCTTTTCTTTGTCAAAGTCTGGGTAAAATTGAAATGTGCGTGCATGTGCACACGTGTGTGTGTGTATATGTGGATGTGTGTGTGTATGCATATACATGTACATAGATAATGAAACCCAGGGACTGTAGAAGTAATTGTTTACCAGTGTAATTAGCAGATCAGATGTAACTCTTACTGAGAAGTGCTGGAGTAAACAGCATATTTTTTCAAGGTGCTAGAATTAAATCATTTAAAACATGTGAGTGAGGAGGAAACCATGCTTTAAGCAAGAGGTTGTTTAACAAATGACACATTATGCAGGGGTGGGCAATCTACATGGTCCATGATGCCACTGGTGTTCTGGCAGTCCTTCCTACTGCTGACCTGTTTTGCACCTGTGCTGAGTCGTTCCAGCCTGCAGCTAGAAAACATTGCCAACTGTCTGCATTGTTGTTCCTCTAGCTATGCCAGCAGAGTCCCCTAGCGGAGATGCAGAGCATGCTGGGAGAATTGGTTTTCTGCAGGTATTGTTACACCACCTTGCAAAGCATCACAACACAAGCAAGCAGAAGCTGCCTTCTGTCAGCAGAGTTGTCCTCTCACCTGCGGCTTTCCTGGCAGATGTTAGCTAGAGGTGTTTGGTTTTTTTTCTTAGGTGGGTGGCATAGCCAGCATATTTGTCACCCAAGCTAAGTTGATCTTAACTTCTCCTGGTGGTAGCACTGAGCTATCTCCACTGTCATCTGGAATGGAAACATGATACCATTGCCAGTTGTTGACCTTGTTGAGGCACCTCATCAATCACCACTTGAATCATTCTTCTTCTGGTTTGACTTTCAATCACTTCATTACTCTGATTGCAGCATAGTTTGATGCCACTGTTGCCCAGCTTTTAGGTGCAGATTCCTATGAATCTTTCACAGGACCTAGATTCTCTGGTTGGAAAAGGTTTGAGATAACGTTGAGAGGTTTCAAGCTTGTGTTCCACAAATGAGTTGACATTGAGCTAAAGAATACAAAGAATGTTGATGATACTTAAGTTTTCAGTACTTTCCAAAGAAAGAAAAAAACGGGAGATCTTAAAAAAAAAAAAAAAAAAAGTACTAAGTAGTACACATTATCTTTTCAGAAAAGGACTTCAATGTCATTACATAGGTCAAGCTGAAATTATAGCTGTCGGTGGAATAGTTGACTGCAACTTTAGGTATAAGTTTCCCTTGCCAACCACTGTTGTTAGGTTTCTGAAAGTTCCTGTGGTTGGCAAAACCACGGTTGGCAAGACAAAAGGCTTATGGGAAAAATGGCAGGTGGCGAGCTGATGCACGGCCACGGGGATTACTCAAAACTGTATACCGTGGTAACTAAAATGGTATATAGAATATTAAGCATGGATTCTCAAAACTGCTTGGCGAGGGAAAGCTGTAACTGCTTTTCAGGAAGAACATGATCCCAGTATTTCAATGTAACTGAAAGAGAGACAGGACCCAATCACAAGTACAGTAGTTCAAAATGAGTTAATGGATACTGTAGCTCTTAACATTGTGAAGGATATTTCTTGAGAATTTCTGGAAAATGGTATGCAGTTACAGCAACAATAAGAGCAAGTGGTTTGATGTCTACAGTATATGATTAATGTCATGAATGTACATAATGAGTTTGATGGGTTCTGCAAAATGTATGTGGCAGCAGATCAGTAACATATTTAGCAGTAAATAACGATATTACCTCTTAACCTGAGAGGAGATATCTGTCAAAGACAGTGCTACAATGATGTTACTAATATGGGTATAGCAGCAAGACTGCAAATGAAACAAATACAAACTACTTCTCCGTGTTCCTTGCAATGCTTAGACTTTTCCATGCCAAGGTGTTGTTAAAATATTATTCTAAGAGATACTCTTGAAACTGTTTACAAAAAAGTCACCCCAAATGAGATGCTGTATTTCAGGACATAAAATCAGAAGTGTTGTATATATTACTAAATGTCCTGGTTGTCCATCCAACAAGACAGACTTACCATGCAGAAGCAGTGGCTTCCATTTCTGACAACTACTTTGAACGTGTGCAGTTTGGGAGGTGCAGAGGATGCAAAAGAAGATCCTAAGCTGAGAGTTTAAGTTGACATGGTAACTAAATTTAACCTTTTCTTTGGTCCTGAATGGGATTGAAAATTTTAAAAATGTGGAAAACAGCAAGGGTTGGATGCTTTGGCAACAAAAAGCCAACCATTTTATGTAAATGAGACATAAGCGGGGATCCTGGTTTTCCATGACATAAAAAAATCCCCAATTTTCAATTAAAAGTAACCCCAAATCCACATTTTTCTTTGATTGAAATGAAACACACACACACACAAGGAGCAGTATTTCATTTCAGTCACAGAAAAATGTGGATTTAGGGTTACTTTTTTTAAGCAAAAATTAGGATTTTAAATCAGAGAAAACCAGGATCCCTGCACATAAGTCATCTGAGTTCATCTAACAGATGAAAGCTAAATCTTATATACTGGGAACAAATCCATGTGAACTGTTTAAAGCTGGCAATAGAAGTGTCTGAGCTTCTGGAAAAGGGACAAGTTTTCACAAAAATGTGAGGAAGGACAAGTGAAACCATCTACCCAAACTGAGCAAAGGCATTTTTATAAGAGCATTATTTCAGTTTTATTCATGTTATAATGTCAGTGTTCAACCACAGTTTGAACAGAGAGGCTACAAAATTACTCAAAGTAATATTGAATAATGCACAAATTCAGAACGGACTTTATGCATATAGATACCAACCTTTATCAACTAATTACTCAACTTCAACACTTGCAAGCCAATTGATTATTTAAAACAGTTATTTAAAAAAAATGTTCACAACTTGTTGTGTGGAGGATTACAAAAATGTAAAATAAACAGTGACACTTGCCTTCATGATGTCCAAAAATTGAGTGACTGGTTTAACTAAAAGGAGTAAGATTGTATTGGTAATTTATAGGGGCCTTTGCAAGTGGCCCTTTACAGTGGAGAAGTGTATATTGTCATGGATAAATTCCAGATGTTTACTCCTTGTTTGACATGCTTTTGCTTTGATGTTCCTTCCCTTTACATCTCGAACATTTTTTTTTAAGTTTAAAATCAGTGCATTGCCAGCAGAGGATGCTCAATAACCATCCTAGAAAGTCTAGTGCTTGTGTATCACAGTATATACCAGCTATTATGTAATTGTAAGAAAGAAAAGAAAAACAACTTGCATTCAATTTAGACAGTAAAAGCTCTTACAAACAAAAAGCAAAGGGCTGCTACAATTTTAGTTTAATTAGAAGTAATTGGAAGAGCAAAACCTTCAGGCAATGTTAACTTCCAGGAAGACATAGACTGCATGAATGATTCAGTGGCATGTGATATAAAAGGATGGATCCTTATCAGGAGGTTGTAATTCTGAACAGTTAAGTACTATCCAGAGGATGGCGAGTAGCTAAAAATAGAAAAATCACAGTTTGTGTAGTTTTATTCATAGCTGACTTATGTTCCATTGTGGAGCGGCATGTAGCTGCTCCACAGGAAAAGCTTGAGTTTTGATCTTCAAAAATTGAGATTTATATGGATAAACTTTTTTATGAAAGATATATAAGTGTTGATCAATTCTAAATATCTAATATTTTTCTGTCAAGTCCTACTGATAAAATGGTGTATCGGAGGGATTTCAAGAAAGTTCATGTTTTGGACCATCTTAACTGTGCCTATTCATATTTTGAAAGTTTGTTTCTTTTAAGCCTTTTTGTGAATGCCCTCTGTTCTTCTAAGTAAATGTTCTTGTGATAAATTTTAAACTTGACAGTATGTATTCTTGAAATCCAAAAGAATGATTTTGGTAATAAATTTAGTGGCTCACAATAAAAAATATATTTTTAACAAAAACACAGACCTAATGTAGCTGCTCTCCTCCATTTATCATAGAAGATGGAGAACGAAAAGACATGTTGGCTCTATCTAGCATCTTGCAAGGAATATTCCTTGCATAGTATTCTCTAATGAGTTTTTTTCAAGTAGAGATTGTTCTTTCCTGCCTATTCATTCACTGTAAAGATAGGAGTAGATGTACAACTCCTTAACACCCCCTGACATTTTTCACAGGTTCTCTTGGTGGGAGGGAGTATGTGACCCTTTACAGAATGAAGGAAACATAGGATGTCCCACTACAACAAATCCTAGAAACAAACAAGGGGGTGGGGGTTGGAAATCCACCCAAGTCATTAGGATGAAAGATTGCTGTTATCCCCTATTTCCCAACTGCCATGGGTGGCAGCCAGCCATCATGGATGGGTCTAGAATTTTTCAAAGTGGTGTGTGGGAAAGACCGCACCGCACCATCATATTAGCAGCTGGGGACCCGTCCCCAAAAAGGTCTGACCCCACCCCCCCATCTCTCCCCTTGGTGCTCAGCAGCACCCCTATCCTCCCCTCCCCAATCCTCCCATTCCCAGGTTGCCAACCCAAGAATTTTTTTATGTGTTTTTTTTT
>NW_017728906.1:91876921-91913558 GCF_001723895.1 Crocodylus porosus | reverse complement strand
TGTGTTTTTTTTTGGGGGGGGGGGGGTTGTTTTGTTCTTACTAGCAGTCTGCAAACATATGTTTTATGTAATACCTAACCCTTCTACCAGGCCCTGGGTGGCAGTAACAAGGGCCAGGGGCAAATTTAGGGGTCTAACACCAACCAGAGTGAAAAAAAAATGTAGATTGTCAGTAAGAGAACATTTCTTGAGTTGGCAACTGCTTGACTGCAGCAGTGGTTTTACACTATGCTGCCCCTACCCCAGGGTTCACACCCTGCTATCACCCCTGACTGCAACCTGCCCTCCCCAGCTTTACCCCTGCTTGGCCCATGCTCTTTATCCTCATGCAGATCTGCCTTGACACCCTTCTCTTCCCCCTCCTCCCCCTTCCCAGCCCCACAGCTGTCCTGGCCATACCCTGTCTGTTCTGCCCAGGGCCATGTGGCCTTGCCTACCTGTGAGGTGAGCAGTGCTCCAGGCAGGTGTTAGGATGCAACAGCAGATGGCTGGGCAGGTGGAAGAGGCTATGGAGGCTACTTGGGCCACAAAGCCTTGACAGAGAGTGGTGCACTCCAATTCAGACATCAGGTGGCACTGCTCTGGTTGCATCAAGCCTCTTTCCAATAATGGAGCTTTAGTCAAGCTTACAGTTGCTTAGTGTTTCCTTATAGATCGGTCCTTTTTTTTTTTTTACACACTTTATGTACAGGTGTTTTTAGTCTTATGAATTTGCTGTAAATTTATGGACTGTTGGCAACCTTCCCTATTCCCTCCTCCCTTTCTCCGGCTTGGTTTGCCCTGAGTTTTACTTCTGGGTGTAGGAATGGGGGACTAGCCCGCTGCCACCACTGTCCCTGGCCAAGCCTGGTACCCAGTGCAGCTGTTCTTGCAGCCACAGCCCCTGGTCCAGAGGGGAAACCCAGGTAAGGAGGGTTGGAGCAGGAACCTGCCTGCTGCTGCTGAATTCGGCACCCCACACACCCACTCCCAGCAGCCTTGGCTGGAGCTTCCCTTGCCACCAAGTACAGTGGTGGCAGGTAGGTCCCCCATTCCTCACCTGCTTCCTACCTGGTCCCACTCAGATGTTCTCTGGGAGCTTGGGGCTCCAGCTGTGCCTTGCAGTCCACAGGGGACCGGGGTATCTGGTTCTGGGAAACAGAAGCACCCATCACGTGAGCTACACTGTGGGGGTTGGGGGGAGTGGGTATGACTGCACAATGCACTCCCTGCATGTACCCCTGGCTACTGTTGTCTGGTCCTATCGCAATACCTCAACATTATCCACAGAGGGGAGTAGTTGATTGAGCTCTTTTCCCTAACTCTGGCAGATATCTGTTGAGAAATCTGGGAGCTAAGCAAGAGACAGCTCCATGGACAATATCCCTTCTCTTCCCTATCTTTGCGCTCTTCCTTGTGAGCTTACAGAGTCACATTGGAGGGGCAGTCTGGATTGCCATCTGCCTGGGATCATCTGACCCCAGCACTGTTTCCTGCCTAGGCAGGGGTCGGACTCGATGATCTGTTGAGGTCTCTTCTGACCCTAGCATCTATGAATCTATGAATGAGTCTCCCGGACAAATGGGTAACTACTCACATGAATAGGGATGAATATACAATATAGTATTCCCACTCATTGTTAAATGCAGGGGATTGTTACATGCTCTATGACTTAGAATTGGGTCCCAATTCTAAGTTATGGAGCACCCTAAGTTTTCCTCAATAAAGCATTTCCCAGAGCACTGTGTGAATAACTGACATGGGTTTTAGCAGTGAAACGCCTTTTAAAAAATCATTTTCAGCTAGAACTGATTTCCGCCCCCCCAATTTTTCTTGCCCAAATAAAAAAAGAAAAAAGAACCAAGTATTTCATACTCAGGCACTGGTAAGAAAAGCAAAGGAAACAAAGACCGAGAACTGAAGGTGTGGTCCTGTTGGACACCTTTCCTCAAAACTTCAGTAATTAGAGCGCTCACTCTGGATGTGCGAGACCTAAGTTCAGGTCCCCTTTGCCTGAAAGGATTTGATCACAGCACGCTTGTCCTGACCACTAGAGTAGAGAGTAGTTTACTCTTTCTTAATGAGTATTTTTGTATTTTTCACAACAATGTCAACAGGGAAGGTCTGATAGCAAACTATGCTCCCTCCTAGAAGGCCCTAAAGCCTGGTGTTTTAGGACACTGTCCTGAGAAATAGGAAATGTGAATTCAAACCCTGTCAGGTAGAGAATGGAATTGTACTTAATTTTCCAGGATGCTGGATAAATCTCCTAGCTTCTGAACTGCTTGGTAAAAAGGCTTGACACAACAGTTTGGGGATCTAATTTGTGAAGTTTTAAGATAAAACAGCAAATGTTAACAAATAGGGAGAGTGGTGGGGGAAAAAAATCTGCCCAGGTCTGATTCCACCACCTAATAGTTTAACTTGTTTAGCTTAAATTGTCCCTTTATGTTTGTTGTCCCAGTGTCTCTACTTGTACCATATGGAGCCATAACACTTCTTCCTTGGTGTTTCCATCCTTCAAAAATGTGTACAGAAAGTAAAGTTTCCTGAGCCAGATGTCACTAGGCTGTGGGTTGCCAATGGTTTTCTATACATGCAAAGCTGATCAACTGAAGTCTTCCATTGCCAACAAGCAGTATTTATTAGTTTTTCAAGTAGATGAAGTGAGAATTACCTGCTATACTGTGAATGCCTTTTTAAACAATTTAAAGCATTTACATTAAATACAAATCTCAGATCTTTGTCCTATGAACTCCCCCACAGCACTGTTGAAAACATACATTTCCCTTCACATATAGAGAGAATCTCTCTCCCTCCCTCATATACACAATCTCTTCCCTCCCTTCCCCTCCAACATCTTGTCCATAAGGCCACTGTAAGCATATATTAAGCTAGAACTTAAAAAAAAAAAAACACCCTTTTTTCAGGACTTTCTCTTATTGCATTGATTGTCTTTCTGTTTCTCAAAACAGGAGATTTTTAAGTGCATGGCCCTCAGCGCACTACAGAGAGGACTACAGAACTGTGTTTGACTTTTGCTCCATGTTGTGATGACTCTAGACAGCTAAGAATTTCACTAGCTTATTTTTTTTATTTGGTCATCTCATTGCCAGCTTCTCTTTAGTTTGTTGCCTGATGGCTCATTTTGTTTATTACTTCTTGAATAGCTCCCTCATTTTAGATTATTTTTCGCAGATGTGCTGGTTTGCTTCTTTCCCAGGTTGAATCTTCTTGTAATTGCATGCCCCTTATGTATATGTAAGCTTTCCAGATCTCTTTGTATTCTTTCTCTGTCCTCACTTTTTCTTGTAATGCATCCCAGTTCCATATTGTCTCCAAGCGTAATGTGCTATAGGCCCCCTTTTCTAAAGGAACAATAAACAGCTTGGCCTAACACCAAACAGGACATCTGCCAGGCCACACTTGCTTAATTCAGCTATATTATTCCTTACTGCTCTTGCATATGTTTACAGCTTATGTGTGTGGGGAGCTGATTCTAATAGAGCTGTTAGTACAGAGAAGAGCTTTTAACAATGGATTTATATTTAAAGGCTATGTACTAGCAGTGTGTTTCTGGGGAGGTCTGGTTGTGCAACCTCAGAGATGACTCACAGTCAATAGGATTCTACACAGAATTCCTATTTTGACTAGACTCTTAGTTAAATGGGTGAAAAATTAGCTCTAATTTTCCTAATTTTAAGAGAGGTGGTTTTTATTGCCTAGATAATTAATAAAAATCTCACATGGACTAGGTCCAGTCTCTATATAATCCTCTGGGAGCACAGGTATAAAATATATATATATTTTTATCTGCACCTTCATGAAGTCAGCAAAGCTATGTGGAGTTTGGTTGGCAGAATATTTGGCTGACTACTGCAGCACCACAGAAATGGAACAGTTCAACTTTACAACCCTGTACCCAAGATATAATCTCAGTATTTATGTTGAGAAAGATGGGTACATTTTTGCCAGAGATGATCTCTGTACAGTGTGTTTGTGCAGCACCTGGTACAGTGAGGCTTTGGCCTGTGATTCAGGGTTCCTAGGCACTCCCATAGTATACAGTATATCAGTTATGGTCTCTTTGGTTTAATATGCAAATTCACAGTTAAGCTCTTACAGATGACTTTAACCTGTGTGCCTGTATCGCTGCCTACAGAACAAACATTTACCAAGAGTCAATTATACACTCAAATGTTAGAGAGTCAATAGACTCTGAAGTCACTTAGCATTTTTGGCATCTCTTATCCTGCATACAAGATCCTGGTCTCCAGAGAGGTCTGCTTGTAATTACATCTCGGGACTCCTCATAGTGCATAGCATTAAACATCCTTATATGTTTGCAAGATTGTGGCCTCAGTTAGTCTGACTCTATGTCAATACAATAAATGCTGCCTGTCTGCTTTAAGATGGTATGCATCTGCCAGAGGATGAACCACATGGGTCAGTGGTTTAGGACAGTTATCTGAAAGTGTATGAGTTTCTGATACGCTTCCAGGAAGAGGAAGGGAGAAGTGGATGAGATGCTAGGATGATGGGACCTTTGGACAAGTTGCTTAGTGTCTCTGTACCTTGGTGTCTATCTGTAAAGTAGGGTTAAGAATAGTTCCCAACTTCAAAGGGGTATCAAAATTGATACAAATTAACAATTTTGAAGTGCTCAGATACATTTTCAATGGGGGGGTTTAAAGACATCTCAGATATAGAGGTAAGTACAATAGATGTTTTGCTGCTTTGTACATTTTAGGATTGACATATAACATTGACTACCTTATTTGGGCCATGAATCTCATAAGGTTGGCACAAAAATAGCATAGAGGCCAGTAGTATAGGCGTGTGGGCAATTGCCTATATACTTCCATCCCCTAACAACTATGAAACTATGAGGACGCATCTATACCTGAGTAACTTGACTCCAGGGACAAACTTAGTAAATAAAGTCCTTTCCCAATACTCCTGCATTCAGAGTGTTTTTTCACAGTATCTTCTTCAAATGTGTAAAGTATGATGAGTCCCAATAGTGAAGGAAAAGAATTAGTTCAGTGTAACCTTGACTGCGTATTTACATAAGGATTGTATATTTTAAACAGCCCAGCTGCTCTGGTGTTGTTTGAGAGTTAATGGTTCAGGGATTCGGCAAAACTGTAAAAGTCTGTCAGGCAGGGAATGAGTCTCAAGCTGTGGTGTCTGCTCATCTTGGGCAGGAGGAGGGAGGAAATGATGGGGGATCTTTTGAAGCAGGGACCAGCTGGAGAGTGGAGACTGCAGTGGTTTTAGGCTCCCCCTTAGTCCTACTGTCCTCTGGAGCTTATGTGGATCAGCACTGGAACAGCCTGGGGAGAGGGAGTGGACAACCCATCCTCACATTAGCAGGGTTACAGAGTTTCAGTTCACCTGTCTGAGATTTCCTCTTGTGCCCTCCAAGCTACAAAGCTTGATTTTCCCCCCCACCTCACCTTTCAGTATTTGCAGGAGAGTGAAAAACACCCTAGAACTTGGGATAGGTTGCTGGATCCAGTGTCGGTTTGCAAGGGGCAGATGTTCTATATTTGTACATGGATAGTGCTGGGATGACACTATTTAACCCTCTAAGTTGGAAGGTAGGTGGATCACGACCTGCACACATAATGAAATACATATGCTCTCAATATACTTATTAAATACTGTATGCAGAAATGACTCCCACATCCACCAAAGTAGTGAAAGGTACCACATGGTCTTTTTCGGCCAAGTGGTTTTAGAGCTATGTATATTCTAGACAAATGTTAGAAAAGTGTCCCAAAGGGAGAGCCATCATAACATTTCTAGAAGAGTCAAAACTGGGATAATTTTAATTAGGGTTTATAGCTGGCTTCCCATTATAGACTGTAGAGGGATTAGTGTCTTTAGTGATAAAGCATCACAAAATATGTTTCCACTAGCTAACACACATCACCAAGATTTTGTTATTAATTCAGTATGTCCTTTAAAAAAACAGCCTTCTGGTAGAGACAATTCCTGAGCTGTTTGCAAGTCCCAGCCTATTTTTCAGAATAGTTCACCAAACACTATTACTATATTTCAGCTGGCTTGTTTCTCTCTCCTTTTGTGTGTAACTTACATTTTCCCCCTCGATTATCTGTCCTGTCTTCTGCTCCCTTGGTAATTGGTGTCTTGGCTCTAATAGCTGTGGCACTATCCAGCTGGAGTGACAAGCTGTGCTGTTAGCAGAAGTCTCCCTAGCAGAACCCCGCTGATGCAGACTATTACTTAAACAGTAGGTGCCAGCTCTGTAGTTGATCTAATTCCCTCTTCATGTTTTACCTCCCACTACCATCACTACTGAGGCCTTAATGAAACTGTACTGAAATACAGCAGAGAGCAAGCATGCAGGTACAGATACAAAGAAATAAGATGTAACTTCAAAAATATCCTGTTTGGTCTTGTAGGAGCTGAGCAAAGCAGAAAAATGATATGCTGAGTCTTTTGGAGAAGGTCAGTTATAGGAGATATGACTTCCAGTTATACTACAATCTTGAAGCTGATTACAAAAGCACCTATTCTCTCAGCCACGAAAGTGCTGAACTTAGTGGTCCCATCAGTGGTCTACAAGTGACTGAAGTCACTGTTCCACAAAACCCATTTTGATTACTGCAAGAGGATTTTTACAGTGAATCATTCAGAATGTATCATCTGTAGTGTATTGTATCATTGTATCAACTCAATACAAAAATGAAGTATTTATTGCAAGTAACACTTGTAAAGTAGTGAAAAAGTTACAGGAAAAACATCTTGATTTTCCCCAGTTTGTGCTGTGTTTGACAACATTTTACTTGGTCATTTTCACTTTTGTCTTCCATAATCCTTTAGGCTCTGATTCATGGGCAAAGATTATAGTGGGGCTATTTCTGTACTTAAAGTTTAGCATGTGTGAAAGTCTTTGTAGTTTATGGGCTCTCATCAGGTTCTCCCTTACAAATGACAACAAGGGAGCAGTTGTTTTTTAAAATATTTTTTAAGAAAAGGTGCATTATATTATTTAATGGATAAATAATAAGTCTGAAACTAGTCTTTTCTGAGATTATTCCATTTTCTTTTTTGGAAGGTATGTGATGCTACCAATATCATTTTGATGAAGACAAATCAATAATATGCCAGGTTAATATCTGAAAATCACTGGAAAAATAAGTTACATTTATTAGGATATAATGGATATTTAAGTGAGACATTTAAGATGTGAGTTCAGGATAACATATTGGATTTGCCATAATTGCTTCTCCGCCTCTTGTAGGCTCAGATCAAGTTATGGAGCTGGCAAGGTGCCCACTTTCACTTTAGTGTACCATTGTTTGGTGTCCTCAGAGCAAAAAAACAGTAACCACAGAGGGGAGAGATGTATTTATATTTTTAATCCATGCCTATACCTCTTAGAGCCAAATGAAAACCTGTTAAAAGGGCTGACATCATCCACAAAACCTGTCTAAAGGGAAAAAGGGATATTTTTACCTCCAATGAAGGATTATTGGCATTACTGCTTTGAACATCAGAAAGTGACAGCACTTGCGTTCAAGTTACAGAGTGGTGACCACTGAGCCCGGTGAGATCGAGCTAGTTACAAAGATCTTTCCCTTAGAACAGTGGTTTAAAATTTTATTTTAGGGTGCGCTCTGTTCAGTTCAAGGTAGACTCCAACTGTAACAAAAGGCTTTACTGCAAAGTTTCTTCCTGCATGATGACAGAATGACTCATGGTGCGAAAACAGAAAGAAAAATCTAATCTGTATCAAGCCATAATGAAGCTAAATTTTGCCCTAAGTGCATTCAGTTTTTCTGCTGCCTTCATCTTATGCCAGAGGCTTTATTGTTAATTGAAAATGATAGCTCCCTGGGTAGCTGGAAGTCACATAGCAACCTTTTATTGCTAAATGTGTGATGTGCCTACTATATCTCTCATGTTGCCTGGAGAAATGCAGCAGATTTTATTGATATGAGGGACAGACCATCATTGGATTTCCATCTCCCCCATGCTTGCATTCTTACTTTGGTTTGTTTTTACTTTTATTAACATCTGGGATCTTGGCTAAAGGAGTTCAACAGAAATTAGTGAAGAATTCAGGAAAGAAAATGCCCTCAGTATCTGATTTACAGGAAACAAATGTTTTAGTAAATGAGAGAGTGAAAGAGAGAATTTTCTGAATAAATAGGAGTGTAAAAATGTTGAAGAACAGAAATTCTTCTGCCCTCGGAAAGGTTAATTTAGTCTATCAAATGGGAGAGATTAATGAACATGCAAAGCCTAATATATTTTCGAAACCAAGTCAGCTTTAGAAAGTGAGATTAGACTAATGACAAAATAAATCATTGTATAAGTGTTTAGCTATGGTGTTTTATGACTAATGAACTGTAAGGTGGGTGTCCTTTGTTGAGGCTTGGACATGACACAGAAATGCTTGGCCAACTTCCTTGTCTCTTGAATTATCTGACAGCATCACGTCTCTCTAGCACAACACCGTCAGCAATGGGAGAAAGCACAAGTTCGGAGAGTCTTAAACTCCAGACTCTTCAAGTGCGGGAGCCATGGGTCTTGCGTATGTTCAAATCATTAATATGTTCTACCATGTTGTGCTGAAAACAGTGAAATGGAAGGGATAAAATAATGGCTATACAGCTGTATGCTTTCATTTTATTTTCTGTTTGGGGAACTTACGTGAACTCTCTCCAATCCCAGTGCAGAATGGCTGCTCTTAGTGCAAAGAGAGAATTGTAAGCCATGAGGGGAGTGTTTTTAAAAACTACTAGGGCTCCTATACATGTGTGCAGAGCCGGCTCTGACACGCTGGAAATCCAGTGCATTGGAGCAGACTCGACTAATCAAGTCTGCTGGAGCTGGACCGTTAATGTGCTCTGGCAGCCTTCAGTCATGCTGCGTGTCTCTGTGCTGAAAAAATGGCAGCAGGGTGTTTTGAAAGAAAACATATTTAATGAGCTTCAGTTCAAAGCACCCCACCACCATCTTTTCAGTGCAGGGATGTCTGGCGACGCTGATGCATAACACGAGGGCACTTTTAATTAGTGTGGCTTGCTAATTAAAGTGCCCGGTGCTGTCTCTCACAACCCATAAAAATGCTTGTACGTGTTTAATTTAGTCACCTTCTCCAAAACAAATTTTTATAAGGTTTCTCTTAAGCAGATTCTTGCACACTTTCTTTAGTATCTGTCCAATATACTATGTGTAGATACAAGGTTCTTGGGAGACCCAATGAGAGGTGTAATAATCACTGGACTCGTTCACCTGGACACTGCAAATCCCTTCTTCTTTCTACATGGTTGCCATGTTCTTGCAGAATGTAAGCTTTTATTTGAAAAATAAATAAGGTTTTTACACTTTGCATATGAAAGACACAACCTCTGCCTTGTAAACCAGTAGAGGCTGCCTTGTTAACGCAGTGTGGTGGAAACTCCAAACAGCAGCAGCAAAGATATGAGTTAGGCACCTCCCCATCTTAATGCAATGTTACCTTCAAAACCTTCATGGCCTTGTGGGGCTCAGAAGCACTCTTGCCAGTCAATAATTTCTATGGGAACTGAAGACAATTTAAACTTAATTCACAAGGCAGCTAAGGCTATGTCTATACAATTATTTAGGGTTGACCCTGAGAGTCATCCTCAACTAGTTCAAGCCACATGAATTGCTTCTCCCTGTCTATATCTTACTGTCTTTTCTCATGTAGCACATAGCCTCTCCATGAAATAACCATTTCTACTGGGAAAGGAGGTTGGGGGGAGGGTGCCTTGCAAAATGGCTGTGAGCTTCTCTCTGAACCAGCAAGCTGAAAAGGTTAACACTGGACTCTGCTCCTTCTGCTTTCAAGCTGAGAGAAAAGATGGGATCCATTTTCCAACACAGTATCTTCATGGTTCTATTCTGGCAAAGCAGTTTCCTGATTTAAGACCCTGATTTTGAAGGGTTCATTTTTGGGGAAAAGATGTGTGTGGTATGTAAGTAAATATAGCAGCTACACACCATGTGCAGAAGGAAAGAGAGGTGGAAAGTGAACTGATTTCTGGAAGAGCTCCATCCAAGGAATAGGAAGGGCTTCCCGAAAAGGAGTCTTCCTAAGGACTTCTCTGCCCATGACCTCTCTTGTACTGCTTTGCTCTACTTATAGGCAGTAGAGTCTAGAGGTATGGGATAGGAGGATTGGAAGTCAGGTATAAGACGTTGTGGAATTGCTGTTCTTTTTCCTATGTTTGTGGCCCAGGCGTAGGTATGTTCCGAGTGGGGAGAAGACACCTAGGAGGGAGACTCATCTTTAGTCTCTGAAGATCAACAGAGCTTCTGGGTTTGGGATGAATTGTCACAAGGGCTAACCTAAGAGAGCCACTGAGATCCTCCTAACCCAGGGGTGGGCAATTTATTTTGGGTGGAGGACTGCTTACCCGGTTTTGGAAGGCTGTTGAAGGCCCCATGGATAGCACCGCCCCTTGACAGGTGCCCTGCCCCCTGGTTGCCATCTTGGGACCAATGTCTCAATGTTTTGGGACCAACGTCCCAGGACCAGCACCGGTGGGGCCCAAAGCGGGACACAGACTGGCTGGGGTCTGTGGAGCCGGGCTGAGCTGCTCCAGCAGGGAGAGGGGGGAGCTGGCCCAGCTCCACTGAGCCCCTGCTGGCTGGGACCCCACAGTCCTGCCACCCCGGTCTGGGTCCTGCCGGCAGTGGCCCCAGGACACCAGTGTGGGCCCTGTGTTCCCGCTGGCTTCCGCACCTGCTCATTTCCAGTGCTCCCCAGCTCTGCGGTACAGGCAGGGGGCAGCGCACAGCCCCAACCCCCTGCTCGCTGCCAGGGAAGAAGCTTGTACTGAGCGCAGGGAAATGCAGCCCCTCACCTGCCCCATGGCTGGCACTCCCTCCTGCAGGCACTTGCAGCCTACACCAGGCTGTCTGGAGCAGGCACAGGCAGCCCCACATGGGCTGTGAGTGGCTGCATCACGGGGCACTGGCCACAGGACGAGCAAGGGGCTGCTTTTCCCTGCACTCTGCACCAGCTTGTAACTTGGCCCTGCTGCCAGCCTGGGCCCTGCGCTGGCTCTGGGCTTGCGACAGTAGCTGTGGTCTCCCCTCTTGCCATGCCAGGCAGTGTTGGCTGCTGCTGCCCGCCTGCAGCTTGCACGCTGGGCAGCCCAGAAGCGGTGGTGGCAGACACTGCCCTGTGAGGCAAGCGGGGGGGCTGCAGCTGCTGTTGCCATGTGCAGTCCCGATGGGCAAGCGCAGAGCTGGCATGGGGCCCAGGCTGGCAGTGGAGCCAGGTTACAAGGTGGTGCTGAGCGCGGGGGGAGAAAGTGGCCCCTCGCCTGCCCCAAGCCCAGTGCCCCATGCGGCAGCTGCTCGCAGCCTGCTTGGGGCTGCCTGTGCCTGCTCCGGACAGCCCTGTGTGGGCTACGAGTGCCTGCAGCAGGAAGTGCTGGTTACGGGGCAGGGAGGGGCTGCTTTTTCCCCATTGGTGCTCAGCTTTTCCCTGGCCTCCTTTCCGGCACAGAGAAAAGCAGCCTCCCACCCACCCCGTGGCCAGCGCTCCCTCCTGCAGGCACTCGCAGCCCATGTGGAGCTCTCTGGAGCAGACACAGGTGGCCCCATGTGGGCTGTGAGTGACTGTAGCACAGGGCACTGGCCACGGAGTGGGTGGGGGGCCGCTTTCCCTCCCCCATGTTCAGCTTTTCCCCGGCTCCTTCCCTGCCTGGGGCCCTCCCCTGCCCTTCCCCCCCCACACTTACCTGAGGTTCCAGCAGCCACATGCTCCCAAGCCAGAATCCCTGCTAGGGCTTCTGGCTGGGGGGGGGCAGGGCTGCGCAGGCCCTGCTGTTGTGGGAGCCCACTAGGCTTCCCCTGGTTCCTACTGCCCTTGATTCCTGTCATTTCTGACAGGAACCAAGGACAGAGAAATATTAATTTATAAATTAGAGGCCAGATAGAATGGCCTCATGGGCCGCATTCGGCCCGCAGGCTGTATTTTGCCCACCCCTGTCCTAACCCTTACTGTTAATGACACTTTAGTGCTAAGCACCTACTTTTCCACTAGTGAGCATGCACAAAACTGCCAAAATCTCAGCATCACCATGCTGCTTGAAGCCATAGCTTGGAGAGCAGTCTGTCAGCAGGCTATGAGGAATTCCAAATCTCTGCTTTGAAGCTGTACCACTTTGTATAAATAATAAAATATTAATTGGAACAAGGGCTTGAAACTTGATTCTTCCTTCTCACAGGTAGAGTTCCCTAATCAGTGGACTATAGATTAAATCGTTCTCCATCTGGCTTAATGAATATTTATTTATACAAAATGGGATCATGTTTTTTTACAATTTGTCATGGGTATAAAATCTTAATCTTAATTGGCAGTGTGATTTCAGAGTACGATCTTACACGGTGTTCATGGTAAAAAAGAAAGGGATATAATGTTCTAGCCGTTCATTTTAAACAACAGAGCCTGTTACTGTAGACCTATAGCTAATTATCCTGCTAAACCCGAGTATCTTACATAATGAAGAACTGTTTCATGGTGACTGGATAATGGGAGAATTGAGGACTCTGGTTTGTTTTCCTCCCCTCCCTCTGAAGCCCCTTGATGTAAAAGGGTATTTTTGGCATTGGTTTATTCCTTTCATAAATCGTATATTTTTTTTATATATATGTATGTATGTGTGTGTGTGTGTGTGTGTAAAAATAATGTGCATACACACACACACATACATGCATGTTTGTGTAAAGTTCACATCTACTTTTATATGGCTTCATACTAAATCCAGAGCTTCATACTCTTGAGATGAGATCATCATTCACAGTTCAGACTCTGTGAAGAAATTATTCAGCTTAGTGGTTTTACAGCCTGGTATCTGAATTTCTTACAATGTGACACCCTCTAATTCAAACAGAGGTAACCTTGGAACAGTTTATAAAACATTAATCAAAATGGCACAGTGTAATCTGCAGTACTGCAAAAGCTAGGAGAGAATGCCTGAAGTTTTCTCAGAAGTCAGTACTTAAGTGATAATAGATTTGTTTTTCATAGTGATTACCATTTAAGGAAAAGTTCACTTAGCTTCTGTCTATGACTTGTATGTTCAACTCTATTGTAGGGCACAGTTTTTTAGATGATCTCCCAGGTTTCTTTCATCCCTTCCAGGTCTTTCCCAGGTCCATTTTGCTGGTCACCAGCAAAGGTGATTTTAGGGTCTGAAAATTAAAAGTACTTTCAGCTAAGCACTTTATAATTTCCTGTTATAGATCATAACAAGAAGATATTAAGCAGTTGTTAGTTAAGTGGTGAAATCTGCTTTATTATCATTTTTCATATCTTTTTCATAGCCCAGTTAATCTCCTTTAAACCACTGACCTCAATAGTAAAACTCCAATTTACTTGGCTAGAATTTCACTCACATATTTAAACTTCATGTAAAGTATGGTCTGTAGGATCAGAGCCTAATGTTTACTTGCTTTAAAATATCTTTTTAATCTCTTGAATATCTGTGAGTGAGTTAGCTGTTTTGGATTAAATGCCTGGATGCTCAACAATTTATATATGCATGATTAGTACCATTTCTGCAAATGCATTCTTTTTTTTGTTCAATAAAAATGCTTATCCATTCTTTTGCATAACACGCATTTAAAACTTACATACAAAATGCTGTTTCTTTTCCCTCTCTCTGAAAGAAGCACTTCAAAATGTAACAAAGCTGTTTATCCCAAATAGTTTTTTTTTAATTTACTGTGAAATACGGATGCCTGAATCATGTCTGGTGTCAGAGAACATTAAATTATACATCTGATATGGAATTATTCATCTGATACAGAATCAGCATACTGTGCCTTGTATTCTCACTGTGTCTAAATTTGTCAGGTGCTGAAACCTTTAAATTGTTGAGACCCCAGAATGAATGAATGCCCCCCCCAAACAAAAACAAAACTAGCCGATTACCTGTTAAGAATGATGGGGGTGGGGGTGGGGCTGGGATGGAGTGCCACCACCTAACGGCCCATGCTGCAGCTGTTCTGCCTCTTGCAGGGACCAGGGTGGGGCTCCCCCACGCCCTATCCAATCCTTGGCATGGCTTTGGAATCATGGCGGCACTCCCCCATGCTTGGAGCACTCTGATTGGCTGTTTCCATCAGTCAATCAGAGCGCAAATAAAGCGGTACGGACAGAAAGATGGACAGACAGATGGACTTAGGCTTTTATAATATTAGAATAGATCACCAGAAGTGATCACCAGAAAACTCAATCTTCCACTGAGTTTTCTGGTGACCATTTTTATTGCTCTTAAGCCATGTGCAATTCAAGATGTCCCAATGATTTTTTTTCCTTCCTGTAATCTAATAAGGGAAATTTCAGTGAAAAATACTTTTCAGATGCTGAAATGTATTTGTGCCTGTAATAAATCTCTGTTGAATTGCTAGTGAGTTAGGGAAAGAATGAACAAGGGAAGAAGAAGAAAAAAAATCTGGATGTAATAAATGTAGACAGTACTAAAACCCAATACAGACATGATACTTCAGCAGTGAAGAGTCTAACACTGTGTTGATACTTATAGGTCTAAGGTTATATATGGATGTTATACTTAGGTCAATCTAAGTGTTAGGTCAGTCAGCTAGGGTTAGATTGACCTAATAGTGAACTTTACACAAATCTGAGAGATTAGATTAGCAATCTAATTTAAATTTATTTCACTCATATATGGATCTTATACTTGGATCAATCTAAGTAGCATTAGGTTAATCTAAGTGCTGATGTGTACAAGACATTTGAAAAGTTTAGCTTGGGCAAAAAATGGCTGGCCTGATCTAACTTTAGTTTATCTAGGACATGAACTACGTAGGTCGGGCTAACCTGTTCCAGTCTAACTCAAACATGTGTGACCCGGGAGAGACAGTCCTCCCCTTGCAGACCCACTAGCTTCTCCAATCCTACCAACCCTCCCTGGATCCCACTAATCCACATGGACCTACTATTCTCTCCAGTCCTGCCAACTCCCATCCTGCACCTCAACCCCCTCGATTCCCACCAGTCCCCTTCCCCATAAACCTATTAGCCCCCTGATCTCACCTGCCCCTCCTCCCACTCCAACTTACTTGGATTGGGCTCCCAGCATTGATGAATGATTGTACAGCAGGCACCTGATCTAGTCACACCACTTAAAGTAAAATATGTGATTGTAGATCAGATCCCAAGAACAGATGTGGCCTAAGTATATTCTGTAGGCATCAGTGTAAACACTGCGTATGTTATAATTTTACTTGGAATTCATATTGTGTTTTAAGCCAAGATTATTAATACACCATATGAGCAACTCTCATGGAACAAAAGGTGATATGGCTTTACTGTGCATCAGCTGTTCTGATGTGTGCACTTTTCCCCCCACAGTAAAGGCCTTAGAATCATAGAAAATAAGCATTGGATGGGACCGCAGGAGGTCATCTAGTCTAATTCCCTGCTCAAAGCAGTACCAGCCCAAACTAGATCATCCCAGCCAGGGCTCTGTTGAGCTGGGCCTTAAGAACCTCCAAGGATGGAGATTCTACCACCTCTGTAGGTAACATCTTCCAGTGCTTCACCACCCTCCTGGTGAGGGGTTTTCCTAATATGCAACCTAAACCTGCCTTACTGCAACTTGAGACCATTGCTCCTTGTTCTGTCATCTGTCACCACTGACAGCAGTCTACCTCTATCCTCTTTGAAATTACTCTTCAGGTAGTTAAAGGCTGCTATCAAATCCCCTCTGTTTTCTCTTCTTCAGACTAATAAACCCAATTTTCTCAGTCTGTCCTCATAAGTCATGTGCCCCAGCTCCCAAACCATTTCTATTGCCCTCTGCTGGACCTTCTCCAGGTTGTCCACATCCTTTCTGTAGTGGGGGGGCCCCCAAAACTGGACACAGTACTCTAGATGTGGCCACACCAGTTCAGATGCAGAATAATCACTTCCCTCGATCTGTTGGCAATGCTTCTACTAATGCAGCCCAGTATGTTATTAGCCTTCTTGGCAACAAGGGCACACTGTTGGCTCATATCCATTTTACTGTCCACTGTAACCCCCAGGTCCTTTTCTGCAGAGCTGCTGCTTAGCCAATCAGTCCCCAGCCTGTAGCAGTGCATGGGATTGATCTGTCCTAAGTGCAGGACTTTGCATTTGTCCTTGTTGAACCTCATGAGATTTCTTTTGGCCCAATCCTCCAATTTGTCTAAGTCAATCTGAATCCTAGCCCTACCCTCCTGTGCATCTACTGCATCCTGTAGCTTGGTGCCATCCACAAACTTGCTGAGGGTGCAATCTGTCCCATCTTCCTGATCATTGATGAAGATATTAAACAAAACTGACCCCAGGACTAACCCCTGGGGCACTCCACTTGAGTCCATTCATCCAACCCATAGTTTCTCAGTTTGCTTGCAAGAATGCAGTGGGAGACGGTATGAAAAGCCTTGTCACAGTCTCCAGCATTTCTTACTGGCTAGTTTAGGTGGCTTTTTGTAATGGCTTGCTTAGCACGTTAATTTTTGTAGATTCTATGCCTTAATTCAGGATCCTAGGTGCTGAACTGGAATGGTGGCTAGGTGTGCCAAAGCATTGCAGTACCTGAGCCCCTGTTGTTGGTCTAGCCCTTAAATGTTGGAATTTCATATTTGCACAAGCAACCCAAGCTGCCGCAAATCTGGCAGGGACTATGTAGGTAAGCAGATAATACTGAGAGCAGCATTATGACCTTTGGGCTTTGAGTTTTCAGTTGTGCACCATATTGTTCATAATTGCTTCTGTATTCTGAGGCATATGGGAGGAAAGTGTAAATATCTCACTGAATTAGAGCTCCTGGAGCTGAATATAATTAGCTGTATTATAAGAGCAACATTTACTCCTTGGCAATACATATGTTACTGTTGAGGACTGCATGGTTTCTGAAGTAGGCAGGTTTATATTGTGAGCTATCAGCACACACTCCAGCAAGACCTTCACAAATAGCACCTGCTAATCTAACAAGTGGAATGTGCAGGGAGAACAGAAATATATTTCAACAGAAGGAAATAGGCTGGGAAGAAGAGAAATAACAGGATTAAAATGGTGGCTGCCCTGTCATTTTCCAAGCTAACACATATGCATGGGAATTGCTGAAATACGGCTGGAATTCTGCTGTGCTAGGTCTTGTTTTAAAAATGATTTGTTAAAAGAAAAAGCCAGGCTGAATAACTTAGTCAGTTCCATTAAAATAATATGTAAACACTGGCCCTGTAGTTAAACTGTCACACATTTTGATAGTCTTTATGAACTGAAAGCCAGTTCTGTCTCCTCTCTGTATTATCATATAACCTCATCAGAAGATAAACATCCTCCCAACCCAAAAACAGTCCATAATTTGCATTTAGATTGTTCAGTGCCAGCGCTCTGAATAAGATACTTTCCAACTCTGTCAAACAAAACCTGATTGTCATTTAGCACAGTGGCAGTCAATTTATGTTTCCATTAATACAGATCCCAGACAATTAGATGAGGGGAGGGGGGAATCTTAATAAAGCAACCCCCGGTCTACTGTGCTTTTACTGAAGTGGGCAGCTGCAGGGCTATTTCAAAATCCCCTCTAAGATGAGAAACTGAAGTCCCTTTTACTTAGTGGTAGGATGAAATGAAGTTGGGCTGAGTTCACTGCCAAGAGACCACAAAGCAGACAGAAATCTTTTTGGGGGTTTCCTTGCTGGGCACAAATCTTGTTCTGATGGCTCTGTGCCATACTCTGCCACCGAAGCTCCAACCTGATGAGTGTCACGCATGTGCCCCAGCTATTCGTCAAGGCCCACAGGATTTGTGACAATTTGGATGCAAGCCATGGCACCCCCAGGAGCTTCATGGTAGCTCCACCTAGTTACTTCTCCAAGGTCTTCACCAGCATGAGCACAAGCCAAAGCTAACAGGAGGCTAGACCTGCAGGACAACAGGGGCTACTTATGAAAGGCAGGGATGAGCAGGGGCTACTTATGAAAGAGAATACATCTTGCTTGTGTAGATGGAGTCACTGCTTGTCTGAACAACTTGGGTCTGAGCATGTGTATATTGTGAATGAAAGCAGAGCAGGTCACCCAGTCATGGGAGAGGAAATTACTCCTCTATCCAGCAGAGGAAATTATCTAGAGCAGGCACTAAAATAAAAACACGAAGCGGGCTAATATTCCACACCCATATTGTCCTCTCTGGGATGGGATGTGGAATATAGGGCAAAGCCAAAACACCATGGGCCAACTGGGCTCTGCAGGCTTAATCAGGGGATGTTAGGTTAAAAATGCACAGGAAGGAGCCTTTTTATATTTGCTATTTAAAGCAAATCTAATGCTCGTGTCTGATTTAGAGATCTCTTAAACATTATCTTTTTCCATGCTGGTAAAAATAGAAAATTCAATGCTAATTTTAGTTTAAGAACAACTTTTCATTTAGTTATGAAAAGCTGAGAAATTCCAGTGGCAAGGATTTGCTTATTGATTTAAAAAAAAAAAAAAAAGACTGCTGTATCCTGAACCAATAATACGGCGGCTTTGCTATTATGCTCAGAGCAAGAAAGTGACCATCCGTATTACACCCTAGGGGAGTTACCCTACACAGGGAGCTGTAGGATCAGTCTTTTTCCTCCTGCTGTCCCAGTGAATATTTATTTGTCTATATAAAATGGAACAGTTATAATAGGAGCCATTAAGGGCCAGAATCACAACTAGTAATTGAAGGTGTGATATAGACATGATTTTTAGCTGCTTATGTCCAGGTAGGCATCACAAAAACTCCACTTACCTGCCCTGGAGCCTGAGAGGTTGTTTTTTTCTAGCAAGCTGAACTTGGGTATTTTTTGGCTTTCTCTCGCTAGGGTTTTTAATGAAAGGGCTGTGGCTGCTCTGCTCTGCACTGAACTCAGTGCTGTCAATGCTTACTATGCTCAGAGCATGTCTTTTTAATCAGGCTTATAATGAGCCAAGGATCTAGTATGTGAAGGCCTAATGCTCTTAGACGTGAGACAAGCATGGAGATATTCAGCTGAGACGGCAGTGAGTCTGGGCATGCCCAGTAGCAGAATTTTATTGAACCATATTCCCCTCAGTTTTTGTTTTGCTACACTCAAGCTAAGCTCTTCTGGTCTCCTTTTGTAGGCACCCTAACTTCTAGTTCCTGCTCTTAGTTTTATTTATGCATGTTACTCATTAACAAGAGCTGTGGGGAAGAGCAGTGACTGAAACCTAAGGGCTCCTACAGACATGCGAGTAAAATTCCTTCCTGATCCTCAATAGGGCGATCACTGTGGATGTGTCTACACGTGTGCATTTAATGCATGTTAGCCCAATTTCAGGTGCATTAAGGGCATGTGTCTACATGTGCATACCCTCAGTGCACCATAAAAATGGCAATTTAAGGCTATTCAAGTCTAAATTTGATACCTGCATAAAGCAGGTATCAAATTTATGTGCAGATAATTAAATTGCATTAGCAAATGTGTAGACATGCTAATGCGCATTAATGCAGTGTGTGTCCATTGAGGTGGGACTACCTTGAGTCTCAAGTCAGTCCGCACACCTGCGTTAATGAGCATTAGTGCATGCATGTGTGGATGCGCGCTTAAATCACCTTAATGCGCATCAGGGTAATGCGCATTAAGTTTAGGCATGTATAAAAACACGGGTAGACACACCCTGTGGGACATAGGAGGTGCAGGGTCAGGGCCCTAAAACCCAGGTTTCCCATGTTCTGGGCAGGAGTGGTAACTACTAGGCTATTTGAGGAGGAAAAGGTGCTTTGTTTTCCTCACCTGTCTGTCTGCTAAAGGTAAAAGATGCCTATCCCTCATATGGTGTGGGGGGATTCCGAGTAGATGGAGGCAGTTCAGCATAGGTTAAAAATACCCATTGGCATAAATGGAGGCCCATGAGTTTCTAGGGTAACAGGAATCTATCTCTGAAGATGTCTAAGTGCTGCCCATTGCAAAGCAGAGGAGAGCTGCATACTAGCTCTCTACTGGAAGTATAGAAGAACTATGCATCTACCTCAATTAAGCATAATGTTTCTCTGTCCTTTGTCATGTAAGCCAGGACTTTTCTGGCGGAGCTAGATGTCTAGTGGTTGAAATAGAATTTAGCCTTAATTTTCATGACTGCCTGGTACACTGGCCCAGGTTTGATGTGTAAGGAGCTATTGTCAATTTGTTAAATGTTGTGCTATCCTGTGAATTGCATACATTTCAAAACAGCAACTTCAAAGGCCTGTATAATGCATGTAAGTTTCAAGAAAACAAGCACTAGGGCAGATAGCTTCTTGTGCATGTGGAAATGAAAATTTTATACATGTCTTTCCCTTTAACAGTGAAGGTGAGAGCCTTATTGTGTTAATATGTCTTTTTCTCTTCCTCTTAATTTCTCTCTTCCATACTGCCCCCAAACATCCTCTCCCCCTTCTCCGCAGCACAAAGCCATGCATTTTCCTCAAATTTGTTGTCCTGCCTGGATGGATCACTCCCACCCTGGTTCCATTCAGCCATCATTCCCAAGCACTTACTGCAGCCCATATCCATGATTTCCCTTCCCCCTGACTTAGCCACACACATACACGATTCTTTCTCTCTAAACTCTTCTAACTAGCTAGTTTTCTTGGACTGGAAAGGTGCTAGTGGCCAACTGTTGGCAGTGGGACAGTGGGCTGATTGGAGACTTTTTCCAGATCATGCCACTGCTATGGCCCAGCACAGTCCTCATATAGTGTTGGGCAGTTCCTCTTTTCTCCATGCATGGGGAAATCTCTCTTGAATCTTCTCACTTTCAACATGAGCCAGGATGGTGTTGATAGGGTGACTAGCTGGGGAACTGCAAGCAAGGTAGGTGCTGCCACCAAACTGGTGCTTTCTCCCTGGGTCATATGACCAGGCAAGGTGGAGATAGTTTTAGTGGCTTTCAGTGGTTGGGATCCCCTAAAGGTATTGGACCATATTCCCCTCAGTTTACCTAACTGTTGCCTGCTGGTGGCCTTTGAGATCAGCAACAATTACAGTATCACCCCGTGGTGTTGTAAGGGCTGGTCAGTCACTGTGGAAGATTTGTCAGGGGGTGTGACTTAGAAGTGCCCAGGGTAGCAGGACAGTTTACTCTGGGTAAACAGCCACTGATTTATATAATGTTATCCTCTAAGAGCTTTATGGATATTAATGGTATTACCATTAATTCTGAGAGGGACAGCTATCCCTCTGCTTCCTTTGAAAACTTTCACCTGGCATTAGGAGAAAGGACCTGTTTAATGCGGCCCTGAACAACTGTGAAATGCACATCTGAAAGACTGAAAGGTAGATGAAGGATCTTGACGTTGAGGCTGTGGGCTGACAGGCAGGGGGTTTTGTTAGAGTGCCGCTAGCTTTGCTTTGTCCGGCTGTTGTAAGAACACAGGACCTGCGTAGAAGCAGATGTGAATGTTCTGAACGGCAAAAGCAAAGGTCCCTGTAGGATAATGCAGGGCCCAGTGTGAGGACTGCATAGTGCTAATACTTTAAATCCTGGGGCACCTTGTGTGGAATGTACGTGGTTTCCTGTAATGCATTGATTGAGATCACTGCAAGTCATCCTGAGCATCTTTACTATTGCAACAATTTAATCGCACTTGACATGCATAAATTACCAGTCATGATTTATGTCTCTGTGTCTGGACATACAAATGGGACAAAAGGGGTGGGTTTTACTATACATCATCTCCTCTGCAGCAGCTGTCTGTATGTGCCTTTACCCTGTGATACATGGAAGCTGAACTAGGGCTTCCTATCTATCTTTCATTAAGGATTAAGTTGCCCTAGCTTGGTTTTCACTTGCTACAGGGTAAAATAATCTGAAGTGCTCAAAAGTAATGAGCAACTGACCTGTAGCAAAGTTTGTAACCTGTGGTAAACTGTTTGTATACCCATGATCTTTGTTTTTAATGCACCATGTTTGTGTTTTTTGATGCCATGCTTTTCATACATGTTGTGATGTTGGTATTATCCCTGTGTAGACATGACAACAGTGATGCTCCACAACAGAAAGGTGTGGAGAAGTCCCAGAGCCGTGAATGTAAAGGAATTTTTAATTTCATTGTAAACACTGCACAATCATAGACAAAGGTCAATGTTGTTAGCATTTAATGGTTTATGGAATGATCTTAATGCAATGCAAACATACATGACCAGGTGCTCTGGGATAGCAATTTGTCTGTTCAGACTGAGCCTGTCCTCTCTCATCTTCCTTATGCTGTTTGTCACAGGACCAAAGCGCCTTGGGCAGGTTGCACCTGGGAAGTGCTACAGACATGAGGGCTGGAGCATTCCTGACTGATCCATCCCAGCTCCTTTACCACAGCATCATCCTTGTCATCCACAATCCCTCCATTCAAGGATAGTCTCTCTACCACAGGGTGAGGTGCCCTTGAAAAGGTTGCAAATGGAAAATTACCAGCAGGGCGGGAAGGCATGTTTAGCTGCTGATGGTTGGGAGTACTTGTTCTACGTGGGTAAAACATTTTTGGGTAAATGGACTTGGCCGGCCTGGCTTTGCTTGACGCCCACAGTTCTTGTGGAACGCATTGTGTACTGTAACTGTACAAGATTGCTATATTGTGCAGTCTCAATGGAAGTGTTTGTCACAGCTGCTCAAAGTCCCCTCCCTCTGGGAAGGCAGACTCATGGATATAGTTGAGGGAAAAAATCAGGAAAAAGAACAAAAAAGGTATATGCAACAAACAAGCCTGATTCCAGTCCCTGCTCCTGCCTCCAGTGGAGCAAGAAACCCCCAGTGTTGTCCATCTATTTTATCCAATGACTATTAAATGCAAAATGCAGGAACACCGCACAGCCCTTCCCTTCTCAGGCAGCATCTCTCACAGAGCCATATTTCCTCTGATTTGCTCACCTCCTGTGCCCAAATGTCTTCATCTCTTGGGTGCCCTGTCGGCCAGCTTCAAGCAGAGTGCAGGGGTGCTCTTGGCAATGCCTAGCCTATAGACTGGTCTTTAATGCCCTTTGCTGGGATGTAGAAAGTATAAGTTGAAAAACCCTTTAGATGAAGGGAGCCTAGAATACATGGAAGACCGGCTTTAAAGAGAGGGCCTTCTCCAAACTGTATCATCGCTTGGCTTTTCTGCTAATACAGACCATTCACTGCTACCTAGTCAAGCATTAAAATTGCTCATTTTCACAGGATCATAGGAAAGTAAGGCTGGAAGGGGCCACATATGAGGGCAGGAGAATTCCTGACTAATCCATCCCAGCTCTTTTACCACAGCATCACCCTTATCAGCCACAATACCTTCATCCAAGGATAGTCTCTATCACAGCTCATGGATGGGTCTCACGGGCACTGAGTCTGGGGGGCCACCAGATCGCTAATGGCGGGGGGAGGGGGGGTCTGATTGCCAAGCCCAGAACCACCAGTGGTGAAACTGGAAGTGCACTTCCACCAGCACTTCCGGTTTTAAAACCACATCACAGGTGAATGCTTAATTACTAGGAAGTTACCCTCTAACCAAGAGAATATGATCAGCAGGTGGGAGGGGGATGGATGTTGCAACCATACAGGGGTGTGTTTGGGGGTGGGGGGCGTTGCAACCATGTAGCCCATATTCATGGGGCCAGAAAGGGAATCAGAGTGACTATGCCGCTGTGGGCAAATGATTAGTAAACTCATCTGAGACGGGGGGTGTCCCAAGTGCCAGCCCCTGCTCCAAGGAATGTTTATGAATGTTAAACCGTCAGTGGTTATAATGCCTAGACACACTGCACACCAGATTCCTCTTCACCCCTCCCAGCTGAGCTGCAGTGTCTGTAGCCTAATCACAGACTACAGCCATGTGCAAGCACTCATTTTCATGCTCCCTCTTGCTCTGGTCTTGTGACTTGTCTGTGCTGCACCGTGGTGCAGTCTCAGCAAGCGTGGACAACCCTTTCCTGCACACCAACTGGAATGGCTTAAGGCCCTCTCCTAGGAGGATCCAGCTATTGTGTGAAGCCTTGTCCTTAGAGGAGAATATTGAACTCAGATTGCCCAGATCCTAGATGTCCTACATGCTTTAATACTAAGATACTGTAGGGGTCGGGGAGCAGCTTTTCTAGGGCCATTTTTTAAGGGGATTAACGTCATCTTTGCTCCATTCTTAAAAGAAAGATTGCAACATCTTTCTACTGAAGAAACTTCTGGGCTGTGGATCTCAAGGAGGTTGGGTTTGCCTCCCTGCAACCATAAGAAAAGGACATTATTTCAAGTACACCCACATCAACATTTCCCACCTGGTTAGCTGGAAACAGCTTCCCTATTCAGTGCACTATTTTTGGATCCCGCTTGGAGGCACCTAGTTTTTCCCCCCGTGCACTGGGTTATTTACCTAACACAAGGGTGTGGAGTTGGCTCCGGAGACCAGGCACCTAAAAGTTGTGCATTGCACCACCACGCTTTTAGGTACCTCAGCTTTTTCTTTGATTCTGGTCTCCCCTGAGCATGCTTCTGTGATTATTGCTGGCTTCAATAGGAACTCAAGTGTGGGGACCTTCGACCATCAGAGAACTGCTTCTGATCCACCTTCTCCCTTCCCCTCCCCCCCCCAAGAGTAAGGTAAGTATTTTATAAAACAGGAAAACTTCCCTTGACTTTCCAACCTGGCTACAGGCTTCTCAAAAAAACTCTGGAAACTGTTCAGCACAGGCCAGTAATCATAGCTGCTCCCTCAAGATTAGTTTCTGGGACCTTCCACTTTGGGCCATACACCATCTCCTGGCTTCTGAGACCCTGCATGAATCCCATTGTTCACCAGTATCAGATCTCATAGCCCTCCCCAGTGTAGTCCAAATGCTCGCTAGTGCCCCAGCATCCTACCCAAGGAAGCCTCTGAGAATTCATGGTCAGTTACATACAATGCTTCTTACCCTCTTGGGCCTGGACCAGCAGTACAAATACCTTAAAGGCTTTGAAAAAAAATCACATTTCTGTTATGAAAGATTGACAGGGAAGTTCTTCCATTCAATTTGGCAACTTCTGCATTAGGCAGTACGTACCCATGTGTATAGTTCTGCTGACTAGATAAGACTTAGGGCCTTTGTTGCATGGTCATTTTGGGCAGCTCCTGGAGTGCTTAACTCCTGGATTGTCTGCACATTAACAGCTGAAACTGGTTTAAAGCACTTGTTGTGCAGTTCAATTATATCACTCTAAGGCAAGATTATCTCTGATCTGTGCTACCCAACTCCTGTTGTACTCTGCCCCCCACACTAGTGGGAGCAGGAGGGGACCCTGAAGGACATGGGAAAGCCCTGGAGGTAAGGGGGAAGCTTGGCACGGGGTTGGGAGGAGGGAAGGAGAGGGGGATTCTTACCTGTCAGTCCTCCAGGTCCTTGCTGGCCCGAAGTGTGACTGCTCCAAATGTGAGCTAGTGCTACCATCCATCGACATTTGTGTGGCTCACAGCCAGTTGTGTAACAAGGCCCTTAGTGGGTCTGTTTGGCAGAGCTGCTCAATGTGAGTAGGGTTTGTAGAAAGGTGACCCTTTATGGGCACATCATATTTCATTTGGAGAAAGTCCTGACATTTACAAGCAGAGAACTCTATGATTTTAAATGTCATTTAAAAGACACATTTCTTCCTTCACCCTATTTTCAAAGTCACCTCCTCTGCTCATGGTCAGACTGATCACCACATTTGGGATAAAGAAGGAATTTTACTTTACAGCCCTCTGTCTTGGATCTCTTGAGTGTTTTTAAAAACCCTTACAGCAACAGGACATTGACGGTGCCCTTGTCCCCTTGCTTCACCTTGGGCAGGTTCTTAAGTGTTTTAGGGCAATATGTCTTGTAGTTGTGTAACAGGGTTACTGGTACAGTTTTAGAGACAGGTTAGACAAGCACTTGTGTACGATGGTCTGGCTAGAGATCTTGGGGAGAGGGTTGGACTAGGTGATCTCCTGATGTCTCTTCCAACTCTACTTTTCTATGATTCTGTGATTCTTTTTTGTTGCAACCTGAAGATCAGGTATTTTATTTAATCACTTAACCATCTAAATAACAGAAACCTCAGTTAAGTTACCTTGATATTTATTTTATTTAAAGGATCAGAAACACAGTCATTGTAATTCATTTGTACTCATAAGCGCCAACATTTCCTAAATCACGTTAACATTCATGTATCACAAAACCACTTTCTGAGCTGTGCAAAGTACGAAGGAACTGTTCAATTAGCTGAACCCATTTTTAGAATAGCGACCCTGGCATTATACAAAATGGGGCTGCCAGAGGGATTCTTTTGCTTTTTTTTTCTATTGTAGGAAATGTACTCGCACTCCCCTACTTCCCTCTCTCTTTCCTTTGTATGTAGTTAGAAAATGGACCACAGTAGGAGTCAATCCTTTTCCACAGTCATGGCACTGGGTCACTTTCTTTAATGCTGATCAGTCTGATGTTCTGCACTCGTACTCCTGGCATGGAACGGATTTGACCACGAAGATTACTCAATAACCCAAACTGTTATAATAAGCAAAAAACAGGAGTAAGAAACAGCTGGTTTCCAAACTTTTAAACACCAAAAAAATATTTCTTGGAGGAGGTATGACCAAAAGGAATATTTTAACTCTCATTATCTATTTTTATCATCATTATTGTCCTCACTCCAAAATACATTTAGAAACACTGATTTCATGACACAGACATGAGTCCTTTATTTCCCTGCATACTAGCTTTTGTGTCATACAATTTAAGCATTAGAAGGTGGAAATCTGGAAGTATTTTAGAGCTGGCTGAATACAATATGCAGTAACCAAGGCATCTTCCTGTTTCATTTTTCTGAGCATAGTAAATGCAGTCTTGGAACCAGATTTGAACATGGATTTAATCATTATAGTTTCAGCAAAAATCTCTCTCCTTCTGACAGTATTCATCCAGAGACTTTACAGAACACATTTTTGACGTGGCTAGCTTGCTAACTCTCTAGTGTCTTGTGCAACACTGATTTGGACCAAATAACTGGTCAGATAGTTCTTTGTTCTTAAGTCAGTCTTTGGCAGAACAAAAATTGTTAATCTTCTATTGGTTACAAAAAGGCAACCTTCTCCCAACAATAGTCAAACATTTTAGCAGCTGATTTTCTATAACTGGGACTATTAACAAATGATATAATATTAAAAATGGGGGGAAAAATTATGCCTCCCTTCCCCCCAACCCGCCCTCTCCAAAAAAAAAAATTGAAAATGTCTCCATGTTCTGAAGGTGCTACACTTAGCCACAGTCTGTGTTTCTGGAATCTGTTCATTACATATGACAGCAAAAGGAACTTAATTTTACTGGAGAACAGTGTCACAGAATGGAACTTAAACATGAACATTCATTTAGACATATTGTGATATGTGCTAGTATACACATCTTGAAAAACAACAAAAGACATCTTCCTCATGTGAAATACTGGTAAGAAAAGGATGTCAATTATCTATTTCAATAAGATCATGTCCAGAGAACTGCCCCCTAACTTGTGCTTGTTGGCCTTGGCAATCAGCTTGCCACTTGTGAAAGGCAAGATACTGCCACAGTTAAGAATATTCCTTTATCAGAACTTGGTTTATGCATAATTGC
Source organism: Crocodylus porosus (assembly GCF_001723895.1). Lineage (NCBI taxonomy): Eukaryota > Metazoa > Chordata > Crocodylia > Crocodylidae > Crocodylus > Crocodylus porosus. Next base: position 91,885,974 of record NW_017728906.1, on the reverse strand, counting down.
ATTTTAAAAAATACTCTCATAATTACATTTCTGGATTTTTTTTCTCTTCTTGCTTAATATGAATAACAGGATAAACTTGCTTTATAGTTATTGCACTTTGAAGTCCCTGGTAGGATGGAAGCTTATATTGCCCGATTCATTTTGTATTGTAGCTTCACCACGTTTGCAAACTGAACAGCATCAAGAACTGTACATTTCTACAGTAAGAAATCACACTTTGATCATGATCATTACAGCCTTTTCAGCTCAGCTCTCATCTCTGTGATGCAATGACAGAGGAAAATTCCACTATTCCTGTGCTTGCTGGAATCTGCAGTGTTCTTTTTATTGCCTTAAAGGTCAATTAAAAGTACTCCTCCTGGAAATGCTCCCAATTCTTGAATACTTAGTACTGTCTAGACAGAGTATTGTGCTTTAGAAACTACATCTGTGAGAGGAAGCTTGTTACACACAGTCAAGTATATGCCCATTGCTGCTGAACCTGATTTTCTTTCTTACTTTATGTAACGCTAGCAAACACTTTGAACTTGCTGAAACGTGCTTTAGATGCATTTCAGATTCCTATGTCAAATGTGAAACCTGCTGCAGCCTCGCCGTTGAGCCAAACCAAACTTTTCCTAATAAAAAAAGTAGCACCAGATGTTATGAAAAAGAGAAAATGTCTGCTCTATTAGGAATATACACAGATATAAAGGATAACAATTCTTACAGTAAAAAGTATGTCGTACAAAAAAAAGCAATTGGAAGTGATACTGAAGGACAAATAACCATGCTGTATATAATAAAGGCAGAAGACAGGTAAAAGGGATTCTGCTCAGAGAACCACAATTGAATGGTGGAGCCATACTTCCTCAGGCGTGTTCCCAGTACATGTCACTGGTGCTTCAGATGCTATGAAACTCTAGTCACTAACACACTTTCTTGACTGACGCTTTTATGCAACACATTTTTGAGGTATATCAACAGCATGACACTAATGTTTTGGACTCCTCATTCTTCCTTGCAGGATACTGCCCAATTCTTTAGCTGGGTTTTCTGTACTTTCCCTTATCTCTCCTGGAAAAATAAAATCCCAGTTCCATGAGCTTCCTACCACCCCTCCTTAAACTTTCAAATCCATCTTGCATAGGCCAGTAATAAGAACACTGCAGCTCTGACAAATAAGTTACAGCAATAAAACAACTTTCACTTTTTTCTCTTTTTTTAAAGATATTTTCTCTATAATTTACACAAAGGGGAACAGGTAGAGTTCAGGTTAGATACAGTCCAAATGTGCATCCTCTCAGTCTGTAATTCCAGGTGGAAGGCACTACTTCAACATACCACTGTATGCACCAGATAAGGTTTTGGAAGCACAGCAGAGTACTGTGCCTCCAGAGCTGTAGATGGGATGGCTGGGGAGTCTTTGGAAATAGAAATGGCAGTGGATATCAGTCAGGTCTCCCTTGGCTGTCTCTTTTTGTGCTATGGAATTTCCCCTGAAAAAGCCTTCAGTTCAGAGAGTGGCAATGAGTAAAAGCGTGTCCTCAGAAGCTCTCTACAAAGCTTCCGGGGAAGAGGCCCGTCCTGCCATTTCGCTGTAATGTCCCTTTATACCAGCCGTCCTCTCTTTTCTTGTGCACAAACACAATGTCACCTTCTTTCAGTTCAATTTCTGCTTCGCTTTGAGGTGGGTATGGTACCACAACACGATACCTGTAAAAACAGAAAGGAAGACTGTTTCACACACAAATCCAATGGTCTGATCTAGTATTCCCTCACGTGGGCAGGATGCTACTGGGATCTGCGTGAAGTCGGTCCTACTCTCATGACAGCACAGCACGTTTCAGAGGACTGCAAACTGAGTTTGCCCCAAATGCCTTGCAAAACTCCATCTCCATCTCCATCTCCATTTCCATCTCTGAGACCTAAACTTTCCCAGCAGTTTAAAAAGAATGCTTGTCTCTTCCTAATCACTGTATGGAGTGGCCTTGTACGTCTCAGAGCTGTGCAAATAATCAATTTGTTGGTTTAGTGGCCAAACCGGGGTCACCAGAAAACACCCCCCTTCCCCCCAGCCCTGCGCCAAACAAAAACCCTTAAACATTATTTGGGCTTGACAGAGACCGGCCTCCTTCAGTCCCGGCAGATAAGCCCATTCATACTCATATCAAGCTCCATCTTAATTCAGTTTCTTGTCCACTACTATTGCACCTGGAAGGCTGATCCACCTTATTTCTCTGAGAGTGAGAAACCATCGTCTCATTCTAGCCATGCACAGGCAGGTTATACCCATTTGTTCTTGTGTCAATATTTTAGCTTAGGCAGCACTTCCCCACCCTCTGGTATTTATCCCCCTGGGGTACTTACTGAAAGCAATCACGCAGCAATGTAACTGGGAGAAGGCAAGTAGGTGGCGAGTCAGAGGAGGTGCCACGAATAGGACTGGGAGCCTGTACTGTGGCAGCAGCAGCCGACTCCTCGAGAGTCCATCCTGAGCTAATGGTCAGGAAAACTCTCTGGGGCTTGGCAACTCCCCTGACCTGCTCTTTGGCATCTCTGCCCAGGGAGCTGAAATCCCTAGTTCTGCTGCTGCAATTCAGGTTCTTTGTTGGCCTTCACTTTGCTACATAAAACAAACCAAATTGAAGTCTCCTCTCCTCTAAGATTGGCTCTCCATTCCCCTGGGTAGTTCTAGTAGCCCTTCTCTGCGTCCAGTTTGAGCCTGGGTGCGCAGAACTGCACACAGCAGTGCAGATGAGATCTCACCATGGCCTTGTTCAATGGCACTAAGCCTTCTTTCTCTCTACTGCAGATACTTTGCTAGATGCATCCTAGGGTTGCATTTGCTGTTTTCATGGCTGTACCACATCTGTAGCTCAGATTCATTGTTTAATCTGCCATACACCCCATTCTTTCCCCCCTCTAGCCACTCCACTTGACTTGCCCCCGGTTTATAATAGAAAAATCAATATAGACAAAACACGTAGAGGTCAGATCCAGATTTCCTTTGTAAGTGCCACCATTTTAGGTTTTGGCACTGCTAAAAAGTACACACTCTGCCCCTAGAAGGTGATCCGGATGGACAGGGAGTTTGGTGCTGAGGATCTCAACACAATGAATGTGGAGCAGTGAAAACATTCAAAGGGGAACTTGGCACTGAGCCAGGAGGCACACAGCAAAGAAGAAACAGTGAGCACAAGGGTGTCTCTGAACTTCCGCCCCTTCTCGGAGCTTCATGTCCGCACACGCATGGTCCTGAGTGCCTAGACCTCCTCTGATGACTAGATACTGGGGGTAGTGCAGCTGCCCACCTACTACACAACTGAGCACTCAGCCAGGAAAGGGGGCAGCTGGGTTCTAGATGCTCTTCAGCCTAAGGGGATTCAAACCCACGTTAGTAATTTTTAAGGCAAGTGTCTGATTCCTGCTGATGCTCGATTTACAGGTAGAAAGGAATGAAGGTATCACAGGGCCAGAAAGAGATCAAATCAGAGGAAGCCAAGCTCTAGAAGTTCAGGTCTCAGAGGAACCAAGTCTGGAGGTCCTGAACTAAGGCCCCTCTAAGGGAAGGTGTCATAGTTTCCATTAAGTGGAAACTATGACACCTCCTTTGTGGTAACCCTCAGACTATGGCTGAGAAACAAGCCTCTCACTCGCTCCTATGCTACGCACACTGCAAGCAAAGCAGGGGTGGGGGATAGCCTATCTCACCTGTAAGACCAGTGCTCTCCAAGCTGCATATTCATCATGTAAGTTTTTGCTAAAATTAATTCACCCAGCTCCCATGGTATTGTACAGTCATTTTGTCTTACTGTACAAGTGGCTACTGCTGGGAGGGAAACTGTTTTTTAGCATACAACAAGTTTCAGTTTTCACCTACTGTATTTTCTTTGAAGTTTTTCAGCAACCCTAGTTTTAAACCTATTCCTGGTTCTTTTAGGGTGAAAGAACTGGTCTCAGAGCTGGCTGTATAGATAATGCACCTAGTGAAGAAAGAACACGTGGGTTCTTCACCAAGAGTTGTGAAATGAACATAACCCCTCATGATGTGGGACTTGCATGGGTAGGGTTGCTTGGCACTTACAGGAGACCTGAGAGTTTTAACCACCAGGAAAGGGGGGTCAGGCTGATTCTTAGTGTTGGATAGTTAGATCTAGGATGCTCCCAGCTAGAAACTGCTAGTTTTGGGCTGGATCCCTGAAATTTATTTTTCAAGATGTGATGGGCTAGCTAGAGGTGATGTGAGAGGGGCGATGTGGCCCTCCAAGATTAGTTTATCCTCTGCAGCTGTAACTGTGGTATATACCCAAGGCCATCTTTGGTGCATGGGAGGGAAATTGCTCATAGAGAGAAACCAAACTGATTTTCTGCTCTGATTTGGGGACTCTGAGCCCATGAGAAATGTACATGCTTCTAAAAGTTTGGTTTTGCGTAGAATCTGAGCAATTCTATTTCCCCCCCTCAATATCCCATGAACTGGAAATCTTGAAAAAAGTCCTTTCCACAAACACTGACACATTCTATTTTCATGGAACATTTTGGATCCGGGATAGCCACACTTTCCAGCATAGTTTGGTTTCACTGGAAAATTTTTGCTCAGCCCTGCTCAGGACTTCAAAATATTTTGCTCACAAAGCTAAGGCATGGGAGCACAAAGGAGCTGCTAATTGTTGCTATTAAATAATGGCAGTAGCTCCTTATCATGTGTCTGTTTTTTTCTAGCACTGCCCCTGCCCTTGTCACACTCGTCTTCTCCTTTGCTGCATCTTGCACGGGACTTTTTCTGAAAATGACATTGGGGTTGTCAGGAGCAACACAGACAAAAAGGCTGCGCTGTCCCAAATAGTTAACAAGTAACAGAACAGTCCAGGTAGTCAGCTTCTAAGCTTTTTTAAGTGTGGGGAGGGAAAGCCTGTGACTATTTTTGCTGCTTATAGGCCATACCTATACAGGCAACCCCCACTTAGCGCTCTTAATTGGATCTGGAAAAACTGAGTGCTAAGCGAAATCCATTTCCTCATAGGAATTAATGTAAATAGCAATAATTGGTTACCGCCACTTCTTGCAGCTGCTGCTGCCTCTCCCCACGCCTCTGCCCATCCACCAGCCACTCCAGCCCCATATGCCCTGCTGCCTTGCCCTGAGCGCGAGCCGCCGGTCCTGACTGCAGGCACTTGTGCTTCTGCTGCCCCAGCCTGGGTGTGGGCCCCTGCTGGCCCTGACCACTTCTCACTGCTTCTTCGCACCCCTCCACCTGCTCCAGCACCAGATGCCAGGCCAGGCCCCACACTCTTGCTGCCCCACGCTGGGCCCCTGCTAGCCTTGGCCCAGGCACTGGCACAGGCCCTGCATTCATGCCTGCCCCTCCCCGCTTCTCACTGCCACCACCACTTCTGCTTCTCCCCACCCACCTGCCAAAACTCACCGATTCCACTGAGCAATATAGAAAAACTAGCTGGGCGCTCAGTGGAATTGGGTATGATTTTTAAATGAGCACTGTAGTGAAATAGCACTAACCGAAACTGCGTTAAGTGGAGGTTGCTGGTACTGCCTCTCTGTTGAGCCTGGGACTGCAGCTGAGAAATAAGACCTACTCCATTTGCTCCCTCTCTGCACTTGCCCAAACTCAGTAGTTAAGGTAGAGTAGATGGCTCAAAGAAGCTTTCAGTCCATTCCCTGTCTCATGCATCTGAGAGCAGTACTAGAGCACCCATGCAGGACCCCATCTTGTCACAGAATCACAGGGTGGGAAGGGACCTCAAGGGTCACCTGGTCCTTCCCCTGGAGGAATGCTACTCCTAATCCCTCCTTCCCACTATTTTGCTGGGCTTGAGCACATGCAAAGGGTGAAATGAACGGGTGAGCCTTATTTCTTGGTAGCTAGGTTGGGCGCAGCCAGGAGGTAATATAAACATGCCTTAAGGCATATTCCTAGATGCAGTCCTATGGAAATCATGGATCTTGCATATCTTTTGCTGACTGATGTGCAGAATTGAGAATAAAACATACGTAATACACAGCTGATCCTCCTCACCATGTGCAGTTTCACTAATCAGTTGGCATTTATTTAATAATCAATACCCGTCTCACTAATTGCAAAGAAATGAATACAGTAAGATAGTTAAAGAAACACCAATTGATCATTCAAAACATTGCTCTGAATGATTTAATACATTTACCATTGCTGTATGGTCATTAATACCCAATTAATGTTTTTCACAGTCAAGTATTTATTTAAAATAATTACGTGCCTTACAGCTAAATTAAATGTGCACTTGAAAATCTCATGGTGCAACATTACCATAAGTTCTCTCAATTGATTCCCAGTGGGTTGGTACCACATCAAGGACCTCTCTGAAACTGAATGACAGTAGCTAATTTTCATTGCAACCACTGCTTGGATCCCTGCTGGCTCCTGTTGTGAAGCTACAGACTCAAAATATGTGACAGCGAAACTGCCAGATTTGGCTACAGGAGCTTTGAGCTTTAGCACGGCCAAGGATCCTGTTAGCTGTAAACATGTTCGGCTCCATCCAGAAGTGGGTGCTCTGCTCTAAAATACCTGGTTAAAATCTTATTGTCTTGACTGGCAACATAGTCAGGTAGAATCTAAATCTGTGTTCAAGCAGCATCAAAAATTAGTTGGTCATCTCTTCCCCTTGGCCAGTAAATCTAGTTGTCACTTGTTTCCTATGTGGAAAAGCAAATGATATAGGTTGAAATGTGCACTGCCTGCTGGCTGCAGGGAAACAGTCTATCATACTGTCATTTGCAGAACTGCTAAATTTCTCTTGTGAGGCTTTGCCAATTACCACCATTATGCAAATGAGCACACACATTATTTCAAATGCTCTGCTTCAATGTTGATTAATTAAATTATCAGACTGGAACAATTTTTAGCAAAGATGATGCCAAATTTCAGATCTCACAGCTGTAATAACATCATTTTGCAGTTCTGTTTCCCGAGTTTCTGCATATACAGAAACAAGTCTCACTGTGGTCTTGAAAAATCAGAGAGGTATTATTTTCCCCATTTTACAGATGAGGAAACTGAGTTACAGAAATGTGCCATAATTTGTGTAGGTTAGCACTAACAGTCTGTGACACTTAGAGTATTCCTGACTTCTAGTTCTGTACCTTAAGACCCTCCTTTTAAAAACCAAGTAGAATCTCACTAATGGCCAATTGCTAATTAATATATATTTCATATTAGCAAGCGAGGTTTTATTGTGTGTGATACGTCCCTCCAAGCCCAGCAATCATATATTGGTACAGCTAATTTCTTCAGGGTTTTCCTTAAAGATTTATAAAATAAAACCAGGTTCCTACATCACAGAATGCATCTTTTAATTAATATGTATTTTAATGTTAGTGTATCATAGTACAACAGCAAACATACATTGATAAAAGCAATGGGGAACTCAGAAATAAAAAACTTCAGGTCCATGTGAGCTATATAATCTTTCCTGAGGCTGCATTTCCCCCACCTCTGAGATTGCTGGATTTGCAGATGAGGGAAATGAGAATTACTGAGGTTCTAATATACAGAGTAAAAGACCACCTGGAACTGCTTCTAGACATGATAAATTAGACCAGTCAAACCTTGTGATGCCATTGGAAACCTCCAGATGGCATTTTAGTCTAGTTTTCCTCAGGGCGGTAAGAAAAACATAGCATTTTTTAAATATAAAAGCTCTTCCTTCTCCTTCCCGATATTTTTCCTTTTCTCCCTATAGGGCAGTCTTTCCTACTTCTGTCTCAGTTTGCACTTCTCTCCTTTCCTCTCCTTCCTCTCTCATCTGAACAGTGTTATGAAAGCAGTAGGCTTTCTTACAAATCTGCTGGGCTTGGCAAAAATCTTGGAATTATCAGTGTCATATTGCACCTCTAATATTGAGTTTTCTAGCACTAAAGAGGGACTGGTGGTGCTATCCATTATTAAGTAAGACACTACTCTCACTTGCTTATAACCTTGCCAAGCTTTTACCATGTGGGCTGATTTTTTTCATGCCAGATGACTGCCTCAGGCTCAAATTGTTTGGAAAATTTTAGCCCAAGTGGCTCTGAGGTTTCCAGTACCTAGGATAGGGGAAAACATGTTCATTTGTTGCATTAGAAAAAATCTAGTGAACTTTTCTTTCAAAAGCTCCTATACGCCGCAGTTCTCTGGAGCCAAAACATAGCTTTTGTTTCAGGGATGTCTCTTTATTTGCTCTGTTGCAAAGTCAGCCACATTTAGGCATCATGCATGCCTTTTGAAAACTCTCAGACTGCACATGCTAGAGATTCAGATCTGAAAGCACTAATGATGCTATCTGCACTGAGCATGCTCCAGCATCTCATGGCTTCTACCTGGGACCACACTATATACATGCCATCTCCACACACCTGCCTCCAGCCCACTTGTACAGGGTAATGCTGGACTATTCCTGAACCTACTGTTCCTAACTGAGCACCAGCACTGAAAGCAAGAAATCTCAATGGCACCCTTGCAAAAGTGGAGGAGGAAAAAGCAGAAGGAAAAAAAGCCAGAATTGGAGGGGGGAGGGAAAGGACTAGACTGGAGTAAGGAGGCTGGACACCAGCTGCTGTGAGGTCGGGGAACACTGATTAGGAAGCAGATAGGGGCCAGATTCAGACTGAATTGGTAACTAGGAAGGAAAGGAGAGAGAGATCTGCTGGATTAGAACAGTGGTTCCCAACCTTTTTTATACTGCTGACCAGCATGGGATAGGGCACATGGAGCTGGATGCCTCCTACCAGGGCTGCCCCGCTGCCCACCTTTAACCCCACACGTGATTGCCAGTGGTGGAAGCTGCTCACCCGGGCAGACAGATGGGGGGGCTGAGCGGGGGGGTTGTGTTATGACCCGGCAGCCAACCCTTCGCAGCCGTTGGGAACCTCTGGACTAGAAGACCAAGACTCTGAGCCAGGAAGGAGATGGTGATACCACCTGGGAAAGGACAGAGAGACCTTATCAGGCTAAAAAGAAAGGCCTACAAAGGATGGAGGATGGGATTCACCTCCAAGGAGGATTATTCTGCACTGGTCTGGTCCTGCAGGGAGCAAAC
>NW_017728906.1:91830906-91875950 GCF_001723895.1 Crocodylus porosus | reverse complement strand
CTGGGATCCTATGACCCCAGCTGACTTCCTGCCCTTTGGGCAGGGGGCTGGACTCGATGATCTTCCAAGGTCCCTTCTAGCCCTAATGTCTATGAAATCTATGAAATCATAGTTTGGGAGCCAGATGACAAGGTGATGAGATCAGATTAAGGTCAGATGAAGATCTAGGGAGAGGGAGACTGGGACTGACTGGGCCAAAAGACTGGGATGAAGAGCCAGGAAGCCGGGAGACTTGGATAAGGAGCTGGAAAGGATGCAGGAAGGAGAGACATTAAGGTTGGATGAGATGAGTTCAGGGAAAGAGACTAGGAGTGGGAGTTAACATGGGGAAAATAGGATGCTGGAGATGAGAAAGGAGAGTCTCGTGATTAAAGCTGTAGAAGACTGCCTGAAGTCTAATCCTGCCCTGCCCCACAGTTGACATGTAATGCTGGGTAACTCATTTAAAGCACATTTTTCACAGATGGCCATTAATTGGGTATTCCTCATTTTGTGGATGCTCAGTTTGACTCACATAAATGCTGAGCACAAACAGCTCTAACTGAAGTTAATGAGAACTAGACCTTGAATATTTCCAGTGCTGTATAATACTATGCATTCTGAAAAATCATGTCAAAAGCATTTCAAACTGGGCAACAAAGTAAACTGACACTTCTCTCCAGCTAATCCTCATTTTAACAATGGAGAATTATTACCACCTTGTCAACTCATGGGGCCCAGGTGAAAATAAAGCAATTAATGGTTGTGACACTACAGTGTTGAGTGCCATAGAAAAAGCCCATGTGGTAATTAGTGATTCCATCTTCAGAAAAGGACTTTGAAAGTTGGCATGAAATAAGGCCTGAGACCACGTGCTGAACAAGGAGTAAATATGGCCTTAGGCCACATGCTGAATAAAATACTGACTAGCTACACCCTGGATGAACCAGGGGTCTTGTGGAAAAAAGAAAGTATATGCAACCGTGATTAAAGACGGTATAATAATGCACAAGGGGCTAATTATGCAACCTTAATTCTGATATTTGGTAACTTCTGAGTGCTTGATTTTGCACCCTTAATATTCTCTTAATGTAGTTTTTGCATGCAGTATATACACATTATGGTCTAAGAAAGCAAGAGAGCTCACCTACCAAAGTTTCATAGAAGGAATAAGCACAAGTAGATCATGTTTGTACTGGGTATACCAAGCCTTTCGTATATGACAACCCTTACCAAGTGGAAATAAACAATTTATTCCATTTAGGCCCATACTGTTGGTTAAAAGTTCAGTCTGACTGCTGCATAATTTAGATGGAAGACTTTAGAGACTTAAGACGTTTCTTCAAACATTAAAAGCCTGAAGCCACCTAGCTGCTTTCCTATTACAATCACTGAATTAGTAAGTAACCTCAAACAAGTCAGCTGTGGGCCTCACCTGGATCCTGAACACTCCCTGCTGGAAATCACATTTTGCTGAGTAGCTCATTTTAAATTTTGGAGGTGGCATTTTAATCCAGGTAAGTATCTCTATGCAGGGAAATGTAACAAGGATTTGTGCATGTGCTTAGGTTAGAACATGTTCGAGTCATTGTTAAAATTGCTTTACCATTTACATGCCTTCTCTTTGAACAAAAAAAGAAATGTAAATACAGGGAAATTAAACCAAGAAATCCATAAGCATGTGTGTAAGTGCTTTCCTGAATAAGGACCTCAGCTTTGAATGAAGCAGGCATTTGTGGAGAACACCCCTAATGAACGCACATGATGGCTGAATGAAATGTATATTTTAGAAGTCATACACCGTACTTATCCTGTCTTGAACTACTGTCATGGTAATATTTTGTTTGAAGGCTCTATGGGCCCCTCTACACATGCAGGTAAAGGTGTGATGGGATCTAATGCCTGATTCACATTGTCACGGCGCAGGACCCTAAGAGTGGCTGTGATTTCTCCTGGTGACCCTACTGTGCCAAGTTGCCTGTTTAGCACCCTCGTTCTTGCCCGCCACAACTTTGATGGTTCTATAATATCAATGGGAGGCTGCCTTTACTTGACCCCTTGGAACCAGTGCTCTTACCCTTCTGGTCCCTGCTCTATACCACATAGATTCTGGTGCCCCAACCCTATGGGCGTCGCGTGGCTCCTTCCACCCCTAATACCACACCCCAAGCCTCTCAATTGTTCTGGACATTATCCCATCTATGCTCTTGCTCTCTAATCTTGTACTTGCCCTCACCGGGCTCTAGTCGTACGCTTGCCCTCACTGGGCTCTCTAGTCTTGTACTTGCCCTCACAGGGCTCTATTCGTATGCTCGCCCTCATCGGGCTCCTTATTTCTATACTTACCCTCACCGGGCATCTTACTGTGCTCACCTCAGAGCACTCGCCCCTACTGGGGCCGTCCCGCACTCCCCACACGCTCACCCCCACAGGGGCCTGTTTTGTGTTCCCTGTGCTCACGTTGCCCACACTGGGCTTCGTCTCCTGCACCTCCCGCAACCGGGTTGCCCGCACTGGGGCTTCGTCTCCCGTGATCGCGATGCCCGCACTGGGTTTCGTCTCCCGCGCTTCCCGCGGTCAGGGCTCAGGTGGCCATAGCCATGCCTGGCCCCCCCGCCCCTCCTCAGGGGTCTTACACCCAACTTGGGCACCTCACAATCGGGCTCAGGCGGCCCCTGCCTTACCTGGCCCTCAAGACCCCTTTCGTGGGACTGGGGTCAGTGTCCCCTGAATGTTGTGCCCTCACTGGGCTTCTGGCTTGCACGCCCCTCCCTAGGGCTCTACTCGTGCTCACGCCCACACTGGGGCCTGTCTCGCGTTGCACGACTCTGCCCCACTGGGGGCCGGGGTCGGCACAAACCCCAAACGCGGCACCCCCTCTGGTGCCAGGAACCCCCACTCTACTGGGTAGCTCCTATGAGGCCTCCTCCAACCCCTACAGCCTCACCTGGTCCTCCAGTATTACACAAACAACCAAACAGAAAATACAAAGCCATAAGCCAACCGGCTGTAACACAAAATAAGCCTCCTGGCTATAACATAAATTCTGCGCCACCCTGGCTCTCCTTCATACCTCCCTGTCAGGGTTCTCTCCACCTCGTGCCATCATGCAGATGCTCAGGCGGTCAGGCTGCCCTGCCCTGCCCTGCAGCAGAGCTCCTGCTGCTGAGGCATGCCTGATTCACATGATCAATCCTGACTCTTGCCTGCAAAAAGCCACTCTAATTAAAGCCCCCCCATCTGCCCCTGCCCCAGAGCCCCAGTAAAGATGCCCTAAGGTGGTACCCTGCCCTGTCTTTTGCCTAACTTTAGATTAGCATAGCTAACTCCTCCTCTTTAGCAAATTGACTTAACATCCATTGAAAGACATGAGAGAACCAGGGCCTTCCATTGCAACCAAACCACTGTTAGCCATACCCAAATACATAAGTGAAGCAATGTTAAAACTAACTCTCCTTTCTCCTTTACCTACATATGGCAAGAGAAGGAAATTAGGAGCATGAAAATTAGAAAATCTTGTGATGAGCTTGACCTTGAATCACCTTCCTCTCTGACCTGATGCAATTTATGTGCACGAAAGGCTGCCTTGCCATTCAGAAGAACACATAATTCCTCTTTAGTGTGTGACCCTCAAAGCTGCAAGCAATTAGAGTCCTTTGATGCACCTCTAATATGGTGAGCAGTGTAAATGTCAAGAGCTTGGTTTTGATCAGTAGTGTGCAGGCAGGGGACTCAAGGAGTTAGAAAGGCAGCCTATATGGAAGAAGTATCATGGCCCTGCTGCCTGCAAAAGCCCCATTTGGAAGGTTGTAAATATTAAGGAATGTGCTACTCTTTCCAATCTTTCTCGGCGTCTGTATGTGCACAGATGGGCGTTGTGAGATTAGAAGCCAAGTACAGCTAAGTGCACTGAAATGCTTTGCAGTTTTTTTTTTTAAATAAATTTCATCAAGCATCTGAATCTATTTATCTAATCTTTTTTTCTTCTTCTTTTTAAAAGAATTGGTCCTACTGTGGGGATGAAATGCAGAAAAATGCAAACAAGCAAAATACAGGGTTTTGAGATACTGAACGCAAGTCCTTCCATTGCCAGATGTGAAATGAACAAGCAGTTTCAAAACTGTAATTTGTTTTAAAAAAAATAATTTGGTGCTTTGGAGCAATTTGGTGATTTAATGAGCACAGATGGATGTGGGATGAATTTCTAAGAGACAAACGCTTAATGTGTCTGCTCAGATTATTCCAGGACTAAGCGTTATCCTTCCTCATGCACAGAGGTAATTTATATTCCCCATTATATGCATAAAGAACTATTTGATCAGCTAAGGAATGCAGATACACCAATGATATGGAAGCTAATTCATAAATCAATTAGAGAATCTTGCCTGCTGTGTATAATTAAGGTTACTTCAATTATAGCTTATTTTCCAATTTAAGGCCCAGGAAATCAAAATGCTTAAAATCCAAAGGAATTCTTTACCACTGCGTATTGCAATTACCAATATTTTTAACTGTTTAAGTGTCTGGTCTCCAAGCCCATTCACTGATTCTAATAATTCTGATCAGACAGAATTTACCAAACCTCCCCATCACTTTCTCACTACTCCACTTCACTGCAATGGATTGGTGCTGTCAAAAGTGAGCAGTTTCCCTGGAAGGCCACTGGGAGGTGCATTAGGTACTAGACAAACATGTGGCATGTGCCAGCATCTGAAGCAATGCACTTCTGAAGTCTCTGCAGCTCTGCAGCAGCTGGCGCAAGATATGCGAAGGATGCCTTTCCTGTTTCATTCCTTATGCTTGTTTCTGAGGCCTTCTCTATACCATAGTTACATTTAGGTTAGGTACAGACAATATACCTTTACTGGTACAAGTTATCGGAAGCCAGTCTATATCCGTAACAAAACAGAAGTTCGGCACGCATAGACTGGTTTAAAAATGGCAGAACCTGGTCTACGATTTGCCTCCCCTTCCACTTAAGGGCAAATGTGCTTTCTGTTCACTATCAATCTAAACTACACTGCTTACAGAAAACGTCATTAACTCAGATTGACTCCGCCTTGGTCTTTTTGAATGTCTGTACCTAGCCTTAAAGTAAGGTGTGATTTTAAACTGATTTAGTTCAAACTGGTGCTAAATCCAGTTGATGTTGATTTAAGTCTCTGTGTTATGTTAATCTAAATCAGTATATGGCAGGTATAAACCAAGCTAAATATGTCCACACAGGGTTTGGTTTTTCACTCTTAACTACTTTGCTTTCTTAAAGCCAAAAGGGACCACTGTGATAGTCTAGTTCACTTTCCTGGATAACATGGGCCATAGGATGTCCTGTATTCATTCATACTTCAAGTTCAACACTTGTGCTTGAATTAAAATGTATCTCTTAGGAAGCATCTAATCTTGCTTTATATATTTCCAGGCAGTGGACAGCCACCACAGCCCTCGGTGAGTTGTTTCAACAGTCAGTTTCCATTACTATCAACATATTGAGCTGTATTTCTTGTCCTAATTAATTTATCTTCAACTTCTACCCACTGGATCTTGTTATTCCTTTGCTTGCTAGATTGAAGAGACATTTATTATCACATTTCTGTTCCCTGTCTAGGTGTTTACAAGCAATGAACATGCCACCCTTAACCTGCTCTTCAATAAACTGACTAGATTGGGCCTTTTCTGTTGAAGTAAAAGACACCTTTTCCAATCCTTTAATAATCCTTGTGGCTCTTCTCTGAACACTGACATTTTTTACCTTTCTCCTACCTGAATAAGAGCTACGAGAACTAGAAAGAGTATTTCAGTAACAGTCACACCAGGCCTAGAGCTACCAGAGTAATTTTTCTTGCCCACTTTACATATTGGTACAATGTTGGTTTTTAGTCTTTTTGGAATATCTCCAATGTGTGGAGACCTATTGAAATTCAATGGTAATGGTGTAAAGAGTTCACTGGACAGCTCTTTTAAAACTCTTGGGTGTAAGTTATTTGGACCTGTTGATTTACAGGGGTTTAGCCATCTTAGTTAATTTTTAACATCATCTTCAGCTACTATTGGAGTTAAGAGTGTTTTATTGTCATATGATATGAATACATTATAGTCTTTCCCCTCAAATGTTCAAGCAACCACAGAATAGAATTATTAATGGAATATTTCTGTACCTTTCAAACAAGGTTTGCTTTAAACCCATTTATCTTTGAAAGTAGACAAGGTCTGAGTCCGCCTCTCTCTTTCCAGTCTGTTTTCTCCTTTCTTCTCTCTTGGTGGTGCTACCCTATTTTCTTTTCTTGTTCACAAGATTAGCAGCTTTCTGGATACCAAGGTGCAGAGCTGACTACCAAAACAAACTCAAGAATTCTAGTCTCATTCCTTGTGCTGCGGGGAACAAGCTATTTCTGGTGGAAAAGTATATTGGAGGTGGCACTACTTGGTAATGACCTAAATAACCAGGTATTCTAATGACTTCCCTGTTTGATACTATTCAACAGGCCAGTAGACTGAGCAAAAACACTTCTGCTGTTACCTAGCATATGATGTACTACATAACATTCAACTGAGATTAATATACAGTGATTCCTATTTAAAAGGTGGCATTTGCCAACAGCATCCCCATATAGTGGTATGAGATACTGCAGCTTACTCCTCTGTTAAACACAGGAAATAACTGTGAAGACCATATGATATACACTTATAAATGCTGTTTTTTTAACAATTTAAATCATAGTTGTCTTACTCAGGTGTGAGGTGGTTTTCAATAGGTAGAATGGCTGCAGTCTTCTAATTTAATAAATAGCTGAACAATCTCTAGGGTCACTTGTCTTACACATTTTTAAACTAATGGACAGCACAATTATAACAGCCCTCATGTCTCTTCTCCATGAACACTACCTCATGGGCATGTGGTAGAGATGGCTCAAACCATTTGCAAACCCAGGCAGAAGTAAAGCTTTCAGTGGATGTGGCCTACCTTTCCCGGGGCAATGGCTTGGGCTCTGGACGGATGGCTGCCATTGAAGATGGTGGCTGTCTAGCAGGAGAAGGGATAGAAAAATTCAAATCCAAGGAGCCTGTTTTCCTGTGCAGGGGCTCCAACCCCATGGCTCCTTGCATTTCACTTTCTATTGGGCATGACCCTGCCCGGCCATGGCTGGAGAGGGAGGAGAGTTCAGGCCCCACTGCCCCTTGCAGAGCCCCCTCGACCACGCCCTGTGGGTCATGTGTTGGAGACACTGAAGGTGGGGAACGTGATTTCTTTTTTGTCGATGCTCCTGCTAGAAGCTTCAACAATCCACTCTTCTTCTCTCTCTGAAAAGGAATGAAAAGGAAACACTTTATGAGTGGGCGGTTTCTGTGCCTGGATTAGAGATGGTAAACAAAGGCCACAACCCTGTCGGTTTCCCATCTGAAAAAAAAATCTTACTATTGTATGACACAGAATCTATCTAAAATGTATCTTTATATACAGGTGAACTGAGGTATAACATGCTCCTTCATTAACAAATATCCAAACGAAAACCTTCCTTTCTCTCTCCCTTCCCCAAATGCCTTGCTCAGTCAGCAAACTAAGCAGATAACTGATTCACTGAGGTGCTATTCACAAACCAATTTAAGAACAGGCAGCAGTGTCTGCATGGTGCCAGGAATGTAAAGGTACAAATGTCTCATCCAGAAAAGGAACACAATCCACCCCCCAACAAAGCTGGCATTCAAGGAGACAAGGAGAAAATCCTTTTACATATATCCTGTTTCAAACCAGCTACACAATCACAGTACTTCCACATCAGTGAGTTAGTGATCAAGGCTTAATTTCTGCTCGCACAGATTGCCAGTTAATCAATAATTCTAATTCCTGTCACTCACTGTTGGTTCTTTTTGCCTGGCCATCTTCATTGCTCAGGCCCCAATACAGTTTAGAATATGATTCATGTGATGAATCCACCTGCAGGCTCCGGTCCTTAGTGTGGACTGTCCTTCCAATTTCCTCTTTCCTCTCTTTAAATGACCTACTACACCTTGGGGCTCAGGGTCTATGTGACATCTGACCACAATAACTACTAGCACATGTTCCTGCTCAGTACTAGCTCTTCAGTCCCCACAGTAGATTCTTCACAAAGACTGGACTTTTCATAGCAAACATCTTGTTCTACCACAGCGGAGCCTGCTCAAAGGCTGAAAGGTTTGGTTTTTTGTGGACAGTCAGCTTAATGGCCTCTCTCGGTGCTGCTGAAGTTGCCTTGTGCTGGATGGCCTAGGAGTAGGGGGAAGAGAAGGACAGGTGAGGCAGACATAGGGAACCTTTGCTGGATTAAATAGACAAGATAAGGTGGTGGCGCTGGAGCAGCTATTAGTTTTGGTACAAGGAGACACCTCTTAGACCAAAAATGCTTTTATAGCCTATTCCTGGTTGGAAGATGGCTTTTGTCTCTTGTACACGTCTCTGAATAAGGATGAACCCTTGGGCTGGATGGGCTCTTTGTAGTGGGTGATAGACAGGGTGAACTACCCCAACAGTGAATTTCTGTAGGCTGAAACTTGTTCTGTATTAAAGCAGAATGGAAAATCAAAATGGTGTGAATAGTTAATGAAATTCTTTAGCTAAAGCAAGATCTTTGCAAAGGATTCCTGCTGTTGTAAAGGATTCCTGCTCTTCTTCCACTAGAAAGAAAAATGATACAGATAAAAGAGTGGTTTCTTTTTTGAAAAAACAAATTTTAGTGGGCCATATCTCACAGTCAATACCTGGACAACTCTCTCATTGACATCAGAGAGACTTTTCCATCAATAATGACTGACCAGAAACTCAGAATCTCATGCCCCCCTTGTGCTTCCATGAGCATAAGTGTGTTGAACCTGCTGGTTGTGACAAAGGAAACAAGGGAGGAAGGAGCGATGATATGCAGCAGACTCCCCGCTTTCTCCTGATCTCATGGAAACTCTGTCTCAGTGTCTCCATAGTGGATCCAGGATTGTAAGAACAGAGAGGGTGGGATGATGGCTAAAAGCTCCTTCCCACATACAGGGACAAACTGCTGCCTGGTGAGCCTCTAGGATAGGGACAGACATTACACACAAACCAATTTAAATGATAAGAAACTGGTTTAAACCTGTAACAGAACAGATGTTCAGTGCACATAACCTAGTTTGAAAATGGCTGAAACCAGTTTGAGATAAACCTGGTTGAATGTAGTATCAGACTTAACTGATTTGAGTCAAATGAGTTTATGCAATGCCTGTCCCAGACCTGTTCCTGGTTTAAGTTAGATCAGACTCCCCCAGAATCCCAGCATGTTCTCCGGGCTGGGCAGGACTCTCTGCTCCAGAGAGCTGGGCTGGCA
Organism: Crocodylus porosus; assembly: GCF_001723895.1. Classification (NCBI taxonomy): domain Eukaryota; kingdom Metazoa; phylum Chordata; order Crocodylia; family Crocodylidae; genus Crocodylus; species Crocodylus porosus. Next base: position 91,866,642 of record NW_017728906.1, on the reverse strand, counting down.
CCTACCCTCTACTCCCTCAGTGGAGCTCCAGCAGAGACACGCAGGCACAGCAGCCTCTGCCTGGCTTCCCCTGCCCCTCCTTCCCCCCTCCCCTCAAGCAGGGATCCCCCCTTCCTCCCTCCTACAGCACAGACTGTAGCGAGAATATGGTATGATAGCTAATGCTGAGAGGGTCTGTGTAAGGCAGGCAGGACAAAGACAGACAGGACAGTGTCTGCTTAGGGCTTTTGGGAGATAATTAACAGGTCAGCTGGTAATGTCCCTCCATTTCTTCCTTGCTGGAACTAATGAGAGGCTTTCACTTTGCTGATGGCTGATAAAAGCTCTGGTATCAACTCTCTGCTGGGCTGGTCAAGAGCAGCAAGGGGGAGTGGGGGGAGCTTCCCTAAACAGAGCATCCTGCCAAGGCCTGGCCACACCCCCCTCAGCTCAGCCCTGTCGAAGGGAAGGGAGGGCTGCTCTAGCAGCCCCTGGCTTCTAGCCTGAGCCACTGCTGGCATCTGCCTGCATTTCTTTAGTCCAGAGAGGATGTCTGTGTAGTTACAAAATGGTTCAGCCTAGCCAGGTTAGACTAACCTGCAAAGATTGAATCAATTCAGGCCCAGGCTTTTTGAATGTCTGTCCCTAGCCCTACTGACTTGCTTTGCTTCTTTCACTGCACTATGGAACATGGCTCCATACACACCATGTGGAGTGGGTTCAAACATTTGTAGCCTGGTTCCTTTAGGGAGTGGGCAGTCAGCATCTTTCCAGAAGCACAGGGCTTTCACAGGACATGCTTGAGGGTGGGGGACTGGAAACTCCTGCGTCCTTTTGTGGCAAACCATGCTCCTAATGGAAGAGGTGAGTCAAAATTCATTTTTCCTTTCCCTAAATGGCCAGTAACCCCCACTGAGAAGTGAAAGAGGCCCTGGGTAAAGGTTTCAGATCTTGGCATGTTACATAAGCTTCTAATCATTACTGTCTTACTTTTTAAGTATAATAAATAAATCACCTCTGCTCCCAAGGATAAAACACAATGTTCAGAACAGTGAGTTAAAATGAGGATAAATATTACATTTCATACATCTACAATAAAAACATTTTTTCTGCTAAAGGTGACTGAGCAGTCACCTTTTTTTTAACATAAACTTTAGTTTATGTAGAAAAGAGAGATTCCCTATGTCCTTTCTACAGACACTCCTCTGGCCTTACACTTCTGGAAATCATATAGAAATATTACATTCTACAGAACACACATTAAGCTCATGCAAACCCTGAACATCAGCTACTTCTATTAAAATATTTTGTGAGGGAAGAGATGTTTATCAAAATTAGCCATCCCCTGGAACTCTGGGTGCAATCTTTACTATAGCTGCAACCAGTATATCTTTAGCATAGTACAATATATTCACTTCCCATCTGTTATCCCCATAACAAGCTATTATAAAGAGTCTGCTTGTTTGTTATTGCATATAAAGTTCAAATTACTACCTAAGATTAAATTCAGTGTTTCAGAAACATGACGTTTAGCTGTATTTGGTAATTTGTTCTATAATAGTACCCCCAGCAGAGAAGAAAATGCTGATAGCAATGCAGTACGTGTGGAACAGAAAGCTTCTGTCTTCCAGCATGAACACTACTTGAAAACACTAAGCAGTGTGTTATTTATTCTCTGTATGCACAATGTCCTATGCAAGACTTAAAATTATGCTATTTTATGTGCTGATTACTGAACCCATTTGTCAAAGAATCTTTAAAAAATGAGAGGAGGAATAATACAATGAAATAAACATAAATATTTAGCAGTCAGAATTTAGAGCAGATACCTCTGTCCCCCAAATTCTCTTGTATGCTCTCTTCTGCCTTTGCATAAGAATAAGAAAACAAAGATAACCAATGTATCACAACATGGAAGAAAAAAGACAATGCAAAATATAGCTGTTATGTCCGGGGTTTTGTTCACCGAATTTTGGAGAGAGGATTCTGAACTAACCCCCCAGATCCAACCACCCTCAAACTTTAAGGAGGTTCAGATCACAAGTGGTAATTTGGTTTATAAATTAAAATTTAACCATATCTAGGGGCTACTGATCCCAAGAATATCTCTAGGAGCTGAAGAAGGAGCTCTGCATGCATAACACTTGGTCAAAGATATTTAATTACTTCACTTGGAAATTTCACAAGATAAAACCAATTTTCCCATGTACACTTTTCTATACCTAGGAAAACAATCATGGGATTGCATATACTGTAACTCAATTAAAACACAAAGAAATATTTGCAATGTTTATCTATTCCTCTAATGAAGAGACTACTATTGTTGCCCTCTGTTGGGTTTTGAGACTCATCAAGAGGTCACAAACATCCCCTTCCTTGTAGGTCCATTACATGATACCTTTAATGACTCCAGCATACTACACTAAGCTGTATTTCAAGGCATTTTAAGGCCAGTGACATAGTATGTTATTCACCCCTTGGCTGGAAAGGGAATTCAGTGGGCACTTGGAGAATCTTTAAAGCTATGCAGGATGAGGAACAATTATTATTCCGTTGTCGTGGCAGCTTTTCTTATTTAAATAATCTATAAAGCATAACATACTGTTGAAAATAGTGCAGTATAGATGATTGCTGTCCCTCACCCCCAGTTTATTTTACAGTGGAAGCCACTTTTAAGTCAAAGTACAAAATGGCCATCTTCAAAAAAGAAAAGAAAAGAAAAAACATATTTTATACCCTCCTGCAAATTTAAAAGATTGAAATAGATATTTTGCATTTTTTTAAAGTTTCACCATCTTAAAGCCTGATGCTTTCATGGTTGTTTACAGCTAAGCTATCAATCCCTTGATAATAGAGAGGTTGACTGGAAATATCAATGTTTCTTTAATGGTGGTAACACAATAGGAGAATCACATTAAATTGATTTTTTGAAACCTATTTTTCAGTTCAATAAGCTTTCTTATAAGCTTTATAGACTAGAGCAGGGGTGGGCAATCATTTGGGCTGGAATCAGCATGCACCCCCCCTGGCCCTGCAACAGCTCACCAAAACTCCTTAAGTGGCTCTGCCCCAGCCCTGCGCTGTCACCACTTGGTGATCCTGGCCCCATGGAGACTGGTGCGGGATTCCCATGGACAGGATGTGCTCAGTGGGGTGGATGGGATGGGGCCATGGGCAGGTGGGGAGTTTCATCTGGGAGCAGGACAGGCGGGTGGGGCTGGGGCTGGGGCCGAAGCCAGGGAGGTGGTGACAGCATGGGTGTGGTCCTAGTCCCAGCCATCCCACTCCCAGAAGCCACTCCTCTCCCACCTGCAGCCCCATCCCAACTGCCCAGCTAAGCATGCCTTGCCCTCAGGGGTCCCAAACTGGTCTTCATGGAGACCCAGCCTGCCCACTCTGTCCAGCACCCCCAGCTATGGTTGTAGGGTGGATGGGCCCCAGGCAGCAGCGGCAACAACTCCCTACCCAGCTCCATCGTCACAAAGCTGGGCAGGAATCAGGATCTCCAGCCTTCACACTGCGATTGGAGCAGGGGCCAGGAACTGTCCCTGTCAGGGGCAGGTCTCAGCCCTGTGCCTCGATTGGGCAATTGAAGTGCAGGGCTTGGAAAGAGGTGCAGGGGTGGGGGAGGTTCCAGCTCCCTGCCTTGATATGCTGGTGGGGCAGCTAGCAACAAGCCCCTACCTGCGTGGGGAATTTCCACCAAGCTGGTGGCTCACTGCTAGCTGCCCCACCGACAGATTGGAGCAGGGGAGTGGGACCTGCCCCTCTTTTCAAGTCCCCTGTCCCTGATTGGGGAGATGGGGCCCGGAGATTCCTGCTGCCAGGGCAGGGAGACATTGTCCCTGCGCCAGCAGCAGGCAGCCCCCCAGGGGCAGGGAGCAATGTTCCAGCTGTCTCCTGGCCAGGTGCTCCCTGCCAGCCCCTGGTTTAGCCTAGTGCTCCCCCTGGTGGCAGCAGGGGCCAATTGCAGGACCCCAGGAACTGGGAGCAGTTTGCTGCCATTAGCAGCATATCCGCTCCCATTTCCCTTCACGTGTAAATGCCTGCCTGGGAGCATTTATTCATAAGTAGTTTACTTACAAATAAACTGCTCCTGGATCTAATGCACATGTAGACATACCCAGGGACTTGTTTTGCCCATCTCTGCCACTGAGCCACTGATATTCTAATATTATTTCTAATGTAAAAAGCAGACAGAACTGATTTGAATCATCCGTGTCTGGTAGTTTGGCAAGAATCCTTCTGGGTCTCTTCCCTATCTTTAAAACAGGAATAAGTAAAACGTATCTACCTTGCAGAGGTGGAGTGAGAGTTCACAAATGTAATTCCAATCTTACAAAGCTGTACATTTCTTTTGAAGTGGCTGCTTTCTTACTATGACTTGTGCAGAAGAGAAATGATGTACTCTTCAGGAGTCTTGCCTTCTAAACTAGAATCCCAGTAATGATTTATTTCAAATGTCCAATTACTATGAATTCATTTAAAATTCAGTGTAATAACAGCCATCATTCATAAGCAATTAATTTCTTATTTATTAATAAATAAACGTCTAAGGCCGTTCCTTCCACAGCAGTTTCACTGAAATTCAGCAAAGCATTAATTAATGGACATAAAGTGTCATAGAAAAATCTATACAGAATGGTTACAGAATCCAGTAAGTTCTGGGGGAAGAAAATAAATTTTCAGAGGAGGTATCTGATGATTTTGTGACAAAGTTTATGAATTAGGAAAAATGTTTTTCTTTTATCTTCATAAAACAATCTTATATTTAACCCTTATATGACGAAAATGTTGAACCAAGGAAATTATTGGCTTGTGAGAGGTCTATCTATAGTCCACTAAAAAAAGCTTTGAATGTAATTGGCTTTCTCAAGCTAGAATCTGATGTAGTTATGGATTACACGTGTCATTGGTGGGTTCCTGGATCTGCCACTGTAAAACTTGCAGCTATGTGAGCTATAGACTCAGTACTGACAGCACCTGCCTTCCCTCCTGGTTATGGCAAACGTGCATCAAATGAGTGTCCGTGTTTTTTTAATAACAGGAAAGGAGTCTAAATTGGCAAAGTATTCATCTGAGAAGGGTTAATTCTTAACAGAAAGATTAAAATTAGTGCTCATCTATAAAACATATGTGAGGGACATGGAGGCAGAGCAGTTACAGCTCACCATGATACTACTGCATTTCCTGAAGTGTGAATTTGAACCTTGCCTTGAATTTATGCTGAAGGCTGATGCTGTTGACTGGCAGTATGTGGTACTGCTAAATCACTGTGGGAAACATTTGGAAAGCAAATGCAACTTGGGGTTAAGAAATGTCCTAAAATAAGATATGAAAATATTTCAATATGTTAACACTTAGTTTCATAATAAAGTAATGGTGTTAATAATAATGTCGCTATGGTCTAAAGATATTGAAAATGGCTTTTTATAAGCTATAGAGATTTTTGGAGCCTGAGATATGGCTATTTAGATAATAATTGAAGATTTCTGTTTCTGCTTACAAGAATCATGGGTTAGTGTACACGAACTCTGAAACCGGGTGGTTACATATTAAGGGAATATATGAAGTTATTTTATTAGCTCAACAATTTTTACATCCATCCTAATAAATGTTTTAGCTTTCTCTGTCTAAAGCTTTCAATACCATGTTTATTACAAACCTAATCTTTTTAAATAAATGAGGAAACTTTATTGCAGATGATAGAAAAATTGACTCAAACTGGTCACTGGAGGTGATTTTTTCATATAACACCAACTACCTAAACAGATAAAAAAGCCAGAGGGGGAAAAGTCTGTATAAAAAAACAGAAAAGAAAAAATACAAGAAAAAAATGTCAAAGCTATACTTCTGGGAGCTCAGGAAGAAGTAGATTCTGTAGCTGCAAACCACCACCTCAATTGCTGTTCAGTCTTGCTTAGTCCTTGATGCATAAAGTTTATGTTACAGTCTGGGACACTATACATTCATTTCTCTTGTGTTCCAAAGCAGCTTATGAAAATGGATGTTTAGAACAGCGTGCTTCAAACCCTTGAATGATGCATTCTAGGAAAATGTTATCCAGAGAAAGAAAGTCTTGAAAGTCCAAAATTGGAACACTGAAGGTTTTAATTACTTGACTTGTGATTATGAGAACTGTTTAAAAACTTAAGAGAACAAACAGTACGGCAGAAAAGGGCCCAAACAAGGATCTGCACCAAAATGTTTTCAGAATTTCGAGATGAACTTTCCATTTGGAATTTGTCTCTAATTTTTACAGAGCATGGTTGCCACCATGCTGGTGCTGGTGACAACAGAAAAACCATGCTCTGTTGCGGAATGCTGACTTTAAGGGTGTTTATGTTTAAAAGTCAGTATTTATAAAAAAATATCACGCAGTTATTTTCAGTTTAAGGAAGAGACTGATTTTGTGGTATATACTATGCTGTGTGGTAATTCCTGTCAACTTTTTAATTGAGACTATCACTTCTGGTTAGTAGTTTATAATTGTCACCCTGAGTTAAATGCAGAAGAACATATAGAGCTTATATAATTAACATTCAATCTCAGGAAGGCCATATACTCAAAAATGTACACACATACACTGTCGTGATTTATGAATACTGATGTTTTAAAAATTGTGTAATTACATACTTGGTGAAAAGTAAAACAACAGAGGTGAATGTGGCATCAGCCCTAGGCACTGGCTCAGAGGGGGACAGGCGTGGTACCCACTTTCCAGGGGGCTTTGCCATGGCAGGAACAATCCTGCGCTGCCTAAATATAGGACACCCAACAGAGCCAGCCCCATGATAATATCTGCAGCTGACTTAGTTTAACCCTTCCTGCTAATCACTAGCGTTGAACGATATTATCTTGGCATATAGGATGCTATCACTGGTGATGTGTAGGGAGTGCATGCAGGTTTATGTGAACCCCTGGGGTCAGCCATGCACACCCTGGAAGTGCCAGCTGTGAAACCGGAAATGCCAATGGAAGCGCACTTCTGGTTTCGCTGTTGGCTTGGCGATTGGCCACTGGGGGATCCCCCACCCTGTTCGGCAACTGGCTGCTGGGGGACCACCCCCCAAGCCCCAGTCAGCAATCAGCTGCTGGAAGACCCCCCAGTCTGGTGCTCCCCCAGACTCAGGAAGCACCAGGAAGCATGCTGTCTGTTGTACAAGTCTAATCTCTCTGCATGAGATTGGGAAGTATGATGAGATATGACAAGCATCTCTCCATCAATTTCTTCCTCTGTCAAAAAAGAGAAGAAAAACAGTAGCAATGTATCATAACTGTCATCCCTCTAATCCTATAACTCTAGTTCATCATTATATTTTAGTAAACCCACTTCCTCTCACACATTCTTTCTCTTTGCAGATGCTGTATATTTGAAGAACCCAGTTAACAGCTAAAATGCTCTTTCTACTTCAAGGCTGGTTTCAGTTCCTAGCTAATTAACCTTATAATTTGCTTCTATTTGTTTTTAAAGATCTAGATTTCCACCTAACCTGATTTTTTAAATCTATTTTAGGTACCCCTATTTATTGCTATTACTACTCTGTAGAGTCCAGGGGTTGATTTAGGGGTGACATGGCAGCATGTTCTCACCCCACTTTCTCTCTGTGTGCATTGCTACAGTTTTTCTTCTCTTTCTTGACAGAGGCAGAAATTGATAGAGAGATGCTTGTCATACCTCATCATACTTCCCAATCTCATGCAGAAGTATTACATTTGAGAGTGTATAGTGGCTATAGTGGTTATAAAAAGAATGGAAATTTGTATAATAGACAGCATTCTATATGCCAAGATAATCTCTCTCAGTGCTAGTGGTTAGCAGGAATGGTTAAACTTAGTCAAAGCCAACCTTATTTTTCATTGCAAACTTTTCAACATGAACCACCCCCAGCTCCCTAAAACAAAAACAAACCCCTGATCAACTGGATTGAGCCCAAAATGGCAGTGAAACCTGGTCCCATTTAAGTCAATGGTAATATTGCCAGATCTGTAGAGGCTTGTGCCCTCATCTAGGAGTTCCACTGCCACTTACCTATAGAGTGACCCACTTCGTTTCACAAAACACTGGCGATAGTGATGGCTGTGATGACGTCCCCCCTCCTACCCCATAGCTTAGTGGGTCTAACTCTTATCTGTCATGAGAGAGATTGGGGTTAAAGTCCTTCATCTGCCTGAAGATGGGATGAACCTACATGTCTCACCTTCTAGTTGAACGTGCTAACCACCAAGCTGTAGGGTAACCTGGGGTGGAGCTTTCCTCATTCCCCCTGTTGAAACTATTCTACCTTGTATACAATTATTAAATAGCTCCTTATTTAATACAATAATAAAGGAGGGATTGTCAGTAGCATAACTAAGGGTGGGTGACTGGGAAACCAACCTGGGGTGCCAATTTTGAGGGGCCACAACAATGGCGGCCACCAGTATCAGAGGCTCTTTCAGTGCCTGGGGGAGAGGTGTGGGGGGGATTAAGCTGACAATTGGAGAGCAAGGGAGGTGGGGGAGCAGAATCCTACTTGTCCCAGCTCTCCTCACTTGAGCAGCTGCTGCTATTGCTATGGCTATTGCTATGCTATTGCTATACTACTGTCCCTCAGCTTTACCTATTGTCATAGGGCTGGCCCTGCTGGGTCTCCAGTGCAGCATCCTGGAGGGTGGGTGCCATATCAGTACCCCATCTGAGCCACTGCCCAGGGCTGATGCTTCATTCACTTCTGCTAATTTTGCTACTGGCCACTACTGCTGCCCTGGCTGCAGAAACTGCTTATTGGGGGCTGGAATCCAGATTCTCCCACTTGGGAGCACAGTCTAGCCCCAAGCCTGTAGATCCATTCTCATTGCCCGGTGCCTATTCAATAGTATGTATTCAAAGTGGAAACAATTCAACAGGAGGGACTGAGAGCACTATCCCTACACCTCCAAATACCTTGCAGCCTAATGACTAGAGCATCCATATTGGAGATGTAAGTTTGAAATCCCTTAGGCAGAGAAGGGAGTCAAATCCAAATCTTCTACCTACAAGGTTATTGCTCTATTGCCTGAGTTTATGGATAAAAGGACAGCCTTGACACTGCTTCCCTCATCTCTGTTTGAAAAGACTGAGTCCTTTCTTGATTTTCCAAGGAAGGGCTTGGGCTGAGGTGGCCAAACTGCAGCACACATACCACAACTTCCCCTCTACGTAGCATTGGTCAGACCACAGTTGGAGTACTGTGTCCAGTTTTGGGCGCCGTACTTCAAGAAGGATATTGATAGACTCGAGAGGGTCCAGAGGAGGGCCATTCATATGGCTAGGGGCTTACAGGCCAAACCCTATGAGGAGAGACTGAGGGACCTGGACCTCTTCAGCCGCCACAAGAGAAGGCTGAGAGGTGATCCTGTGGCCGCCTACAAATTCGTTAAGGGGATGCAGCAAGGGATCGGAGATGCTCTGTTCACCAGAGCACCTTGTGGGCTAACAAGGAACAATGCTCACAAACTGGCAGAGAGCAGATTTAGGATAGACACCAGGAAAAACTTCTTCATGGTAAGGGTGGCCAAAATCTGGAATGGGCTTCCAAGGGAAGTGGTACTCCCCCTACTTTGGGGGTTTTTAAGAGAAGACTGGATAGGTATCTGGCTGGGGTCATCTGACCCCAGCGCTCTTTCCTGCCTAGGCAGGGGGTCAGACCCGATGATCTGTTGAGGTACCTTGATGCTTTGTGGTGTAGTGCCTAAGTTCTCCTTGTGAACCTTGCCCTAGGCAACATGTGAACCTTGCTCCCACAATTATTTCTGTATCAAATAAATACCCACTGACAGCAACCAAAAATGGCAAATGCAATAGCACTTACTGCATTACAAAGTTGCTGTAAGCTTGCTACAAAGAGATCATAAAAATCTGAGTCGGGAGGTCTGATGCTGTAAAACAATTTAGCTTTATAAAGCTTCCAGTTTTCTAGATCAATTTCCCTTTAAAATAATTTCATCCTAAGTCTGATTTTCAAACAGGCGCAGGGCATGTTTTCTGTAGAGCACGCTCAGGGCCCTGTAATAAATTATTACATTCTTTGAGAAGTACTTGTGAAAGCTGGCACATTTCTAAAGGTCTGCTGGTATAGAACAAAGATTAAATAAATAATTTAGCCAGGTATGCCAGCTCAATTGTACTTTCCATAAAATTTAAATGAAACAGATGTACAAGATGAGGGTATTTTGTTGTGAAACCTGAGGAAATAAAGAACAATTTATCCGACCTACAGAACGATCTATCATTGTAGCTTCATTAACAACTTCTGATTCTAAAATGGGAAAAAGATTTATAAATACACCAAATATTAAACAAATATGTTATACTTAGTGTTTTAAAAACTAAGTTATTTAGATTGACTGGCTAACTGGCTCTTGGCTTCCTTACAGGGAAGAAAAAACTGCACACGCTGAGATTAACCCCTACATTTGTAGAAAACCAGAGCAAGTTAATTCCCTGTATATTTGACTATGCAGAATGTGGTGTGACATATCTTGATATTACACATGCAAAGTTACTGCTTACTGATTATCACAAAGGCTGGATTTCATTTTGGCAACAAACAGACAAAATTGCTTAGTCTTGCCTTGTAATCTTATTGCTTGACAGACAACTGAGACTTATAGCTTTACGGAAACCAGAACGTATGGAGAAAAGTTTGGATTTGTGGAGGTTGTCTCATCCCTTATCCCTGGCATATTGTGTACATCCCACTTGTCTAACACTGTTATAAACAGTCATACCACCATAAGCTGTAATTTCATCAGCTCCGACAAACTGAGCAATATTGCAATGGCCTGTACTCAGAGAGATTGCTAGGCAGAACTCTGGTGTCGCAAGAGGTATTTTCTTCTCGCAAAATCAATTCCCCAAGCCCAAGAAAAGGAGGCATTTCCTAAAGAATGAAAAATTAGGAAAAACTTTTTAAAAATCTGAATAGAGTAGACATGACTCATAAATACATAAAAGCACAATAACTTCTATGGACAATTCATAGATTTTTAGGGTTGGAAGGGATCTGGACCTCAGTAGATCAGCAAGTCCGAACTCTTGCCTTGCGCAGAAAAGAGCATTGAGGTCAGATGACCCCAGCTAGGTGCTTGTCCAGTCTCCTCTTGAAGACCCCAAGGTAGGGGAGAGCACCACCTCCCTTGGAAGCCCAATCCAGATTCTGGCAACCCTTACCATAAAGAAGTTCTTCTTAATGTCCAGTCTAAATCTGTTTTCTGTCAGTTTGTGGCTGTTGCTCGTAGTTATTCCAAAGGGAGCCTTGGTAAACAGAGTATTCATAAGAAGTAGCATTCAATAACAGACTGAAAGGCAAGCTGAGACTGTTACAAATATCATTACAGTCCTCTGACTGGGACTTAGAAGCAGTCAGAACAATGGGGGTTTTTTAAAGCAAAAGATACTATCTCTAAAGAATGTATTTCAGAGAATTAGCAAGAAGATAGTCATGCAGGTGTTGTGATATCGCAGCACTAAGGGAAGGGGTGGAATGAGCTATATCTTAGTGTTTCTTCAAAGTACTAAAATGGCAATGGGGAAAGTTTGGTGCATCCTGGGCCAACCCACAGCCCTGGGTATAAAATGTCTGTCCTCTTAGAGATATAAGCTCCGCTCCAAGTTAGGCAGGTTCTACAGCTTGAAACTCTGGGATCCTAAAAGCTGTACTAGTGTGCAACTTGCCCAAATGTCTAAATCAGGGGTGGGCAAAATATAGCCCATGGGCCAAATGCAACCCACTCTATTGACTGGATCCCGCCCGTGGGCAGGCAGCCACCAATTGATTGTATCCAGCATACGACTGCCCCCCTCCCCTGAACTCTGCATGGGGCCAAGCCCCGCCTGCTCCCACCCAGGGCAGCACATACTGTGCTCCCACACTTGGCTCCAACCAGTATGAACAGCTTCCCAGCAGGGTTGCTCCCAGTGTGGCTGCAGCCTCCTGGGTACTGCTCAGATCCCCTGGCCTCCAATGGCTCCTCCTCCTGCTGTCCCTGCTGTGCCACTCTGGACAGCAGGGAACACAGGGGAGGTCAACGCCCCTGGGGATGTGTGCGGGGCAGCAGATGGACAGCCAGGCAGGGGGGAAGCTGAAGCTAGGTGCAGAGGTGTCTTGGAAACTGCACCTCAAAGTCTTGAAAGCAAAATATGCTGGCATTGGCAGCCTCCTGCCATCTGGCATGCAGATCCGGGGGCTCGCACCCCTCGGAGGGTTGCAAGGCTGTGCCAGACTACTCCCGGGGTGCAGGTCCCTGGATCTGCGCTGGATGACAGGAGGCTGCTGCCTGGGACTGGTGCTGGGTGCAGCCCACGCCCAGCACCAGGCTCCATAGAGCTCAGCCTGGTGGTGGGAGATGGAGCGCGGCCCTGTCTCTGTCCGCCTCTTGCCGCTGGGCTGCACTCTGACTGGCTCTGCCAGCCCCAGGGAGGTCAGCCGGGCAGTGGGAGGCAGAGTGCAGCCCTGGCTCCGCCCACCTCCCTCCACTGGGCTGCACTTCATGGGGCTGGTGGAGCCAATTGTAGCACAGCCCAGTGGCAGGAGGCGGGCAGAACTGGAACTGAGCGCCAATCGGCTCCGCCAGCCCCATGGAGCTCATCCCGGTGGCAGGATGGGGCAGAGCCAGGGCTGCGCTCTCCGCCAGGCTGAGCTACATGGGGCTGCAGAGCCACTCAGAGTGCAGCCCTGGCTCTCCCCTGCCTCCCACAACTGGGTTACTTTGAAATTTGAAACGTTTCAAAACATTTTGAATGCCCTCATTTCATTTCAAAGCTGCTTTGATGCTTTTTGTTTCCTTTCAATTTCGCTGTTTCGAACTTGAAAGGGTTGAAACAGCTTCGAAATGAAACACTCGGTGAAATTTTGCACAGCTCTAATCCCCATGGCTTCCCTGTGCTGCCTCCAGCCTGGAGCCGTGCAGCAGGGGCAGGAGGAGGAGCTGCTGGAGACAGGGGAGTTGAGCAGTACCTGGGTGGCTGTAGCTGTGCTGGGAGCAGCCCCACTGGGAAGCTGTGTATGTGGGCTCTCAACATACACCAAAACTCATTAAGTGGCCCTCTGACCAAAATAAATGCCCCTGCCCCAGTCTAAGTACATACATTTTGCACACCCATACTGTATTTCAAAATAAAACCAACAAAGTGACAGTTCATTAGCCTGAAGAAGAGACATACTAATTTGTTCAGCCCTTGGCTTCTGCTGTAGGAGTAAAGAGAAATTGGGTTTCACTCAGTATTTGAGGTTTTAAGTTATCAAAGGTGCTTTGCATCCCTGGAGGTCTTGCTGTTCTTGAAAGAACAGCAGCAGGACAGAGGTGTTGCCAATAGCACTGAGGTGAAGCCAGCCGTTGTTGTACATAAGCTTCTCATTCAGAGCAGCTATGCTGCACCTCTGCTGCAAGCACTGCTGCAGGCATTTAAGATGCCAAAACATTGCTGGGCAATGCCCTGTGACTTGCTCTTGAAATGCTGAGAGCGGTTAAATTCTTTAATAATTGTAGGAACCAATTTACTATGTAAATGCTTAAAATAAAGGGACTATTCCCCAGCATTCTGGTAAAAGGCTGCATAGAAAGTGGCTACCATGTTCGCATCCTGCAAGAGATGGCGGTGCCATATGGAAAGGTCTTTACTTTCTTGAAAAAGTGACCAACACATCTTTTCCTTCCAAATGACTCTTCTGGCACTTGTTTTATGATGGCCAATAAGGTGTTTGGGTTTTGCCAAGTTCAAAGGCTTACCAGAAGCTACTTAACCCCTTGAGCAATTTTTAAGGGTCTGTACTGCACCATGAAGGAGAGCTGAAAAATTGGATTTAATTTTATCCCCAATATTACCCCTGAATATAAAAATGTCAAAGCAACAGAGTCAATAAACACTATTTTCTGGATTGAAAATAATATTTTCATGCCCTGTTTAGGCTTCTTATGAAGAATAAGTTTCTTATGTTTCCTCATTCTCAACTCTTTAGTTTAGGTGCAACTTCTCAGGCCTCCTCCAGATGTTGAAGGGTGGATAGGATCTAGGGACTCACTATTTTTGGGACCTGAGGTAAAATTCCTCAGACTTCATCCTGCATCTGCTGCCACATAGGGAACCCAGGGTTGGGGGAAGGCTCAGCAGTCCTGGGCTCCCTGCAGAAGCAGACATTTAAAGGGCACTTGTGCAGCCCAAGACCAGAGGGCCACTCACAGGTCCTGGGATGCATGCATCCCTTCAAATTGGCAAAGGGAGCCCTGCATGGGAGATCAGCTCCTTAGCCTGGGCTCCCCATTTGCCATGACATTTAAAGGGTTCATAGACAGCTCTGCACCAGGGAGCTGGTCTCTGATGAGAGGCTCCCTCTGCACCATAAAGTTTTAAGGGTGCAGGGGCAGCCCAGTGCTAGGAAACAGCTCTCTTTACACTAGCACACCACATGTTGATACAAAATGCGATACAAACCAGCCCTGAAGATTTTTCACAGTTAATGACTAACACCTTTGTGGCTGGTTTAACATTTTTATTGCATGAAAAATTGCTTGAATATGTAGCCTGTTACACATTAACTTATTACACTGCAATAAGTGTAATGTCTGGAGGGCTCCTCTGAGTGCTTCTGGGCTAAAAGGGCATGTGGTGAGCTAATAAGTTTGTTTTTCTGAACCTTTTGTATTTAACTTTGTTCATATTATTGTGCAGCTTTTCCTCAAGCCCCACCTCCAGTCCTTCCCATGTTAGCCTACATTAGCTATTCCTGACATGCAGACTCCAAACACTCTGGGCTGCAGAATATAATCCATCACTTTCTGCATAATGTATCCCTTGTAACACTTGGCTGGAGTGCTTAGATCAGGGGCAGGCAATGTTTTTTGGCCGGAGTGCCGAAAAAACCACAATTTTTACCTTGGACACTGCCGAAGTGCCAACATGCCGGAGCCCAGAGCAGCTGTTTGCAGCCTCCCAGCTGCAGCTGGTCCACAGAGCCCGGTCTGCTTGCACCAGGGCTTGTAGCTGCCCAGCCACCTGCTGGGAGCAGCTTGGGCTCCGTGGCTAGCAGCAGCTGCTTAGAGCTTGGGCTGGCAGTGGTGTGCCGAGTAAAATGGCCCTGTGTGCCATGCTTGGAAGTCGTGCTGGGGTTTGCTGATCCCTGGCCTAGATGCTACCATGAAACCCATGATTAATAATGTGACCATCCGCTGCCCTCACAGCCTACCTTCTTCTCATCTGCAGATTAGGCTACTCTGTCAATGATCAAGGTGAAGTGAATGCAAGCTTTGTTCATTTCACCTAATAACAGAAACTGATTTTTAACATGATACAACTATAAATCTAAATGCTGCCATGAATGTTTGATTATATAATGCATATCATACAATAATACAAGAAAAAGAATCACTTCCACATTGGAACAGAAAAGACAGCTTTAGCATAATATTCTACCTAAAAATCTGCCCACTACAGAGGAAGTTAAAAACCGCTTTACTGTAGTCAGGTAGCAGGGGGAGATTTCCCGCTGATCACCTGATACTATATAATCCAGAAAGAATGACTGGCTTTATCCACTACATTTTAGTTCCCTAGCACAAGTACAAATGCTTGTTCTTAATCAGGAATATATTTTACCCTATTTAATGATTACCATATTTAAGTGCATACCATGTGTGCCTTTCCCCATGATATCAGCTCCCCAAAATTGGGGTACATCTTAAGTGGGGAAGATGACTTTTTACCTGGAACAGAAGTACTCTTCTTTGATTCCTGCTTCATAGTGCAGCAGTTGTAGCATAACTATTCAGGCAGGTGGGGGAGTCAGTTGACTGAATAGCCCATTGTTCTTCACTGCACAGGTGCTAACAACTGTGCCTACTTTTTAATGATTTTGATGTTCCACTAAGCTAATGTTTTGTAGGACAATTTTGCTGTCTGCTAGTTGCTTCTGGTCTCTTTTCTCCTGATTCACAGCCCTAGAGACTCTTTTTACACTCATAGATTTGTCCATGGAGACATGTCTTCAGGAGCAGCTAGGGTTTCAGCATCTAGTTAAGCAGGAAAGGGAAGGTAAGTCAGCTGAGGATTAGGCTCTGCCCCTGCTCTGTGCAGCCATTACTCCAGAAAAATCTTTTTTTCTTCATTCTGCCTTCTCCAAAACATATGTCTATTTTGTATTCAAGAAAATATGGTAATTTTAAATTTCTTTGTTGCTTTAACTGGATATAATAGTAAGGTGTCAACATCCAGAAATAAAAGAGTTACGCATTCCATTCAAGACACCATACTATACTCATAACTATAACATCAAAGCACCTTCCAGCAGTGCATAAAGCATCCTGACTAGCATCTGTCACAAGCTTGTTTTTTCATCCTCCCCTCACAGGTAAGAAACAGTTGTTTTGGATTTTATTTTCATGGTGGAACATTAGAAAAAGTACAAGGACATGAACCACAGATGGGCAAATGATATTATTTACAGAAGTCACTTGGTGGCATATGAGCATGCATGTGTGTCTGTCAACTGTTCACTGTCAAACAAGGACTATTTTTCAAATGGGGTTCTATAAGGGTTTGTTCTGGGCCTGAATTCAAAATAATCTTGGTAAATTAGAGAAATGGTCTGAAATCAACAAGTACAAAGTGATGCATCTGGAAAGAAGAAATCAAATGAACAAATACAAAACAAAGAATAATGGACTTGGCAACAATATAGCAAAAAAAGAATCTGGGGATTATAGTGATCACAGCCTGGATATCAGCCAACAGCACGATGCTCTTGCAAAAAAGACAAATCTCATTCTGGGGTGTATTAACAGGAGTCTTGTCTCTAAGACACAAGGAGATAGTCATTCTGCACTGATGAGGCCTTAGCTGAAATACTGAAGTAAGAAATATATAGACAATTTGGAAAGAGTCCAGAAGAGAGTAATAAGAATGATAAGAGATTTAGAAAACACAACCTACAGGGAAAGGTTGAAAGAACTGGCTTTGTTTAGACTAGACAAGAGTAAAGAGAGACAAGATAACAGGATTTATGGAAGTTTGCTATGAAGAGTAATCATTTATTTCTCCATGCTTATTGGGGGTAAGACAAGAAAAATCAGTGTAACTTGTAGTAAAGACTGGATATTAGGAAAAATGTTCTCACTCTTAAGGTGATGAAATACTGGAACAGGCTACCTAGAGATGTCATGGAACCTAGGTTTTTAAGAACAATTTAAACTAAACAAGGACTGTTCTAATACATTTGATCTTACCTCAGTGTAGGGGAAAAGACAAGAGGATCTCATGAGGTCCATTCCAGTCTGACATTTCTATGATAGCCCTGATCTGTGCCAGTTCTTCATACTACTTCTTCCTTCTGATCAGCAGTATGTTTCTTAGCCAGGTTGGTCCTAAACTTGCCTCTAAAAGTACTTGTGCTTAGACTTTAAATCTAACATACAAGTTTGAAAAATCAGTTCTTCTTTTCACATGCCAGTTATGTCCTAGGCCTTGGGTCTCTCTACCACAGCAAATGACATTACCAGTATGTGAAATGTTTGTGGGATTTGCTCCCTGCAAGCTTTAGACATGAATAAAAGCCATGAAACTCTGGCAAGGGAAAAACACGCAGTCCTGAAGTTACCAGTTTCACTTTATATTTATCATTATTTTAAAATGCGTTCATGGCATATTCCATTCACGACATTAACCTATATCAGGAAAATATATTGGAGCAATTGACTTTAGTTCAGTGCCAGTGAGTTTCGATGCTAGCCTGTTGTTAGCATGCTGAGTATAAGGCACTTTTCCATGTGCTCCATGGGTGGGGAAGTGGCGCTTTAATTAGAGCGGCTCCTAGAACTGCTCCATTTAAAGCGTCGCAGTGTCGTGTGTATCAGTGCCCCTGCGCTTAATAATGCTGGTGGGAGTGCTTGAACTAAAGCTTGCTCAATGTACTTTAGTTAAAGGGCCCCTGCCACCATTTTTAAGTGCAGGGGTGCTTATACAAGAGATGTGGGAGCCTGCTGGAGCACGGAAATTGCCATGTTCTAGCAGACTCAGGGTGTTGGAGCAGCCTCTGTGCTTGTGTACTGGCACCCATAGTGACCACTGATTTATGGTCTATATTCCAATTTCTACAGTCTTAATGTTCCTCAGTAAAGCAGATCAGTGAATATTTAACTTATCGAAGTATATTTAAACATAGCATAATGCAACAATTAGGCAGCCTCTGGTTTTATATTTAACCAGTTTTTAAATAGTCAACCACTCAATGTCCTTATGAACTACAGGAAACCCTTGCTATTCGTGGGTTTGGCATTCACAGTTTCAAATATTCATGAATGCCGAACCCGCATCTTAAATACAGTACACTTTATACACTTACAGGAGCTCCTCTGGAGCTCCACACTTGCTGCTGCTGGGTTCCCACCACTGCCACCGGAGCTGTGCCCCCGCCCCCCCCAGCCACCAGAGGCACTGCGTTCATGAACACAGTGCCTTATTCACGGATTTCGCTGTTTGCAGGGGAGCTGAGAATGTATCCCCCGCAAATGGCGAGGGTTGCCTGTACTTTTTCCCCCCCCAGTGTACTTTTTAAATTCCTTAAAATTATCTTCTCCCCAGAATATGCTCTCTACCCAAGCGCTCTCTATCAGTTGGACCTAACGACTCATGTGTATCAGTACCCTTGCGCTTAAAAATGGTGGCGGAGGTGCTTGAACTAAAACTTGTTCAATGAACTTTAGTTAAAGTGCACTTTGGGCACAATTGGGCAAGGTACTGTCTAGACTGCTAGAGAGCCAGGGAGGGGGAAATATGTGCCAAGTGAATCTTACTTACTGCTTTCTGTTGGTTACTGCCAACAGAAAACCTCACTGCACGTCTGTTCCAGCAGCCCTGGGAGCATGGGCTCCCTGAGAGCTGCCATTCTGGTGCCCCCTCTAAATTGGCATCCAGGGCTTGCGCTACACTTGCTAATCTCTAGTTATGCTATTGCTCTGTATAAGTCTTAAATCCTTACGTGTACTGAGAAGCAGCTCACATAGGAGCCAACAGTTATAGGGATTTCTGTAGCACTGCTCAGGGTAAAAGACCTTAGCCTGGGTCAGAGTTGCAAGAAGTAACCCCAAGAACCTCATCCAAAGCCTACTGAAGTTAGTCACAATCTTTCCGCTGACTTCAGTGGGCTTTGGATAAGGCCAGAGATGTTGTTAACAACTTTACCCATGTGATGAGTGGCAAGGAGAGTAAAGAATACATAGGGAATGGTAAAATAAATCCCACTGTGGGAATAATAATGAATGAGGCTCACTGGTTATATTCAAATGTACCATATGACAGATTATGACTTGGTCCAGAAGGAATTACTAAACACAAAGACATCACATCAAACAAATACAAATATCAGTTTGCCCCCAGAGTGATGTTACCATTTGGAGGAATGATAGCTAAAGGATTTGTAATCTTATTGCTATTACAAAATAAAATTAGAAAAGCTCTATCACACACAAAAATGTATACTAACTCTCCCTCTACTGTAATTCAGTAATACTCTCAAATGACATGACATAACTAGAGAAATGTTGCTGATATTTGTGGTGTGTTGCGAAATGCTGCTCCCCCAAGACAGATATTTTTTTTCTGACACAAAGTGCATTTTCAGTCGATGTGTATAACTCTTCTAGCAGTGTTTATGTAACCTTTTTATGTCTGGAGTGATTGCTGACGTTTTAACCCATGTACAGGCAGTCCTCGACTTACAACATTTTGAGTTACGATTTGCACTTACAATGTTTATAAATTGACACTGTTTCAACTTTCTGACATCGGTTTCAACTTTACAACGCTTGATCTGATGCAACGCCATGCCAGTGAACAAGTTCACTGTGTCGCCCATCTCCCTGGAGAACATCTGTCCAAACTTCCTTGGACACTTTCTTTAAGAAAGCAGCCAAGGCTCCTGAGAAGACTCCAGGCAAAAACCCTTCATGAGCCCTTCAAAAAGTCCAGCAAAGCCACCTCAAAGAAGTCCTTCCAAATCAATATGATTGCTATTTACAATATAAATACATTAATGTAGCTATATTACTCATCTATAATTGAGTACAAAATTCTTGGTTATTTTTGGTAAAAATCGGGTATTGGGCCTTGGTTCAGGAACCGATCCCCCATTTATAATATTGTTTCCTATGGGAAAATTGGTTCCAACTTACAACATTTTGACTTAAGACACGGTTTTCAGGAACCAATTGTGTCGTAAGTCCGAGGACTGCCTATATTCTGAGGTACTGCAAAACACACTAGGAAAACATACCAATATCTCTAAGACCAGTGGATGAAATATGGCAATTGAGAAGCTGAATTGCAACCAATGTTGACAGCAAAGTAACCTTCAAACTTGATACCAGAAACTGTGTACATCCCAGTGCACTTGTTATACCATACAGAATACTTGCTGTACATCCCCTGCTCTGTCTTGTCTCTTCTCCATTCAAGATATACTGGCTCATGTGTCCATAGCATGAAAACCAATAAACAAAGCTAATTTGTTTTGACATCCTGTGGATATATGAGGTGATCATGGAGCCAGCGGTGCTGCCATGGTTAAAAAAAAAATCATTTTCCAGAATCAGATTTGATGCTTTTTACACTGTGTGGTGTTATTACTGTTTTTTACTATTGGATGTTTTCATCTGGAAGGTTTTTGGCTATTACTCTTTGAGGATGGGGGATATTTCTATGTCATCTATAAGGAACTCTGATAAAAAAAATCCCCAATTTTTGGGTTAAAAAAGTAACCCAAAATCCACACTATTTGGTGATCAAAATGAAACATCACTATCTATCTGTCTAGCTACACATACACATATATGTCCATGTATTAGTGGTGTTTCATTTTAATCATGGAAATACGTGGCTTTTGGTTTACTTTTTTTAACCCAAAAATTAGGGATTTCTATAAATCAGAGAAAACCAAGATCACTGGTCAACTATCAGCTCTGAGCACTGCTAATACAAGGCAGAGAGCAATGCCAATACAGAGCTTCTTTTATTTATGGAACTGTGAGCTCAGTGGTCTTAGCAGCCAGGGGGAAGTCTGCTTACACCATCCTCTTCAGCTGGGCAAAGGGCAGTCCTGAACTTACGATGGGCTGGCAGATTAGGATGCTGAAATCTGGGACTGAGAATCTGTTTGGGAGGCAGTATAAACAGGAAGACGTGATGGCAATGGTACTGAGCCTGTTTTTATCTCATTCTAGTCAAGTATGTGGCAGAATTGTGCTGTTGGCTGCTATGATGTGAGCATCTTTTTGGGTGCACAGGAAGGGAGCACCATCCTAATTTATGCCTTTTGTCAGTCACACCAGCGACATGCCTCCTTGCACTGATATTCCTTTAATAAGGGTCATTTTGCAACACACCCCAAGCTGCACCGGTAGTACAGCTTTATGCACAGTTGGCCTTGGAGTGCCTAAGTTTCACTGATTAGGGTGCTTGCTTGCACCCCCCTGCACTCCTTGGCCCAGATTGCAACTTTTCTGATGCACCTCACATGAACGCTAATACTGTGTTTTTCACATAATGCTCTCAGTGCTTTCCCCTCTGTCTCTAGTGCTCCCTCATGTGTCCTCTCTTTTGTCAGTTTAATTTTCCACCCCAGCCAGGATTTAGTAGACATCCTGAGTCCTGTATTATAAAATCAGGCTTCCTAAGTGCCAACAGAATGCTGTGCCTTGGCATTTATGGTCTCATCTCAAGTTAGTGGATACACTGAATTTTATCTCAAAGCCAAGCGTTCTTCATTCACGATGTCTTTGGCCTCACCTTCCCTTATCATTGCAAAATACAGCACAGGGCTGCTAGCAATGAAATTAGGAAAACTTCATTGTAGGCACTTGAGGGCTCCTGTGATAGCAATGTAGGGGGAAAAAAGGGGCTTTCAGAGGCTGATTGGCAGCAAAGTCAAGCTTAATATAACTATGGAGAATATGAAAGCATTCCTAACATCAAAAATAGGAAGAAGAAAAAGAAATTTTGATCAATGGCACATTGCTCTTGATCTAAGTGAAATAATACTCAGCCAGTCAAAAAATGTATCTGTTTTATTGTAAGACTGAAGTTTGCTATGTTTTGACAGCTGGGGTTCATGCTTTTGGCTAGGTTATTTGCCAGCCCTAAAATATTCTTCAGTGCGTTGCCAATTTTTTGTCACTTTGAATTGAGCATGAATGATGGAGAAGAAGGTGCTGGAGAGATTTTAAGCATGAAGTCTCTACCCCAAATCAACACTTTGTTGCCTGAACCCACACAACCAAAAAGAGAGGCTCCTAAGTGCTGGCCAGGTTTCTGGTGGATCACTTGAAGGTTGCAGAGCCAAGATCAGCCTTCTGGCATGTAGAAGACAGTGTATCATTTGGTGGTGACTACAGCTCTCTGTTTTGCTGAAAGGAAATGGATCTTTAACAGTACTTATTCTTTACAGAATTGGCCTACATTTTTCAGATAAAACCTCCAGCAGCAGAATGCACTAAACCATCACATGTTACAAAAGAAATCAACTCCAACCTGGAACATGATTTAACATGTCGCTACTAATGCCTTCATAACCACTCCACATGTCCACAAAATGCCAGAACTAATCAGACTAACAGAACTTACTTTTTACCTTTCTTAATGCAAAGCTTGAACATGGTGTTTCTAGTATTTTCTGCATTTAAGGAACTTACATGAATGAGGGGAGAACTGAGAGGTTCTGCTTTTGTGTCATTTATTCTTGAATTTGTTCTGCTTTCTTCTTGTTCTTCCAATTTTAGAAGAAAATTCTAAACCCTCCACCCTCACGATTCAGGGCCAGGCGATGAGGCACCTGCACAATGGTGAGGCCTACTGCCACCTGGGGATGCCCACCAGCCACTGGGCCAGGCAGATGCCAGAGAAGACCATCACCAGGATTGTGCAGGATGCCCACAAGCTGGACTCATCCCTGCTGGCCCCCTGGCAGAAGACAGACGCGGTGAACACCTTCCCCATCCCCTGCGTCACGTTCGTCCTGAGAGGCTTGGCAGTCCCCAAGACCCCCCTCAAGAAGGCGGACACTGAGATATGGCGGCTGCTCAAGAAGTGGCTGCACCTGCCTCTGTGGGCCAGCAATGAGGTCCTGCACATCCCCTACCGGCAGGGAGGCACCAACGTCCCCCACATGGGAGACCTCTGCGACATCAGGGCGGTCACCCACGCCTTCCGCCTCCTGACCTGCCCGGACGCAATGGTAAGTACCATCGCCACCAGTGCCCTCGAGGAGACCGCCCACAAGAGGATTGTGAGGCAGCCAACCCGACAAGACTTGGCCACCTTTCTCAGCAGCTCACTGGAGGGTGAGTTCAGCCAAAACAGTGGGGATTTTGCCTCGCTGTGGAGCTGAGCCCACAACACCATGCACCGCCTCAGGAAATGCATCAGCTGTGCCTGGACCTGGACCAAGGAGCACCGGGAGCTGGGAGTCTCCCCGTGACCAGCCCCGCATGACGACCACATCACCGGAACGCCCCACACGAGGACCTTCCTGGAGAGGTTCCTGAAGGACACCATCTGAAACAAGTACACTGGCGACCTGAGGGCCAAACCCGACCATGGCAAGTCACCTAGAAGTGGGACGCTAGCAACCACTTCATGCCCAGCGGGAGCTTCACGCGTTTTGCGGACCGGTGCTTCCTCCACCGTGCCTGCCTCAACTGCCTGTCTCTGAATGGGGCTGTGCGCTTCGGCCACCAGGACAAGAGGTGCCGATGGTGCGGCTGCATGGCAGAGACCCTCCCCCATGTGCTGTGCAGCTGCAAGCTCTGCAGCTCTGCCACAACGCTGTCCAGGACTGCCTGGTAAGGGCCATCCCGGTCTCAGTGGGGGAGATCTCCGTGAAACGCACCGTCCCGGGCTGTGAAAGCCAGATGCGACCTGACATAGTCATCACCAAGAGGCCAAGAAGGTTGTGATCGTGGATGTCACCATCCCCTTTGAGAACCGGCGCCAAGACTTCACCGACGCCTGGGCTCACAAGCGGGAGAAGTACACCCCACTGGCTGACACCCTGATGGGCCGCGGCTACGATGCGATGGTCGATGCGCTCATCATGGGAACGCTTAGAGCCCGGGACCCCAGCAACGAGAGCGTCCTGCATGCCTGCCGCGTTTCCCGCTGCTACGCCAAGCTAATGCACTGCCTCATGGTGTCTGACATCATCCGTTGGTCCTGTGACATCTACGTGGAACACATCACGGGCCACCACCAGTACTCCGACCCCACCACACGAGCCGCCGCTGGACCTGACCCGGGGGGGACAGCCTGAACCGCCCCCCCACCCCCTCCACGCCAAATGGATCTTCACTTCACTCCAAGAGGATTCTTTGACCACGGACAACCCCGCTCCACCCGAAGAGGACCCCCATGATGAGACTCTATGTGGACTGAGGCACTTCCTCCGAACCACTTCCTCCACCATTGTGGACCATTGTAATGGGTTTGTGTGTATCTATCTCCTTTCTCTCTCAATGTCGCGAACCCCCTCCCACCCCTGCCCCCTCCCCTCATGCCCCACTCCCAGGCTTAGTTGGCTAACATTGTATCTCCTGTAACCTAGTTGCATTCCCTTCCTCACCCCCAGCCCTCTATTGCTAGTCCCTCACTTGGGCAATCTTTATTCCCCTATCAGGTTTGTCATCTTTTTTTCTAGATTCCCAATCCTAAACATTTACTAATAAAAGTCAATTTGTTCTGTAATTTCTTTTTAGGGGAGCTTGCTCCAACATAAACAATCCCTTCATATTTACTAGGAATAATACATTCCTCTTGCAAAAATTTAGGGTTAGCCATACTGAATATCTGATTCAATGAGCTACTGTAGTATCTTCTGCTCCCAGTGACTAAGTCCTTAGTTTCCTTTACTTTTACCTATCCCAAAGTGATGACTACTTTTTTGTCATTTTACAGCAGGAGCTGACTATGCCTAGCACTTCTGCTTTAGAATGACTTTATAGTTTTTAAATACAGAATTCAAGTTTTTTTTTAGAAGATATGAAGTGATAAAAAACTTTTTCACTTTTGAACAAGTTTCATATAAGAAAAAGCAGTGATGTACATGTGAAAACTAAAGAAATGGGAGCTGAAGCTGTGCTGCACCTACTGGGATCTGGTCCTTTACACAGAATTTTAGTACTACACACTGAAGAAATCAGTCTTGGCAATTAGAGTCATTGTTTCAGCAGGCAATCTGGATAAAGGTTTTTACTGTGAAATGTGGAAAAAAAACCAATGCGCCACAGTCACATCATTTATTAAGCCAAATTTCCAAGGGGACTTCTATATCCAATCTCCAAATTTGCAGTTGTTTTTGTGAAGAACCACCTATATTTGGACAAGCAAATGATACTGGCAAGAACAAATCATGGACAAATATTTAAATACTTGATTTGCACACGCAGAACAACAGGTATCCAATCAAGGCCCATTTTGAAAATCTGGCTCTTGTTATTTCCACATCAATAAACAGAAACATGATAAATTTTCCCCATTGCTATGATCTGTTTAATAGATTACCCAACTTCTGTAGAAATTCTAGGAACTCATTTGTTGGTTTTGCCATATTTTGAAGCTACAGATTTTTTTTCTGCACATTTAGAGCAACTGTATAATTCTGTGTTGCCAGTTTTCAAACATTTTTGCACATTCCAGCTGTTAAAAAAAAGAGCCAGTGAAATTCATGATGAATTAACAGGCTTCTCACAAGAGCAATCACTTATCCTCCACTTTAGCAGACACTGTGCCAGACATTTTGGAGTTTAATCAAAATTCTCATCGAAAGCCAAATCAGTGGATTTTTACAAAAAGTTTAATTAGAGTGGTCAAGCTACCCAGAGTGATTTGCTTGATTTGATTAATGTAACGAGGAGCACGTTTAATAAGAAATGCATTCATTCATTCAAGCAAGTGGTTTTATCGGAGGTACCAAACTTTACGCGTAGCAGAAGTTACAATGGGAATAATTGGGGTGAGATGGAACCAGAGGCCATGTTATAATTACGTGATCTCAGCCACGTTCTGCCACTAGAACCTAGATGACACCCATCCCGACTGATGAGCTAAGGGCCTTTGGCTTCACAACATGGGGATTTAATTCCATTCTATAGTCCCCTCAGCTCTCCAAATGGGGTATTCAGAAAGTTTAACACATTTTAATTTTTCAAATCTTTCATGGTTACATAGCCTGTTAAAAGGTCAAGATTCAATTAGTTCAGCAGCTGAAGGAGATTCAAACATTAACTCTACCCTAAAACAGCACAGTTTGATTCTACTTTTTGTTTTCCTCCCTGAAATATCTATTGTGTTGATATTTCAGGGAGTTCCTGTCCCCAGACCTTCAAGTTCAACATATTTATTAATCATTTGGATGCTGGAATTAAGAGCTTCCTGAGCAAATTTGCCAATGACACTAAACCAGGAAGCATCATGAATATGTTGGAGGACAGAAGCACAGAAGGATCTTGACAGATTGCAAAGCTGGGCTGGAGCCAACAGGATGAAGTTTAATGCTGACAAATACAAGGTGTTACAGGTTGGGAAGAATAATGAAAAATACAAAATGGGTGACACCTGGCTGGATGGCAGCACTACAGAGAAAGATGCAATCCCAGCTGGGCTTGCTCCCCCTGACCTTGTCAGTCAGCCCTCACTGCCCCAGCTAGGGAGCAGAGGGGCAGGACCTGCCCTGCTCTCTGGAGCAGACAGCACAGTCCAGCCCAGGGCTAGAAAGCATGCTGGGATACTGGGAGACTGTGATTTACCCTGAACCAAGAAGGAGTCTGGGACAGAAGTTTCATAAACTGGGTTGACCCAAATCAGATAAGTCTGATACTACATTCCACCAGATTTTTCTTAAATTTCTTTCAGCCATTTTCAAGCTGGTTTATGCACACTGAGGTTCTGTTCTGTTACAGGTTTAAACCAGTTTCTGATCACTCAAACTGGTTTATGTGTAAATTCTGTCCCTAGCCCTAATGACTATGGCTCAAAATGAAAATCTTCAACTAAAGGCTGCTGAATTTGGAGGCAGTGTGAGTTGCTCTTGCATCTGAGCATTATGGCTGAATTCTCTCTTTAAAATAAAGAAATGCCCAACTTTATGATGAAGAAAGCTGAGATGTGAATCCAGATCTGCATGTCAGCTTTGTGGCTCAAACCCTTTCTAGTATCATGCAGCCTTATGTCTGGCACCAGCCACAAATCCTAAACATATTTTAAAAATGGTATTTAGATATAATTCTGTGCAGATAACAGGTTTGAGCTACAGACACATCCAGGGTCACTTCTAAAAAAGGGAGAGCATCGCAACATCAGAGCTCTTCGTGAGATAAGAATGAAAGACGATATGAATAGATAGAGGGGCCTATTGCTCAAAGCACAGGCCAGTTATGTGCATGCAACTCCTCTGCCACAAACACATGGCAGGAGAAGAGCAGGCCCCACAGATTTCAGAATATTGTTTTAATTATTGTTTCCCCTCTCAGGCAGTTCAAAGAGAGCATATAATTTTTCAGCAACATTTTACATTACAGGAATATATAGTTACCCTACTACTCATAGTCCATGGAGAGCCAAGTATCATGCCTTCTATTTTCCTTTACCCAAATTCAATATCTTTAAAATATATGTTTGGACAAATTTACACACATTTTAGAAAGCAACACAGTATAGCCTGTCCTGTGTAATTTTACCATGGAATCTTACAGAAACTTGGAATACTGCTTTGAGTTTTAAAAAAGTATGAAACTCCCATTACACAAAGGCCTGATGAGGAACACATTCCCAAATATATAGATATTCCAGTGAATTTGCCAATATACTACAGGCTGCTCTAAGCTTACAGAAGAAATACATTTCTTGCAAGTACAACCTATTGTCATGTATCACAGAGTGTTTGGTATTAGTCTGGAATTCATTCTTTGGAAACAGAGGATACATTCAGATCCAGAGCAGAAGTTCTGTACCCTTTTCCTCTTTATTGAAAGACATCAGGAGGAGTTTCAAGGAAGAGGATTAGGAGAGGATTTTAAAACACACATTCCTCATCTTTGTGAAACTAGTATTTATCTGTGAACCTGACCACTATTTACCAGGTTTACTTCAGCACACTGGAGATCTCCAAACACAGTATTATTGTGTACAGAGTAAATGTTTACCCTGTACACATCGGTCACTATGGAAAGGCTTACTGAACTTATGAAAGAATTTCTTTAAGTCCCAGGAAAGCTAAGCTCTCCACCTCTCATGCTGTTCAAATACAAGCCATAGTTTACATCCAGCAGGGAGTAGGCTCTGTTCTGGTGTCCAGAGGACGGCCCTTAGAGTTGCTGTATGGGAACTGTTAGCAAACTATAAACTTTGGGCAGAAGCAAAATATTTATTAAGAGTTGAACAGGCTGAGAATATTTAAAGCAGCACTTGTGCTGGCTTTCATTACCAACATGTTTCAGGCACAGACACTGAGGTATTGGTTCCAACATTGACTCCTAAGAGCCTGAATCTACAACGTATCAATCACATACTGCAATGAGTCATATCTAATCCAGTTCTCTCTGTTTCACCGAGCCATGGCAATGCTATTTTATCAAAGAAATCGGGATGTTTACAGAACTGGTAAACAGCTCCTTCCATTTACAAGTCAGTGTTTTATTACGCTTCCCTTACCAGCCCTCAGACTTGTACCTCATATAACTTCTTTCATGTGATTAGGCAGATAGTTTCTGATTTGGCCATCTGGTTGTGAAACCCCAGACCCTGCTCTAATGTCTTTCTACACTGCTTTAAATTTGTAAGACTCAGACATCAATCACTGAAAGTGCCAGAAAATAGAAATGTAACGGATTAATAGCCATATTCGGGTCTCATCTACAAGGAGATAATGCCTGCCATATAACCAATGAACAGATGCAAAACAAGAATTTTGAAAATAGTGCTAGAGATGGATGTCCAGCTGGTGTATGAAGAAAAGCTGCTTCTGCTTCTACACCTGGCAGGCAGCAGTATCTCTGGTATATCTATCCCTCTTTGTTCACATTTTTTGAAACTCTGGAATGGGGGTCTTTTGACATGGAGAAAGGATTTCTGCTTCCACATTTTCCCCCACGACAGCTAGTTAGGAATGACAGTGGCAGACAAGCAAAAAAAAAAAAAAAGCATGCTGCTTCTCTCCCAGCAGCTGCTAAGCTAAACGAGAGAAGGGGCTTACCTTTTCATTTTTCCTTTCTTCAGCTTTACAGGAACTGTTGGTTGGGCTAGAAGTTACCAGGCTGCTGACCGGCCCGGATCCTGCCTCCCCGTTCAGATTGGCTGCACTCACGTTTGGAGGAGTAATGGCAGCTGCTGCTGAAGTGAGGGGAATGATGGGCCGGGCACACTGTGCTCCAGGAATGACTTGGATAGGGGACTGGTGGATGTGCTGTGGAGAAACCATGGAGTGTGGCCGAACCACAGTGCCTGGGAGACGGGATGGAGAGCTCTGGGTTCTCAGCGGGGAAACTGTTGCTGTGGGCCTCTCCTGAGCCTGAACAGACGGATGTGCTAGTGGGGGAAACAAAGCAAAGGGAAAAAAAAAGGATAAGTATCGATACAGTTAAGTAACAGATATTATTTATGTGTAAATTGTACTGTTAATACACCGTTTTATTAGATGGTCCCAAAGGGGAATTACACTTTGTCATCACACCAGAACATATGGTGCTGAGAGTCTTTATAACCAACATGATAAAACACGAAGTGCCACAGCTCCTACCCCACCTTGTGAACGTCCTGCTTAGTGCTCGCTTGACTTCTCAGTAATCCATAGTTGCAGTTTCACAGATGTTAGGGTCGGAAGGGACCTATTAGATTGAGTCCGACCCCCTGCCCCCGGCAGGAAAGAGTATTGGGGTCAGATGACGCCAGCCAGGTGTCTGTCCAATCTCCTTTTAAACACCTCCAAGGAAGGGGACAGCACCACCTCCCCTGGAAGCTTATTCCATATTTTGGCAACCCTCACTGTAAAGAATTTTTTCCTGATGTCCAATCTGAATTTGCTCTCTTCCAGTTTGTGGCCATTATTTCTAGTTACCCCGACAGGTGCCCTGGTAAACACAGTATCCCCTATTTCTTGCTGATCCCCCTTCCCCCCCCGATGAGTTTGTAGTCGGCCACGAGATCACCTCTCAGCCTTCTCTGGCAGAGGCTGAAGAGGTTCAGGTCTCCCAATCAGTCCACATAGGGTTTTTTCTGTAGGCCTTTAACCATATGAGTGGCCCTCCTCCAAACACTCTCCAGGCCATTCACATCCCTCCTGAAGTGCGGTGCCCAAAACTGGACGAAATACTCCAACTGCAGCCTAACCAAAGCCGCATAGAGGGGAAGTATCACCTCCCTAGACCTGTTTGTGATGCACCTACTTAGGTCTAGGAAGGTGATACTTCCCCTCTATTGTATTTACTCTCCAAACAAAAAATAAGCTCTATTTTAAAATAAGCTCCAATTTCAAGCTGATAGAGTGCTGTGTCTTCCAAACCTCCTGGATCCCACTATAATGTTACTGTTAATTTCCTGATAATTTCTGGAGTGCCCTGCACTGTTACACCTAAATCAGGAGGAGATCATTTAGATAATCAAAACCAACACTGTATTTTGTTGATATGATTTTAAAAATCTTGTATATTACTTCATAACACAAAAAAAGGATTTAAAGATGATCAGAAGAGATCACTGTGCTGTTGAAAATGAATTAAGCAGAACAAACTCACCAAAGAGCCTTTCAAGTCAGTGTTGTATCTGCCAGCATGCTCCTAAAGGGGCTATGCAAGATCACCAAGTTTTCCCTTCCCCAGATGAGTGAACTCTGCTTTACCGCCCCCTAATCCCCACCAAGAACTAGGGAATTACTGGTCATTTCTCCAGCAATAACTACAACACACTGACTATCAGTGTCAGATCTCCAAGGATCCAGGAAACTATACAGCATGCTGGCTGTGCCACAAAGCTCAACAGAAAACTCCAGTTCTATTTCCATAATGACATCTCCTTTGACCTCCACATTCACTTGTGACTTTGCCATAACCTGCATACAGCGGTCCTAGAATGTGTGGGAGATCAGGCAATGCCCTTACTTAAAAGATTCAGAGGTAGGTCTGGCTGGAGAATTTCCTGTCAAAAAAGATGATGAGGGCTTAACATTTAAGTTATCCAGACAACATTGAAAACTGTTGAATATAAATATATATGTGTGTGTGCATGTGTATATATGTGTGTGTGTATGTGCATGTGTATACACACACACACATATATATGTATGTATATATATGTGTGTGTGCGTGTGTGTGTGTGTGTACACACACACAGATATACACTCATATATTGGTGGTCATGTATATACATACTGAATACTCTTATACTTCTACTCGTATGCCCATCCACTCTAGAATAGGCAGCATCCAGGGCAATCACACAGGCTGGGGGAGAGACAGGATCAAATAACTGAATCAGAGACTTGAACCTGGGTCTTCCACATTGATTTACTGTTTTACTGGGCCATCAATTATTTTGGAATGGTGGTCTCTCTTTTTCTGTTTTGCTCTTTCTACTCCACTCTGAATATAAGACACCTACCTAAAAATGCTCAGCTGAAAAAGTTTTTGTTTAAAAAAAAATGGTGCTTTTGACAACAAAATTACATTTTATTGGAAGCCTCCCAACCAGCTCTGTTCAGTAGTTCTCTGAGGAACCCCTATTGGAGAAGTACTTTTTATGAATTTTTATAGTGTTCTGGACCAAGATAATATTGAATCAAATAATTCTAGAAAAATTTTAAATAGTATTTTATATTTATAAAAATAGCAGTCTCTGCTATTGCATTGTGAGGGACTAAAATTAAAAAAGGCATCAATTTTCATTCTCAGCGTATAAACTGATCATCCCCTGGGGGTCCTCTCTCATGGATTAGTTTTATCCAACTGACCAGGAACACAGTAAGACTTTTTTTGTGTATCTACTTCCTCTCAAAGCATCAGATATTAACTGCCTTTGTAGACTGGCTTTGGCTATGGATAGGTATTATGTTTGTGTTGGGAGAAATACCCTTCTCTTAGCATGGAAAGCTAGCATACAGGCATTCAAGTGGTTTTTCACTTAAAAAAAACTGGTTCTTCTACGAAAAATTGAAAGCACTTCAAACCAGAAAGTTTTTTTGGCCCAAGTACTTTTCTTGTGCTAGCTTCAATAATTACATTTCTCTAAGGGCCATAAGGTTACCCAGTCCTCCACTCTCCCTCCCTCCTTCCTTCCCTCTCTTCCAATAGGGTTACCCAAGTCTGTGCAAGAGGCAGGGGACATTTCCCCATGACTTGAATACTTTCAGGGTCAGGGCATATTTTCCCATGGCGCAAACCATCCCACACAGTCCCAAGGAAGTGGGGGTAGCAAAAGCACAGCTCATTATCAGCCCCTGGCTAAAGAGCCTGCCTCTGAGGCAACTTTGTTGCTCTCCAGCAAGGGGGGCAAAATGCCTGTACACTCATTTTCTAGTATTGCAAATTTCCTGGAAATCTGGAGTACTACAACTACACACATCCTAGGAGACACCTAGCCCCAGTTACTATTTGAACTTGCAGGTCCCTGTGTATTAATGTTGCACTTAGCAAATCCATCAAACTGTCATTTATCAGTCTAGAACTTGTTAGGACCTAACCCTCTCGCCAGAGGAAAAACCTATACATTCAGATAGTCTCCAGGCTGCTGCTCTTTTTTTTTCCTCCTTACTACTTTTCCCTGCCTGGATCACCTGACAGCTTATTGAAAGATGTAGTCCATTTCCACACAGTTATTAGAAATGGCTACTTTTGATTTACTCCAATCTAGGTTGTCCCCTCCTGATCTTTATATAATAAAATGTACTTGTGCATAGGCCAATCTGGTGACAGCCTTGTTTTGGCCTTGTGCATTTGGCAACACTTGCTATGAAAAATATATCATTCTAGTATGCAGGCTTCAACGTTTTGAGATAGGAAAGAAGGTGAGAGCACAAAAAAAACAGTAAAAGAAATGGTCTGACTAACCTGTGAGAGAGACTTCTTTATTTCACTTGATAATGTCATATGTTTACTGTTAACATCTAAGCTCAAGAGCTGCCTTTGCTTTTACATCTTTGGATCTGGAATGTGCTGTGTTGAACATGCTATTAATTAGCAATGTTCATTGAAGGTTATTTTTGTTCTACACTGCTAATAATTCATTTTCATTCCCATATTAGTGGCTTTATACAAAATTGATTTGTTACTCATGCAGATTGCAAGCCAACAGGAATGTGACTTAAATACTGTATAATGCTGTTTCTCCATACTACAGGACTAGATGGAGGAGCTTTGTAAGGAGTGGAGCCACAGGACAAGTCTGTATTGGCCATTACATAGCAATGAGAGGAACACTGAGCTGGGATAGTCCTTAAGCTGATTTTGGCTATTCTGCTAACTTATTTTTATTTATCCAGGAACATTATATTTTAGTTTACATTTAAAAAAAATAAAACCTCATAAATGCCCACGGAAGGACATGTTGCCTATTTTGTTAATTCTTCTGTCTTTTCTGCAGGCTAAGATGTCAGAAGGAACTTGATGTGTGGTCTAGAGGAGACAAGGTGAATGTGGGGATACCTGTAGCAACCTTCTGAAAGCATGAGATGACCAC
Organism: Crocodylus porosus; assembly: GCF_001723895.1. Classification (NCBI taxonomy): domain Eukaryota; kingdom Metazoa; phylum Chordata; order Crocodylia; family Crocodylidae; genus Crocodylus; species Crocodylus porosus. The sequence continues at coordinate 91,832,942 of NW_017728906.1, read as the reverse complement.
ATGGATTTGCACTGGGGTAAGAAAAGGATGGTCTGATGCTTCTACCTGGGGTAAAATTACCCGGCAACAATATCCTACCTCTGCTTCAAGGGAATCTGTCTTAATGGCAGCACAGACATCTGAGGCATGAGGAGACACTTACACAAATCCAGAAAACCAAATATATACCAGATTGCCAGATGTTAAACTGATGCTAACTTGGTTCCATTACCAGATTCTTAACATAATGACATGCTTAATGCTACTCAAGAACAGGCACTTCACTACTGCCTAATACGCTGTCTCAAATCATGCATATTCAGCCTTTGTGCTGTCTAAGTGGAGCAAAAGCGCTATCGGTGATGAGATAGGATGTGGTGAGGAAATACGGTGTGCTTGCTTCTGCGCTCAGTTGAAGGCAAGTTACCTCCATTTAAACTAAACAAAAAGGTGATATTCAGGAAGTTACACATAAACTGGTATAAGTGATTAGAAACCAGTTCAAATTCCATAGTTTCATATATGTTAGGGTTGGAAGGGACCTATTAGATCATTGAGTCCAACTCCCTGGCCTGGGCAGGAAAGAGTGCTGGGCTCAGATGACCCCAGCCAGATGTTTGTCCAATCTCCTTTTAAATACCTCCAAGGAAGGGGACAGCACCACCTCCCTTGGAAGCTTATTCCATATTTTGGCAACCCTCACTGTAAAGAATTTTTCCCTGATGTCCTATCTAAATTTGCTCTCTTCCAGTTTGTGGCCATTTTTCTAGTTACCTTAACAGGTGCCCTGGTAAACACTGTATCCCCTATTTCTTGCTCCCCCCCAATGAGTTTGGACACGAGATCATCTCTCAGCCTTCTCTTGAGGAGGCTGAAGAGGTTCAAGTCTCCCAATAGGTCCACATATGTTTTTTTCTGTAGGCCTCTGGATTTGCCCTCTGCTGTCTAGTTTGTGTACCTCCACCCATAGTTTGGTGTTGTCAGCAAACTTGGACAGCGTGCTTTCTACTCTCTCGTCCAAGTCACTAATGAAGATATTGAATAGTACCGGTCCCAGGACAGAGCCCTGGGGGACTCCGCTGCCTACATTTCTCCAGGTAGAAACTGACCCATCCACCACCACTCTCTGGGTGGGTCCCATAAACCAATTTTCTACTCAGCAGACTGTGTAATAATCTACATTGCAACTGTTTAGTTTGTTTATAGGAATTGGGTGTGACACTGTGTGAAAGGCCTTTTTAAAATCTAGGTAAATAACATCTACCTCTATTCCTTCATTCAAGCATTTTGTGACCCGGTCGTAAAACGAATCCAGGTTAGTCAGGCAGGATCTGCCTGCTATGAACCCATGCTGATTGCCCCTTAGCAACATTTTACCTGCTGGTCCCCCACAAATGTGATCCTTAACAATTTTCTCAAAGGTCTTGCCAAGGATAGAGGTGAGACTAACTGACCTATACTTACCCGGTTTCTCCTTCCTCCCCTTCTTGAAAATAGGGACCACACTGGCCCTTTTCCAATCCTCAGGGACCTGTCCCGAGTACCATGAGTGCTCAAGCAGTTCATAGATTTCATAGATATTTGGGCTGAAAGGGACCCCGGAGGATCATCAAGTCCAGCCCCCTGCCCCAGGGGCAGGAAGTCAGCAGGGATCATAGGATCCCAGCAAGATAAGCTTCCAAATGTATCTTGAAGGCTTTCAAAATGGGTGCTTGAACCACCTCCAGTGGCAGTCTATTCCAAACCTTGGGGGCTCAGACAGTAAAGAAGTTCTTTCTTATGTCCAGCCTGAATCGGTCACTGTGGAGTTTGTGACCATTCAATCTTGTCATCCCTTGGGGCGCTCTGGTGAACAGATGTTCCCTCAGATCCCGATGAGCACCCCTGATAAGCTTATAGGTGGCCACCAAAGCACCCCTGAGCTTGCGCTTTTCCAGGCTGAAGAGCCCCATCGCTCTCAGCCTTTCATCATAAGGTCTGTTTTCCTGACCTCTGATCATGTGCGTGGCTCTCCTCTGCACTCTCTCAAGCTTCTCCACATCCTTTTTGAATTGTGG
>NW_017728906.1:91752323-91830481 GCF_001723895.1 Crocodylus porosus | reverse complement strand
CAGCCTTGGCTTTCCTGATTTGCTCTCTGCAGGTCTGGACCAGAGCAGAGTATTCCCTCTTGGTGGTGGTTCCACTCCTCCATCCTTTGTTGGTCTTCCTTTTAAGGTGCAGGAGGTCTGCCAGTTCCCTGGAGAGCCAAGGGGGCTGCTGTGCCCTTTTGCTGCCTTTCCTTCGAGACGGGATGGACTTTGCTTGCACATCCAGGATTGCTCCCTTGAGGAGAAACCACGCATCCTAAACACCTCTCTCCTTTGGGTTGTGGCCCTTTAGGGCCTCTCTGACAAGCCTCCTTAGCTTGCCAAAGTCAGCTTTCCTGAAGTCAAGGACTTCTGTATTACTGACTGACTTGCCACTTCTGTATTACTGACTGACTGCCAGCTTTATGGCAAATGGTGAAGGTGATCAGCTCATGGTCACTGTCACCCAGCTTCCCTTCAATCATTAGGTCACTGATTAGGTCATCCCCAGTTGCCAGTATGAGGTCGAGCAGCGCTCTACCTCTTGTTGGCCCATAGATTTCCTGTGTCAGATAGAGGTCATCCACGCATGAGAGAAAGCTTTGCGACTGCTTGGATTTGGCTGAGCGCTCCTCCCACAAGATGTCTGAGTAGTTAAAGTCTTCCATAACAACCATACACTGGAAGCATGAGGCCTCAGCCAATTTCCTGGTGAACTCCTGGTCAAGGTCTTAACCCTGGGTAGGGGGTCTGTAGCAGTTGAACTGCAGTTGTGCCAGCAGCTCTGCTATTACTCCAGCTAATTTCCTAAGTACCCTAGGATGAAGATCATCAGGACCTGTTGACTTAAATACATTCAACTCTTCCAGGTGCCCCTTTACTAGTCAGCATGAACAGTTGGTGGATTGGTATCTATACTGGGCTTACCTAAGGTCCCAATGGGATGCATATTTGTATTCATGTCCAGGAACACAGATGCAAAGAAATCATTTAGAAGCTCCGCTTTGGCCATCCTATCTGTTACCAGTTGCCCTAGTTCATCCTGACAGGGCCCTAAGTTACCCTGCACCTTCTTTTTGCTTCCTATGTACTTAAAGAATGACTTTTTTTTATCCTTAACTTTTGCTGCCAGCCTAATCTCCATTTCTGCTTTTGGCTGTCTTCACTGTTTCCCTGCATGCTCCTTGGTATATTTGTAACACAACAGAAGTACAATGGATATAAACTGCTTTCAAATGGCCCAAACTGGTTTAAGATAAAACTGGATGGATGTAGTATCAGACTTAACTGATTTAGGTTAAAACAGTTTTTTGTCCTAGGTCCTTTCCAGATTCAAGTCTTCAAGCATCCCAGGTTGCTTTGCACCTCCCCTACAAAACCCCCCTTGCAGAGTGGGTAGGCTAGCCTTGGCCCAAGCTGTTTACTCCAGCCCAGCAGGGAGTCATGCTCTAGCGCCCCCCAATTTCTGGCCTGGGCTGATGTAGGCATGTGGCTGCATTTCCACAATCAAAAGTGAATATCTGTTCACTTGCTTATTGGTTCAGTCTACACAGCTTAGACTAACCTGCACAGATTGAATCAATTCAGCCTCTGGCTTTTAGACTTAGCCTTAAAGTTTCTATTTTAGAGTGACATCTATATATGTAAAGACATGCCATTATGCATTACAGTCAGAGAAAAGGGGAGGAAGACTGTACAAGAGTTTTTTCAAGAAAATAATTTAGTTCCAGGTACATTTCATTGTGTGTTTTTCATTTGGCCTGGGCTACTGCAGGAGGGCAGACAAGATGATTATAATGATCCCTTCTGTCCTTAGAATCTATGATTTCTATTGTTGCACAACCTATGGCGCAAGTGTCGCAAGTGGTACAGGCAACCTGTGTGTGTGGCATGCAACAGATTGGGGAGGGGACAAGCAGCACAGTAGCATTTAGGGCAGGGAGCCAAAAACAGAGCAGGAGATCAGGCAGGGACCACGGGGAAGGGAGAAGAAAGTAGAGGAGGGGATTGGACAGGAAGCACAGAATAAGAAGCAGAGACAACAGCAGATCAGTCAGAAGGGGATCAAAGTGGCACTTGAAGAGGGTGCAAGGCCAACATGTGGTATGTCTGCCAAAAGGTCCCCACTGTTGTACAATATTTTATCTTACCGGCTTTTCTGTTTCTAGGACTGTCAGTTCTAAGCAGTCCTAATGCTTCCTTATCTCAGTCTTTGCAATGGCAACAGTTCAAGTCACGGTCAAACATTATATGCCAAGAGGTTTAAAATTTTTGCCATAAAGACTCACCATGTAATTTATTTTTAATTCAATCAGCCTTACGGCTGTCTGGTATCAAAAAGAAGCAGAATACATTCTGCTCCAGAAACCTGTGCTTTACATCAAAAAGAAAACCTGGAAACAATGGTGACCCCCTGGTGTGCTAAGCTCCTATTCACATTTCAAAAAAGATGGCTGTATTTTTCAGATCTTTTGCTTTATTGCCAGTGCTAAGTCCTGTTCTGACTAATAAATACCTTTCATCCCTGAAGCCCAACAAAATGCTTCTTAATTTTAAGTCATGAATTACTTGCTGTGTGATATGAGCAGTATTTTTGCCATCAATATGCTAAGTGGACTTCAAAATGTTGGTCTTAGTATGCAGGACATTTTATTCTAAAAAATAAATTGTATAAATATTTGTAAACACTATAATCCATTTCAGCTGTGGCAACAGAACAGTCTGATAAACACAACAGTATTCCCAGAGATCAATAGAAGTCCGTAAATATTACAAGCAAATAAAACATATCCTATTTCATGTTGCCTTAGGTTTGACTAAAGTAAAGGCTCGCACAAGGAAACCTACAGAGACAAGAAGATTCCAGTGGCCTATGCATGAAGGATCCAATGTCAAATTCTGAAACGATAAGGCAAGAAGCATTAGGGACCATACATACCCATCTGCATGGCATTGCGAGGCTGGCTGGCCGTTGGCTGAGCTGAATACCTCAAACAGTTATTTGTCTGAGGAGAGGCTGTCTGTAGCTGAGGATGAGTCTGAGGTGCAGTGATTGGAACAACTGGTCTGACAGCAGTGGCTGTGTTTGTAAGACTTGCACCTCCTGGATGAACAGCTCCTGGGTTTCCTTTTGGTGCCTGAGACCCTCCTGCTATACTGTTCCTGGGTTGGCTAGCTCCTGCAGGCACTCTGTGAACAAATGAAATACAACATGAAAACTCTGTTAAGCCACTTGGATAACTATGTCTTACATCTGTTGCAGTGATCAATGCCATAAACTACAGGAAAAGCTTGAAGCTAAATATGATACCAATTAATGTATTGACATAAAATGAAGGTTAAACTGATGTGTTATTTTATTTCTATTTTCTATAAAGATAATGCATTTTTTGAAACTTTGCATTTTGCTTTCTCAAGTTCGATTGTTCCGTTACAAGTGGCATTAAAACCAGAGAGATGGCCTTAACTAGAACTTCTGCTTTAATTTATTTCAATAGACATCTTAATTCAAATGAAACAGATGTCTCAAATGCTATTTTGTATCTCTAGGCCAGTGGTTTCAAACTCTGACAGATTGCACACCAGCAATTTAAAATGATACAACCTTAAGTACCACCAGCAAATTTTTGTCATATAAAGTAATTACAATAAATCTGTTAATGCATACCACTGACAGGTTGTCTCAGTACCAATGGTGGTACCTGTACCACAGATTGGGAACCACTGCTTTAGGCTGTTTTGTGGGTGAGAATGGAACAGGAATTAAAATAAGCCTATGGTTTGTCTTCTACATAAATGCATGGGGGGGGAGATGAAGAGCCCCACCTCCCTACATTATGCTGCGGTATTCAGGTTTCAACATCATGTTTCTAGTGAGGACCCTCTAAAACAGATATTGGGGCCTCTGGGTTTGGTTTTTCACATGAACTATTCAACTAACTTTAGTTCAGACATGTGACAAGGGAGCTCGGAGGATGAGTGTTCTCAACTGACATCACTTGATGGGAAATACTGTGAAACATGAATGAACAAACAAAACAGAACCAAATAAACAGCTCCCAGCCCTGGCAGCTCTCCCATGGTGTGTACATTTTCCTTCTTTCAATTTGCTTGCTCTGGGGAGATCTCTTACCCATGGGCAATCAGGGAGAAGGAACTGTAGGATCTAGGTTGTCTCCTTGCTCAGCCAGCTCAGTAGAGATCTATTCTTTTGTCAGCCACATCTCATTCCTTCCCTCCACCAAGCTTGCAGTTTTGCAGTCACCAGAGGAGTAGGAAATGCCACACAGAACCCACCCCCTGGGCTGTAAAGTTATGTGGACATTAATGCTGTATTCACCACTGAGATATGCAAATGTTCACCACTTCCATTTCACCATTTCAACTGTTGGGAAATGAAGTGGGCAGCGCCAAGTATTATTCTGCTGTCCTTTGTCTCCCCTGTCTCCTTCCCTATGCTTAGAGCTGTAATAGAAGGAGGGAAAAGAAAGCAGAGGAGGGAAAATGAGGGGGAAGAGATGCAGGAGGGGTAAGAGAGTGAATGGGACTGAAGGAAAGGGAGGGGAGAGCAGGAAATAAAGATGCCACCAGTCTAAGAGGTTGGGAGTTGGACAGGTGAATCTAGTCAAGAAGAAAAACAGTGATGTGATGCAGCAGAAAGGTGGGAAGGGTGCGGAAGCACTGAACATACAAATTAGATGGCGAGTAAAGGCCAAACCATAAAATAACATAAATCTTAAAGGAGGAGTTCACAGGGGAGAGACCCAAAGAATGAAAAAATACATTTAAGAAAAATGATATTGCATCTGACAGAAAGAATGAACACAAACACTCACTGAACAACTCAACAAGATCCAGGCAAGAGGACAGACTATTAGGAGAGAAATAAGAGAGAAGGAAGGAAATAATACAGAGACCTTGTAACTTCATCCCTGTGCCTCTTAAGTTTGCCTTATTTCTGTTGTTCGGGATTTATTTTAATGGTGATTTGACTTTTCTTTTTTTTTTCACTGGAAAAACTGGACTATTCCCTGCCCGTCCCCCAGCCCCAACTCCGGGCAGGAAGGGGTGACGCACTCTGGATGCTGCGTGTCACCCTCAATTACATTCTGAAGAGCTGACAGGTGAGAAATGAACGTCCATGAGAACTGGCAAAGTCACAGGCAGCAGATTGGATTTGCCACTACAGCAAGATGCAATATATACCCACAATATATGTACCGAGAAGCCCTATACCCCAAGTAGGGCCTTACTCACACTGACACATACAGGTTTAAAAACACCCTTGGGACTTTCCCCAGGAGCCCTGCCAGCAGGGGGAGCCTGAGAGATGTTTGAAACTGCTACATTTTTTGTGTCCCCAGAATTCGCCTTCTTCCTAGCCAGCCTTGTCCCGGCTCCCCAAATTCTGTGTTTCAGCATTTCCCTTGGGATGGACTTTGATCTGCTGGAAACTCACACAGGTATTCTGCCAGTACATGAATCAGTCCTAGCATGCTTAAATTCTGTGCTGCTGATATTTAATTGCTTTGGAGTTGTGGGGGGAGGTAGAAGGCAAGGCAAATGTCATCTTTTATTTTGCTGATGCTGGAAAGGGGAACAGAGTCATTTGAAGGCTGTGACAAAGGAGAAATTTTGTTACTGTCACGTTGTTCTTGTTTTCCCTTCAGGTGCTTTGTACGTGAGCAGAATGTTTTAATTACACATTTGTTTCTAATGGATCATAAAATTAGTCATAAAACAATTCTCAAGCTCGTAGGAAGCAGCTTTGCCCTTTAGCGCTTCTCAGCATCTTGTTCAAGCTTCCATATGCTTCAGTTTGGAAAGCTTTGGATCACCAATACCGTTGTCATGAACCTTTTTTTTTATTGGTTAAGAGGTAAAGAGTCAAGTGTTAGATGCAGCCAAATTACTATATAAAATTTAGGTGAATAAAATCTAAGTTTACGAACAAAACAATTAAAGCATTCATTAGCTATAGAGTTGATGCTTTTTGGGCTGCAATGCAACTTGAAAACTGTCAGCCAGACTGCAGGTGGGGCAAGGTGAAAACAAGGTTACATTTCCTATGTCTCTCTTTCCAGTATATGTTTGTCTTCAGTTTTGTCTATACCGCAAATGATATACTACACGTGAACTGGAGATGGACTAAATCAGAAACCATTTATCAGACCATTCTCAAAACTTTAGAGTTGTCAGTTAAATGGGATCTAGATAAGAAATATTCGACACTGGTTTTGCAAAACTAAAGTCCCCTTTTTTTTCCTTTTTCCTCATCTCCTTCTGTATCTGCAGCAGAGATAACTAATCAGGAATCTTTTATCAAAGTCAGCTTCCACATCTGAAGTGTGAAGGTTTAAAAATTAAATCTCAATCCAAACAAGCTGGCATTTTTGATTTTACAAGACCAAAATATAAACAATGTGAAGTTGCAAAACAAACCACAACCAGTCCTTTTTTCACTCATCTCTATTTTAAATTGCTTTGGTTCCTTTTTTAGATATGAATTCCATAGCCAACTAGCTATTTAAAACAATGGGCTATGCACTGCTGATCAACCACAAGCATAGTCATTTAAAATTATCAGCAATGTCTCCTGAAACAATGATTAATTCTTAAACCAAAATCAATGAACCAAGATACCAGGGATACCTCAAAGAAAGATTTTTGTGGACGAGCATGTCATTTACAAACGAATCTGCCCCTTCTTCAATCTTCTTTACCTGCAACCTCCTGCCCCTTCCCCCATGAATTGCTAAACCAGAAATCTCTGGGCAGCAGTCCTCACCTGGAAACTGGAGTTACATAGTTGCCTGGAAAGACTCCAGACATCCCAGTCCTCAGAGATGTCCCCTTGAACCAGCCATCCTGACACTTCTCTATGACCCGATACATTTCGCCTTTACGGAGCTCCAGCTCGTCATTCTTCTGAGGCTTGTATGCATACAGAGCTAAATAGCTGCAGGGAAAAGTTCACATGCACAGAGAAAAGAGATGATGCTAGAAAAAGTGTCAATCAGATTCTGATTTCAGTCTTATAGTGCAGAAAGTGCTGTGATATGTATGCTGCCTAGGAATGACTGAGACACATAATTAAAATCCATACAGAATAATGAATGGTATTGGAGCAGGGCAACTGACCACTACTATTCATCCTCACTCCTAAAGTGATAAAAGGGGACTACCAAGGATTAAAAAGCAGTAATTCTGAACTTGATTGAACTAATATGTTCCTCCCAGTTAGTCAGTGAAACTCATTACCACAAGACAGCACTGAAGCCAAGGGCTTAGCATTAGGTATAGGACTGGACATGTGTATGGATAGAGAGACTATCTAGAATTACAATATTAAGAAATTTTTAAAAGCCTGGTATTTGAAGGGATTTATGTCCTCATGCTTCCGGGCAAGAGCCAACCCCTGACCATTTAGGTTAGGAAATTTCTCTTAAAGGAATTTTTACAAATCTCTCCTGAAGAATTTTCTATACCTTCCTCTAAGTATCTTGAAGTGATCAGCATCATTAAAAAAAAACCCCAAAACCCTCCCAGCCCAAACCACCACCAGGCTAAACAGACTATTGGTCTTATCCAGTATTATGTTTTAACTCCCCTATTCACGTGAATAGGACAATCCTCATCTTAAAAACTAGCATGAGGCACAAGTCATGAAGTTCTTACTAAGGCAAAAGTCCCATTTAAAATTAATACGAGTTTTGTCTTTAGTAACAACTAGAATTTGACCCTAGTGTAAAGCTATTTAGTATGCTTATAACCACTTATTTGTGATACCAATATGCAAAACTTTCAATATATTTTATTACAGTTTTATTTATTCCTTTTATTTAGGACCTTCCTTTTCATCTTTCTTTTGTTCTTCCTCCATTACTTCAGGGCCTTGTCTCATGTTATAAAGTGACTGCAACTTCTTTCCTCTGAAGGTAGCTCAGACTCTTTGGAGAGATGCTTGTTAAAAATTAAGAATGATCATTTGTACACTGGGGAATAGTTATGAAGCTGGTTAAATAATAATAATAATAATAATAATAATAATAAATAGCAAAAGCACCCACACAAAACAACTGTTATCTTGTAGGTATAAGCATTTGACATTTTCCCCTTGCTGTAGATACTAAAAAGGAGATTTCTAATCATTACCAGTTCATGGTTGTTCATGCCCGAGTGTTGATTTACAGCTGTGAAGAAGGACTAGAGTACATGGGTAAACTCTATGAAAATGGTATTTATACCATAACATACAGCACGATACCTACATATTGAGGCAGGGCAAGAAGTTCAATGTGGACCTTGTATCAGAGAAAAATATATAATGAAAACTATAACCAGTGTGATTGTAAGCTTCCGACCCATTAAAACGATGCATGGTTTCTTCCTCTACTCTCCAGGAAATATAATTGAAGAATAAATCCTGTTAGTTTTCCCTATTCTACCCTTTTACGATACCAGTAGATTTTTTATTTTTTATTTTGCAGGCAGTAAATAAACAGCTGTAATGAGCAGAATACAAAATATTTAGTAACAGCTCCTGTGGGCATGCTTAGGTTGATGTGCTTGGCTCCATTTACCATGTGCACAGGGTACAAAGACCTAATCAAATAATTATATTTCATTAGCCAACAGACGGGAGAAACCATTCTGCATATTCTTCGTTCAGTTTTTATAATCAGGTAGCGTTGATAAGGTCTGTTGTTGTTTGCCTGACAGAAAACATGAGGCTGCATATGAACTGAAGAACATTAAAATGCATCTGCCTGACATGAAATAATGCTACATGCATCAATGCTCATCCCTCATCACTGTGCTGTTAGAATACAATGAAAAGTGCTGAGACTGCACAGACTGAGATCAAAAAGAATGGCTTGGATTAGTAATTTTCTAGGTATTAGTTTTACAGTGGGCCATACTCAGAAGTCAGGTGTAAAATGGCATAACAGCCTAATTCAGACTGTCTTAGAACGACTTAACCTTTTTATCAACATAAGGGCACCTATATATGTTCCTGACACTGGATCTGATGCATTCTAGCAGCCTTGCTGTTACATGTATTCAGTGTCCTTGCATTTCAAAATGGCAGCGGAGTGGGCTTTAACTAAAGCTTGTCAAATGAGCTTTAGTTAAAACGCCCCCACTTCCATTTTGAAATGTGGGATGCTGAATACACAAGACACTGCAGGTGTTTTAATTAGAACAGCTCCCAAGAGCCATTCTAATTAACCCTGCCTTCCCCCTGAAGCAGGTGTAAAGCTGCCTTAAGAGAGTCTATACTGGTGTTACTTACCTGCTAAGGCACTGGAATTGGGTAAAGAAGTTTAAGCTAAACCAGGGTTTGGGGTACTTATCTTACACCGTTCTCCAAGGCTAAGTACAGACAGTCAAAAAGCCCAAGGCTGAATTGATTAAATCTTTGCAGGTTTAATCAAAGCTTAGGTTAAATCTAAGCTGCCAAGATTGAACCAATAAGCAAATGAACAGACATTCACTTTTGATTCAGGAAATGCAGCCACATATTTACAATGGCTCAGACCAGAAGCCAGGGGGATGCTACAGCGTAGCTCTCTGGCATGTGGCCAGCATGGGCTGTGTATTCGCTTCCTCTTCCTGCTGCCCCTGAAGTCCCTGGGATTTGCAGTCCAGACTCACAGCAGCAAGACTCTGCAGGGTTGCTCATCACTTCCTCTTTTTGCTTGCAGGTGCCTCTGGAATTTGTAGTCCACAGTCGCAGCACTAAGCAAGCAGGGCAGGGTAGCTCCATATTCAGGGGAAGGGAAGCTTAACTCCCTTTCTGGCCCCAGACCTGAGTAGGGGTTTGCCTGGGAGAACGTGAGAGGGTAGTGAACCAGTCAGCAAGGCCAGTGAGCCAGACTTGCTCTGTGGAGCAGATAAGACAGCCCAGCCCAGCTCAGGGCTGCAAAGCATGCAGGGATGCTGGGGGACTCTGATTTAACTTGAACCAGGAAGAGGTCTGGAAAAGAAGTTTCATAAACCAGTTTGACCTAAACCAGCTAAGTCTGACACTACATTCAATCAAGTTTATCTTAAATCAGTTTCACCCATTTTGAAATTTGTTGACATGCACTGGACTTCTGGTCTTTTACAGGTTTAAACCAATTTCTGGTCACTTAAACCAGTTTATGTGTAACTTCTTTCCCTAGCCCAAGTCTCCTGCTAGTTACACCTCTCTTTTCTGACCCCTGGCCATTTATATTTCACCTGATACAACTCAGACTCAGAGCCAGAGTTGATAAGTGAGTCCAAAGAAGTCTAAGTTAGACATTTGCACTTGCTAAGAGGACTAAAAAGCATATACATTATACCAGATTAGATGTACTCGCTTCTGAATTTGACCCAATCTGCATATAACATACAGGTAAAAATAACATGCACATAAAAAAGGAGTTCTGGTTATTTTTTACCGGTAACAGCACATTTCAAGTGATTCCTTATGTGAACAGATGGTGGGCATTACTTCATCCATAGTCTTATCATATTATTTTTATATATATAGGATCAACTATGTGCAATTTTAAGCAGTGTCTTCTATTGCTTACCCCTGCATGACTCCTCCATACAGCTACTATACCAAAACCTCAAAAGACAAAGTAAGCCCCTGCAACTCCACCTCTTCCCTCCCTACCCCAAATTCTCAAAGATTAATCAATGAAGTGTGGATGTAACATTAAGAATGAAATTAAAATCTCCCAAATGGTGCTGCTGCAGTCCTCCCATTCTCCTTTCTCTTTCTCTTTGCTCACTGTCATCTCTTGATATGCTATAATCATTTTAGAAAACTATGCTGCTCCCAATAAAGTTAATGGGAACTTTGCATTAGATTTTGCAACTTTTCTGCTAATTTCCCTCTTATTTGTTTGGCAGTGTTAACACAGACCTGTGGAGTTGTAAAATAAGATAAGCTTAAAACTAATCTGTATAAGAAGACAGGACTATTTCTAGATCCTCCAACTCCAGTAATCTTGGTTTTGCTAGTGACAGAAACTATGCAACTATTCATGTTGAATATCATTATTTAAATGGTTTCACACTGAACCACGCAGATTTCTTTCATGCCCAGGTTACCTGATTACTTGATGTTTAAGTAATCCGCTGGTTTCCTCATCTTTATTTGCTATGGAATTGCCAGAAGGAGCACTAAGAAAAGTTTTGAGTTTGACACTATGTCCAACCTAAGCAAATACTGCAAACTGTTGTCAGCAGGGATAGACTCAAAGCATCAAAGAGTGTTAATCCCTCCTTCTATCGGGGTCTAACAATACTTCCTGAATGTGGCTGACAACATCCAGACTATTGGGGCAACTGCATTCAACATTTGTTGACTAGGAGAAAGCATAAGAGAGTCACACCTATTGTCAAACAGCTGAATACAATTCTACTGCAGCCAGCTTAGCTCAGGAGCAGTAGATTCCATGTTCTTTTTTTTCTTTCTGGGAGTCACGACAGACAATCAAGACTAGATGCTTTGTTTCCTAAGACCAGTTGTATTTGAATCAGAAAACCTATGGATTGCCTGCTTCTCATCATTGTCTAGTTTTTAGATGTTAAAAAATTCACTAGCTAGCACTGCATGGCTAAGAGGAAAGTGTGAAAACCCTCAACCTCACTAAATGGAACAAAACGCTGTATCAGGCAGTGTCACAATAGTGATACAATGTGTTAGAGAGAAGGACCCTAGAGTAAATGACTGCAAACTGTTTTGCCTCAAACGGCCTCTACCAGAAATTCCAGCCTTAAAGGCAGGTTATGGCTGAAAAGAGTTGGCTGTGACTAATTATAACCTAGAATCTGTAGTGCTCTATTTAAGGGTCTCTCTGCAATCCCCTTTTGAGGATGTAACCTGGCTTGTAAGTATAAAATGAAAGTCAGGGTCATGAAGCACATGTATATACTTCTGTTTTTTTCTAATTATTTTTAATATAATTAAAAAATGGCCTGATTGCAGTACATAGGCACATGGCAATATTGAAGTTTATTAGTTCTTCATATGGAGGGAGTGGTTTGCTTGTTGCTTAATTAATCAGACTTTTAAAGTGAATGTAGTACTTATGGTAGATACCAATGCCACAGAAATGGTATATTCTGTAAGTCATCTGCCAGCACTATGGGTGCTTATACACGTGCTCCACCGCATTTTAATTAGAACATGTTGGAGCAGACTCAATTAGAACACTCCAGACTGGATTAGAATACTTAAATTAGAACACTTCAGCGTACCTCACTGTCACATGTATTCAGCATCCTGCATTTCAAAACTGATCGAATGAGCTTTAGTTAAAGTGCCCCCATGGCCATTTTGAAACACAGGACGCTGAATACATGTGACACTGCAGGTGTTTTAATTAGAGCAGCTGTCCAGGAGCCACTCTAATTAAAAACACTTCTGCCACACTGGAGCATGTGTATAGATACCCTATGGGACAAATCCAGGAAGAGAGACATTGTTAGCAATGTTTGTCTGAAGTCCTAGGCCCCAGCATTCAACCTGATCAGCAGATCAGTGGTGTCCCTCCAAAGACAAAAGGAGAAAAATCCAGTCACCAAACCTGTAGAACAACAACAGAGAAGCTCTGCAGAGGGTCAGAGCCTTAGTCTGACCTCTCCAGAGGTGATAAGGATCAAAATACCTAGGAGACAATGGATCTGTTGGTCAGTACTTCGATTATTTCGGGCGGAGGCCACTTACTGAGTTTTGGCAAGCCATCAAGGACCGCATGACAGGCAGCCAGGGGCAGATAAATATTAATTTTCTGATTTTTGTAGGGGCCCTGGGGGCTGGATAGAATGGCTTGGCAGGCTGCATCCAGTCCACAGGCCACATTTTGCCCACCCCGGCCTAGTATCATGCAGAGATCCCCTTAAAGCTGGGCCCTAGGCACTGTGGAAGGCATTGTAGCTTTCTGCACAGTCCTGCCACCCCTGGCAGAACAGAACCACAATCTGGTCGGTCCTAAGCAGTGGAAAAAGTAAGGGAAAGATTTGCCTCAGTGTATATGTAATCGCATCATTATCACAGGAACTTCATGGTATGACTGCAGGGAAGGTTGTGATCCTTTTACCAGAACCTCTGAACAGTGGGAGAGTGTGCTGTGCCCTCTGAGCTTTAGTGCCTGACTTTAGCTGAGCGGGATGATTAAGAGCTGATCTTTTATGATTGGCTCTCAATTCTCTATTCTGTTTATAGCAGATCCGTCACCTTGCTTTAAGTTTTATGTGTGAATTTCAGATATTATTTTAGGATGTAATACATCTGTGCATAAAGTTCCATTGTTTTTTTAAATACCTATTTGATTGGAAGAAGGGGTTCAGTAGTTTAACTAGACAGGAACCAAGTTTTAGCCACTGGGCTAAAAAAAATGTACTATAATGGATTCTATCACTCTCTGCCCTATCTCATGAACCTTCTGTTCTTGCAAATACTATTTAATAAGCATATATTCTTACTATGTCCTTGTATTTAAAACATTCATTTGATGCCTTTGTTTATGGTACTGAAAAAATGTAATTGGGTTGTTTGTATGGTTAATGATAATTGTCTCAGGTGTTCAATTGTAGGGGAGTTCACCTTCATAAAAGCTTTATTTAAGGGAGCAGATTTTCTGTAGCTGATAGGCACTCTCTTTGCTTTGAAATGATTCATATGGCTGTAATAAATATTCTAGAAGTCTAAAAGGGCTATGTATGGAAAGGCGACCTGGCCTTTCACTGTTCATTTTTCAGTTTCAGCAGAGGTTGGGTCATGTCTGAGACTGAGATAACTATTCTGAAATCAGCTGTTTCAAATTATACACACACACACACACACACACACACACGATTTACAAAATGCTCGCCTGTGATTAAGATTAGCTGGCTGCTTACATATTGAGGGGGAGCTGGACCTTTGGCGGTGTTCCCTGATCTCCAATTATTGCACTTGTTCTGGGTCCAGCCACTGTAGCTGTTCCAATTGAAGAGGAATCCTGAAATCATAAAAAAAAAAAATCAGAAGTAATAAATGAAAGACACTATTTATTTCCTAAAACAGAACAGGGTGTGGGGCAGGAATGGTCTCTGTGGGGAACATATCCTTTGTTATTTTCAAATCAAAGCATATTTCTCAAATTTGTTACCTTATTTATACTTTATAACAAACTGATTTTTTAGGCTCAGAAATTCCAAGAATGCAATTCTGGCACACGGGACAGTAGCTATATTAGCTCCATTTCCACATCACGTCAAAACAGTTCAGTTGTAACTTGCATATGAACCTTAAAATACTTAGAAAGCAAATCTACTTGGTTAGCTTATAGAATGGATTCAATGTGGATGCTCCTGCGGTATTGCATGCTTTGATAAAAGGAACTCAGTAGGAAAGTAATTTTATATTCATATTTTATCCTTAACATTTTCCTTAATAATTCACAGGCTTGGTGAAAAATAGATAAATATTCACCCTCATATGAACTTTGTTATTTATGGTCAAGAACATTTAACTCCTTAACTAACAGGAGACGGTGTGTTGCCAAATGGCTAAACAGCACATATTGGGATTTAGGAGACTTGTGTTCCACACCATTTTCAGTAATTGGTCTGCCAGGTAAACATGGACAAATGAGTCAACTCTGTGAGTCTCAGTTTTCCTGGCTGTAAAATGGAAACAATGCTACTGACCTACCTGGTTAGTGCTTTGAGATTTATTCATAAAACAGGATAAGATTTCTTGTTAAGTTCTAATTATAATAATTCACACTTCTTAATTTATCTTGTGTTTAGTCATGGCTCCCGAAACATTATAATTTAAGAAAGTATATATAAAGGGCTTATTCTTCCTGTAACAGCAATGCATTCACTGCCTCTGAAATGATGCTGTTTAGTTTTACTAAAATGCTAAATAGTTCAAGAATAGGAAGTGAAGAATACTTACCCTGTTGAATTAGGAATGGAATTTAGGCAGAATGAAAATAATTACACAAGCCAGAATTTAGCCAGGATACTGGCGCTAACACCAGTGATCTTCTTAAAAGCAAATGACCTTCATTAATTACAACTGGTCAACAACTCTGGTCAAGAACACACCAAACTGTAGCACTGATTCAATAGTGCTCGCTATTGAACTACCAATAGGATCATGAGTTTTCCTTGAAGGCCTCCCACAGCAGGAAGTTGAAGTTTACACTCAAAGCAAAGGCCTAGTTTAGGGAAAAATGAAAAGAAAACAAAACCATTTCTCCCCCCAGTGAAACCCACTGAAAGTGATAGGGCTGTATGTTGATGAAAAAATAATCTGAAGTCATGAGCTGAACCCCATGACTCAAAGTAAGGTTTATTTGCAAGATCAGTAGGGGAAAAAGGGGAATAACCTCTTGAAGGAGGCTTTCCTCATTCTCCCTCTTTGCAGCAGCAGCAGCTTCAGCATTTTGGGGAAGGGTAAGTAGAGGATTACAGCAGGAGCCCTGAAGAAATCCATTGGTTCCTAAATAGAACCATTTCTCTCCACCATTTTGGGCCAGTCAGCTCCTACATTTCCACCCTTGAGATTTGCAGCTTTTTTGGGATTGAGTTTTTGAAAGAAACAGTGCTGTGGTCCCATTGGCTGGGACCATTAGGGGTGGACAGCAGCTCTATAAGTAGAAAGAAAATTGAGAGCTACTCCCCTGGTTAGTTACATTACTAAAATCATTAGCTTATTAAATCAGACTTCATGTCTCATTGTTCTTCCTGTATGTCTGAAACAATGGGATTTTAGGTCTAAGCCAAAGTTATATTTGAGTTGAAGAAACTGTATTATAAGTGGTGCAATCTACAAATACAGAATCAAGCGTGACTTTTAGATCCCAGCTTCGGTCTCCAGGCCTGGCAATTAGGACCCCACTCTCACACAGCCCTTTTCACTTATAAACAAACAAGGTACCCCAAAATGCAATTTAAGAAAATTAGTATTCTGACTGGAACTGCGCATCAAATTTCTGGGATTTGGACAGATTACAACACTGAAGTTATCAAGATGCAAAATAGCTTTTTGTGTTACAGCACACTGAACACATCATATGATAACTTGGGTCTTAAAGAAGATACCCCTAAATATTTCCCAACAAATCCAGTAACACACCCATTACTCTGTACAAAACTAGAAATCACACCTTTAACTGCATTAAAGGCTCACTGAAGACAGCATTAGTTGGGGTTAAACAGCACATCTCAGGATCATGCTACAAGAACCTAGGAAAGTAAAAATGTATTGGGACCAAACTAAAATTGAAGCAACTCCAAGGTCTAAAGGGATCACATTTGGAGCACTGAAAACTAATATACCTACAGACCTACTGGTGGCTTCAGATTGAGCTCAGCAGAAACTACAGGTGTATATCTGGGGGCAATGTTTCGGTCTGTGCTTTTATGGTTGCCAAGAGAATGTATCCATTTGCAACTTATGAAGTTACTGCCTTTAGGCTTCAGGAAACTGCATGAAACAATAGCAACAAAAATCAATCTTTCTCCCCGCACTGCTCCCCACCACAAGTGCTGTGGGATGTTTCAGATTCACAGTTCTGACACATTATGGATGCTCTGACGTGACAAATTTACATATCTTCCTTCAAATTTGTACTCCCTAATATTAAAACCTTCCCACGATGTTTTTACTGCACTGCCAATATGGGAAACAGGGTAGGTGCATCAGAAAGCAACCAGAAGACAATAGAAGAGAAGAGCCTCAAACAAGTATTTATGCCGATCCATTTTTATCACGTGCATAGTAAATAAATGGCTTATCACATGCAGAGGTGGGTATGCTTGTTTCTGGTTGCAGTTGTAGAAGAGCATTTCTAGACATAATTCGTCTCTTTTCAAAGATTAGTGTTATCAATAGTCAGGATACCAAGGGAGCAGGCAGAGTTTGGACCAAGGGTGGCCAGTCTTCAGCAGGAGTGCCACAAGTGGCAACTAGCACAGTGACAGGTAGATCAAGAAGCAGAAAGCTAAGCAGTAAATTGGGCAGGGAGCACAAGGAAGGAAGCAGAAAGCAGAATAACAAATCAAACTGAGGAAGGAGATGAAAATGGCATTTGAGGAGGTTGTGGGGCTAATTTGTGGCATGCCTGCCAAGCCAAAAAGGTTGGACCCCACTGCTCTAAACTCCTGGGCCTTTTCATGTAAAATAGTGCTCTAGTTTTTAAAAAGTCTTGATATCTGGGTTCACTACTGAGGTCATAAAAGAATATGAGTTAGTTGACTCCAGCAGAGCACCCATATATCTGCATAAAAAGTTCAGATCACAGTTTGGTACAATGAATGATGATTGGCAACCTCTTCTCAAGAGATGCCAATGGCTATAAGAACAGATATTAGTACAGATACTGTGGCATAGTAAGGGTAATTGGACAGCATTTCCTTGAACTGAAGGCGATTTCCTTTCAGCCAGTGCAACCAGGCACAATCCTAATTTGAAAGTGGACACTTCTGTGTACTACATCATGTACTATTATTATTTAATATGTATATAAATATATTATTATTTATTTCTGTGGAATTCTTTGTGCTATCCTAGCTGTTGTTAATTCCATGCTGAGGCTCCTGACTTTCCCCATCCATTCCATAGGGAACAGGGGCACATAACTTGGGTTTGTGGATTCCATGAAAGGAGCTGGATGCGATCTGTTCTAAATTTCCTAGATGTGATCTTATAAACATACTATAAAGTTCCCTTTTGGGAAAACTACCTATCATATCACTTTTCACACAGTTATCAGAGACAGCAAACTTAAATATTAATACTATAGCCTGCTTACATCTTAACACCTTATCCATACTATCATCTTAAGACTTGATGTTAACTTTTCTTTTACTCTTTATTCCCTCCCATGGTAGTGTTGTTTTGCACATCTCTTTTGGTCTCTATGAGTTGCCTGCTGGCCTACATTTTCGCCCATATACTGCTAATCAAATGTCAGTGGAGTCCATGTTTTGCTAACTTCCATATATGTGTTTTTTCTCTTATGTTCACAGGGATGGAATATACTGTGGTTTTGGTGAAATTTCTCTCCACCCATAGTTATTTACTACTTTTTATCTGTTCAGCAATTGCTTCCAGGTAAAAAATCTGATGAAACAATTTGTGACAGAATCTGCCATCTGCATTTTGGAAGGAGCTCTTTGCCTTGTTTATACTAGTAGGCTTAGTTCTTTGTGTATCTTTCTTCCTTTTTGTCTGTGACTCCTACAATTTCTGGCTGTACTGACATTGGCAATACAAGCAACAAGGTGTTCACTTGACATGAAACATTATATTCTAATTCTATGCAGGCATCATGCTCTGTCTCAGTAGCTGCGTTTTAATGTTGCAAGGTGGCAGTGGATAAAAAAATTAACCATGAGTTCTGGGCCTTCCACATAATGCTCATCTCAACTGTAGCAATGCTGTTTCAGTGGCATGTGGAAAGGTGTATCCTGTGACTAATAACCATGATGTCAAAATGCTTTCAAGTGCCACATGGTCATTTCCTACTTAGCTTCATCACCCTACTTAGCTTTGCCATCATTGAACATACTGATGAAACTTTTAACTATTGCAAAAAAATATTTTTCAACTGGGGCATGTGCTTAATCCCCTGGTGACAGGATAGCTACTGGCTGTCCCTTTTTGGGAAATGCTGCTCATAAAATCCTCCTGCCTCTTTGTCCTCCATGCAGTAGTTCAGAATGCAATAGTTGGTCACTAGCTTCTTGATAGACAAGATGGTTATATCACACCAGCTTAATCACGTTCATAATACATCCATGTTGTTGTGCTGTCCTTTCAGGACTTCACGTTCATCTGAGAACCTTGAAAGAGATTCTGTCAGGGAGTCTAAAAAAACAACCACCTCACTTCAACACTACTAAGAAACAAAATAGTTTTTGAACTAATCTTAATTTCTAGAAACAATGGGAGAAGTATATGGCAGTTACCTCTTTGGGGTCAGTTTGGAGTCTGTTGGAGGTCAAGCATCAGTCCATCTCAATTTCATCTTTAATTCATTCCAAATAATTTGAACATTTGATCTTTAAAATTTTACCCCATTTTTTTCCTGCCACGGTTCCTATCTATACTGTGGCCACATACAGACATTCAGTTTCTCCTGAGAGAGGCATTGCGTTCTCAGGCAAAACCGTAAGTGTAGTGTACAGATGTTTGGAATTTTTCTCCCAAAGCAAAAATGGCCGCTCCAGGAGAAAAATAAGCTGGTAACAACCAGGGTTAAATCACTACGATGTTCCTTTCTGACAGAAGCCACAGCACAGTCCTCCAGTACTCTTGGGTATTTTGCTTCCACCCCCTCCCACAGGGAGACAGTATGTTGCTCCCTGGACTCTACTACTGCAGCCAAGCAGGGAACAAAAAACACCCCTTTCCAACCCTCATACTGTGCTGCAGGAAGTCCAAGTCAGCAAATCAAGGCTGCCCTGTGCCCTGCTGTGTCTGTCTCTGGTCAGATGGACAGAACCTGTACAGCTTGATGAGATAGTGTCAGGGACCCCCTGACTACGCAGCATCAGCACTGCAAGCTCTCTGATCTTTAAGGACTAAGCTTTTAAATGTCTGCTCAGATGTCTCTGGGTAGTTTTTCTACCAGGAGAACAAATCCAGGAGAATTAGCTCACATCATCTGAATATATGGGTACACAGACTGTGTCTTCTCTTTCCCAGTATGCTACCAGCTACAGTGCTGAAGACAGCAAGTCCCATTAGTATATCTTGCTGACATCCTTGATCTCCTCCTACTATCTTCCTACTGATATGCCAAATGGCACACCCAGTCATTAGTATCTACCTGTGCAAAATTGGGTGAGATGGCTGTTTATTTACCTCATCCAGCCAGAATCTGTTTTTGGTATCAAATATTGAAACTATGTTTCTTTTTGCCCCATCACATAATATTTTTCCCCAGCTTCAGGCATTTGCTATCGATACCCTCCTTAGTGATTTGTTTAAACTGCTCAGGTCTAGGCAAAAACACAGACTGTCTGGCTTCCTACTGGCTATTCAGTATGATTTTGCTATGACTTCAGCAAGGTCATCTTTTTTTCTCCATTTTCTGCATCACTCATTTTTTCCTTCAGTGTAATGGTTCCTCTGCAAAGCAGGTGCTGTACTGGTTAGGTCTATTATTTAGTTCCATTTGTAGTTGTTACTTCGGGGTAGAGGGACAGCAGACAATGCAGGATTTCCAGTGAAGCAGATGTAGTGCATTTGCTCTGCACAGTACAGTGCAATGTAAAGAATCCCTATAGCTAGGACCAGATCAAGGTTATAGGTCTGTGCTTGAGGTTCTGGCCCCAAGAATTCTGTGAAGATATTAGACTCCCAGGTTTCATATTTTTCTTTGAAATACTTTAGTAGCCTTTGGGGTTGTATAGAAAACTAGACAAACATAAAAGCAAGTATCACCAATGCCATGATATCTGCTTGCCCTAAAACAAGAAGTGTCAATTGCCCCATTTACCCATTCACATTAATAAATTCTTTAAATCTGAAACTTGTCTGACTGGCAGGATCTCTTCTGGCACCATCCTAGCAGAGGAATATATTCAGGCATCACTGCCATTGTCCTCTCGTGGCTTTGCTAGGATAGTATGAGCAGGGCCTCCCCACACCACATCCCCTTTCTTCAGTGTGCATAAAGACAGGGAATGGGGTAGGGAGGGAACGGAGTATCATAAGGATAAGGAAGGGACACCATGTGCCAGTGTACCCTGGACCAGAACTGGTGGTAGTTAACGCCTGTGGGAAAATGGGAATAAAGGGTCCTACTGCATGGGCTCTCTGCTGTCCAGCTCTCCACTGAGGCAGAAACTGAGTATTCACAGTGTACTTCTTTAGCTGCTTAATGACACTATACACTTTCATGGCCTAATATGAAATTTGGGGTTTAAAAAATTATGAATCTGTATCTAGTTAACAAAATGAAGCTTTTAAGCTGATTGGGTCAAATCATGTTTGACACCTTAGGGTCAAAACCTTCCACGTAAATGTTTCCTTTTCATTCACTGAATGGCAAACAACACTTATAAAAGACATCAAAGAACATAGATTTTTAATGTGCAGAATTTATGGCATACATTCTTGTGAAAATAATATACTAGTGAGATATTGTTAGCCCTTGAGTCACTTCCAGAATATTATATAAAAACAGCTACAACAATTATTGAAAAGGCTGGGAATGTCAAGGTAATGGCCAAGAATTTGGGATAAAACTTCATCCCAAGCTCTTTCCTTAGGGCTTTTTATCTTCCTTTCCCTTTTCTTTGAAAAGTTGTGAGTTAACTGTCTGGATTTCTAGAATGAATTTGCTGTTCTCTCTCTTCTGTAGATTTAAGACATTTTCACTATTACCTTAATTCCACTTTTGGGGATTTAATTTTAAAAGACTTTATGCTTTTGGGGATTAGTGATGTCTCTCAGTGGGGCATGGGAGCCATGAAGATAGTGATAAAACTCAAAACAGGGCGTACCAGTGTTGCAAGTTGGAGCAACCTTCACAGAAAAATAATTGCTGCTGCTATCAAATTAATGTTCTTATCAACAATAAAATCACCAACCAGAAATCTCTATTCTGGCTTCAAAGCAAATTCAACAGTCTCACCACAGGGCACTTGCCACATTCATTAATTCAAAGGAAAATGTCTTTTAACATCTTGAATGCATATTTACATCTTATTTTCAATGATTTTTTATTACTTTATAATAAGAGAGAAACATTCTAATATTCAGCATGCATAGGTTAATACACCGTCCTCTACAAATATCTCATCTAGAAAACAGGCTAATGGTCCTTGAGATTCATGCTACTCATTTCTCTAATTCACTGACTCCATAAAACAATGACTCTGGCAATCACTCTGGGCCTTAATGTTCCTAGAAATAATGTGTAAGCACTTAATGCACGGTGGTGCTACCAAGTATTGACAGAAAGTGTTACAGGCAAGATCAAGTGGCCTCATCAAATGTTAATTACCAAAGTGGGAGCTAAGACATTGTTACCAATTTCAGAGGAAGACTTTTTTTTTAACACTGTGTGTAAAAAAACCCGAGCAAATAGATATAGTTCTGGACAAATATCTACTGCAGAAACTGTAGTTTAAGTTATTCAACTCACAATTCATTCAGGGTCTTACCTAAACCCACAATTTACACATTTATATGAGGCATGAAAGTGCCCCTAGGCTGTGGGCAAAGGTCTGAACAGTAGGCCAGCCTATTCCAGCATGAAGCTGGCCTTTGATTATGATCGGCCAAAATACCCAAGAAATCCATTCCATGAATGTGCATAATGTAGCTAGTGAGAAAACCAGGGAATTTGTGTAGATGGTTTTCCTTATCCTCTGTATACCTTATTCCAGTTTCCCAACTTTCATAGACTTCAGGCACCCCTCCATAACTTTTCTGAATTTAGCAGTACCTCATTTAAAAAAATAGTAATTTATTACAACTCACTTACCAGCCTACTTCCTGTGGCACCCTTAAAAGGATCTTGCTGAAGACTGGAATTCACTGCCCTAATCTGATGGCTTCCAATTGGAAAATAACCTATTTTTGTCATCTCAATTTTATGAATACCCCTTGCATTAACATCAGTAGGAGCTCTGCACATGGACCAGTGCTGACTATTCTGGTTTCATATTTCCCAGGTCCCTAAGAAAGGACTTGTTAGAATCATTCAGTTTAGAGCTGTGCTGTTTCCATTGCTGTTCTAGTCTTTCCAGAATGCAATGTGAAATTTTAAAGGTGCTTCATTTTATAGTAAGTGTGCTCTTATACTTGCAGTCCTCACACAGATTTGTGACCAAACTGGATGTGAACATATCTTGCCCTTTTGAGATGTGAGAAAATGTAAAGTGAATGATGTTAATTTTCAAGATGCTAATTTAATCACAACCTAACACTTATCTATTTGGTAATTAAATAAACTCTTGATGGCCAGGGGCTGTCTTTTCATTGTATAGGTATGCCTGAGAAGTAGGTCTGTCACACTTCTGACTCTGGCCTCTCTGTGCTATTGCAGTGTTAAACAAACAGCAGCAAGAAGAAAAGCACATTGTAGTGGTTTTCCCTTCCATCAAAAAAACACCATGCACATGTACATAACCTTTTGGTGGAAGCAGAAAGTTTTGTAGAGTAGTGTATGTATCAAGTGAACCCAAAGCTCGCAGAATCATATACTGCTGCTTCTCCAGGATCAGTAGCAGACAGGCAGGTAACTGAAGTCATCAAGAACAGCTCTGTGCAAATGATTCCAGGGATAAAATGTTTTGGGGTTTCTACCTCCCTGAGGATCTGGAAAAATGAAACTTGCTTTGTTTTGTGGGCAATGAGATTGTACACAGTGGAATATAACTCCCCACTACACTGCAAAAAACCCCATAGTCTTCTCTAGGTAGATTTAGAGATAAGCAAACTTTTTGGCTGCTTAATAAATCTGTGAAAATATATTGATGCTGAAAGTATTGCAAGAAAAGAATATAATATCTACTCTTACTAGTTGTTCTTTCAGGTGACTCTGCTTTCTACTGAGTTCTGATACGCCTGTGTAATAAGTCTGAAGATTTCAATCAGATAACAGGTCTTTAGACTACAAAAGCCTTGAAGAATAATATAATACTCCAATGTGAATGGTACATATTAAAAAGCCTTTTAACTTCTGTTGGTATCTATGAAACAATTAGTTAATACTACACACATACACACACACATATGTACAACTAGGCAATTTAAAAAATAATGTAAAAGGTTATAAGAGTGGTTTATACTATATTTTAACTAGGGATTCATAGACAGGGTATTTGGCTCCAGTCCCACATAGTTTTGGATTATAGTTAATGGGTATAATAAGGATGAGTTCAAATTAGACTATGCTAAAGCCTCTTATGCTATTTGTGTGAGAATTTGGATCTAAATGGCTGAAACCCTACGGGACTGCTCATTGGGTGAGTCTACACATTCATTAAAGCACTTTTGTTATTTAATGCACTTTTGTTAGTGTGCATTAAATTTAGTACCTCTAATGTGAGGTACTAAATAAATGTACATTAGGCTTCCCTAATATGCAGTAGTGAAAGCACATGCTTTTTTAGTGATGTTTAATGTGCAGTAGCCTATTTTTACTGCGCATTAGTGTATTAGCACATTTTTACGCAACACTAACATGCAGTAAAATAGAACGCTGTGTGCTAAAGTGCAGCTGTAGACATGTCCACTGTTACCTACTTTTCTGCCATGGTGAATGGGGGAACTCTTTTCAGGTCAGCTTGTCTTTTGAGATTTCAGTCATCTTTGGCTACAGTGTAATGTGAATTGTCCTGGTCAGTCTTTGTTCCCAAGTAAACTGGATCCTATACCATTATAAATCCAACCCTGAACCACATCTGAAGAGAATTTTAATTTCCCTGCTGCTTGACGCACATAAATTCAAAGTTCAGATTCATGTTTTCCTTGTGATCTACTTCTGGATTTAAATGTAACCTGCATGTTTCCTACTACAAGCTGTCACAGATTGCCTGTCAAACTCAACCGTGCTTCACCATTACATTCTCAGCCAAAATTCAATACTTCCCAATGACTTCTATGAAGAGAGTTATTTCAAGAGGATTTTTCCCCCACATAGTATCACTATTACAGGTAGAGGACCCTGCACAGAGGCTCCTTCTTGACCTTTCAGAAGGTGTAGTGTGTAGCTGGAAGCCTGCACTTCTTAACCAAGAGTTATTAATGGATTCTCTGTGCATGGAGAATAATTGTTCAAAAGATACATACAATGCTCTTGTGCCCTTTCCTCCTCACTCAGACACAGCACTGGTGTGCACAAAGCCATACTTCATTATTCATGAGATGCATTTTCTGTCTAAAAACCAGGGGGATTTGGAGAAGTGTTGACCTCTGACCTTTCAAATAGCAGAGAAGAATAATTCATAAGGGGTGAAAATGGAAGCAAGATAAGCCATCTGAGGCCTAGGCATGATTAGTGTGCCAGTGGGACTTCCTCAGCTGTCTAAGGCAACTCAGTCATGGACAGCTCCTCCGAACCAGTAACCTAATTCAACTCCACTTTTATCACAGGCCTGCAGCGTTACTACATTTTCAATACAAATCCATTTCACAAGCATGTTAGAACACTCTACATGATGGACAGACACTATTACTTTGTAGATGGGAGTTTTTATGTTTAATGGGCTACCCGCAGCATGCAGGCACCAAGCCTACTACATGCAAATTCTCCTGCAAATGAAAAGAACATCAAGCCAATACTTCTTTCATAGCTTTGTTTTCAGAGTATCATGGCTTTCCATGTGCTTTGCTTGTACTATTTTTTCTAGCTCTCACACTTCGAAGCAAATAATTTTACTTCCAAGGTTTTTCAGTCAATGAAAAGGTGCTTTTAGGCTGCCATTCATTTCCAAACACATTTAACGCTGTGCAAGAAATCTATAAACAAATAGCAGGTAGTGGAAAGATGCTGAGCTGCTACTCCTTGTATAACAATGAGCATGTCAGTAAAGCCTGAAGCCCACAATTGTTAGCTTAATGAAGTTTACAAATGCTTTATTATATGAAGTTCCATACTTTGATTTGTCTTGGTGCATCTAAATGTTGAACACATATAATAGGCACCTTTTAGGAGAAATTAATGGCTTGCAATAATGCAGTGACTCCCAAAAGCCATATCAACGCAACATAAGAGGTCTACTGTAAATCAGCTACGTACACAAACTTTTTGCATGCTTGGTAAACTGTTAAGTCTGTTCTCAGAACCATTTTAAACTACTTTTTTTCATATAGCAATGTTCTGTGTTTGTGGGAAAGGATGTCATACAAGCGTATGAAATTCTGTAAGAAAGAAAGAAAAGATTGCAATAGAGGATATATTAATCCTGGCAGAGGCAGAAGGGCAAAGTATCTTACATATATTAAACTGAACAAAATGGTTTTATTTTTTCTTTCTTATAGAAGCACAGAGAATGAACATTGACAAGGTTCCCGGCAATTTCAAAGAGACAAGCAAAACTCAGGGTGTAAATAAAACTCATGGTATAACAAAGGACAGAATTTAGCTGGACATTTGCAATACAATTATTATTTCCAGTGTAAAAATACACTTCATTTGAATCAGCTGAATTAGAACAAGCAGAGTCTGAAAATATGATAGAATAAGCAGTTCACAGACTATATAATGACTTGTACTGCACAGTTAAGTCTAATATTGGAGCAATTTCTAAAAGGGAAGGAAAGATGCAGTATTTTTCTGCTGAATAACACAGCAGAGATTATCTATAGGTTTGAGAAAAGATTCCTTTGGTTAGCAAATGCTTTCTTATCAACCAAATTATGACCAGTTCTACCTATATTATTTCTCAAAAATAGCAATTACAGATGTGTAAATGCCATCAGAATATGTTCATTAGTGTTTAATATGCCAAATCAAAAATAAAATATAGAGTACTAAAGTTAGCTTTAAAATGACAACTATATTTTCGCAGTAAAAAAAAATCATCAGCTCAGTTTCCTGTTCTCTGATATGCTCAGAGTTGAGGTCATGACACCAGTTTTTGCCTTAAACGGTACATCTACAAAAGATGTTTACTGCACAGTTGACTATTTAGCTGCACAGTAGATGTCTCAGCATCTACATATCTGTTCCTATTAGGCTGGAGTAAACTAATTTAATCTGCAGCAAGATAGTACTTGTAAATACAGCCAGCCAGAAGTAAATACAAGTACTATCATGCTGGGGAGTAAAAAAACTCCGCAGCAGTGCATGTATAGATGCTGGAGAGGCTGACTAGGGCATGAGGGTGCTTCAGTGGGGGGGGATGCTTGCTGGCTAGTCCCACACTGACGCTCCCTGGTGACTCAGCCAACCCCTTTGCAGCACGCTGAGCCAGGGGGAGCAACCCTGGGCTGGCAGGTTGGCCCCCAGGGCCCGCTGTCAGCTGGGGCTGCTCCAACCTGGCTTCACATGTTGTGCATGAATAAATTCCAGAGCTTATTGCTCCAGAGTTCATTGCTCCCAGGCACATGTTCAAACTCTGAACCAATAACTTCCAGAGTTTATTTGTGTAGATGTGCCCACAATTGCTGATCTTAATATAAGAGCAACTACTCCATACTCCTTTAATGCATGTGACTGCATCATTAATTACTGTAAAAGAAGGGAACCCAACCTAGGTTGGATGGGTGGAGGAAGCATCGAGTTTTAGATTTTGGTTTCAAATGAAAATTATTTTGGTAGTTATAAGGAAAATAGACACATGGGATGCCTATAAATGCACGTTGAGGCTACTCTGATGCACTGTAATTACAAGGCATTGGAGCAGACTCGATTTAATCAAGTCTTCCGGACCGTAGTAATTACTGTGCTCCAGCAGCCTGCACCATTACATGTATCAGCCTCCCCACGCTGAAAAATGGAAACAGTGGTGTTTTAACTAAAGCTTGTTCAATGAACTTTGGTTAAAGCACTCCTGTTGCCATTTTTCAGTGCCAGGACACTAATGCACTTGAAACTTTAGACCCCTCCTGCTTCCTGGAGCATGTGTATAAACACCTATTAATATCCCAGGTGAATTTGGGACCCGCTTTGCATCTGAAGAAAGACAGGTGGAAATAAGGGAAGTTCTACTGTTGCCAACTATTATGATCTTGAGATACTTGGTGGTTTGCTGAAAGGCCTAGATCTCACAGTCATGTGATTACATGAGGATGACAACTGAACTTATTTGTAAAAAGATTTAAGTTTCTAGAAAAATTTGAACATATGAATAAGTCCCCCAAATGCGAAAGCAAATGTAAAAACCTCAGAACAGTTTTTAATTTTGTTTTGTATTTTAAATTCATTGTTTGTAAGTAAATCTCAAGATTTTGGAGGACTTCCTTCAAGGTCTCTGAATGCTTGTGGACTTTTGGAGGCCTGGACTCCTTGATTACTAACTGTAGTCTTTCCTGTGCCTCCAGCAGGATTTCACCAATAGATTTTCAATCTCAGGAATACACTGTTTGCTGTCCAATCCCCACCCCTATTCCAACCTAAGTCAAAAGGTTCTCTCCCCAAACTGTCACATAGGGTCTGTAGAGACCATGTCCATGACTTTCCCACCTCTTTCCTGTCTCTCCCAGCAATCTGTACAGGCCATGGCGCTAGTTGTGCCCAAGCACATACTTAAGCATTGGTTACACTAGATCTACAGCCTGCCTTCTGCTGCTGCAGAATAACAAGAAGATTTACCTTCATGTACTACGTCCATACATGGAGGGACATGTGGTTTATGGTGCCACAGACCTCTTTGTGGTGCCATAAACTGCATGCCTTACACATTAAACCATGTGCTGCACTGCTAATTTGCATTGTGGGAGCAAAACTTGCTACTGGGATTTCCCGGTAGCCAACACCCCCCCACCCGATAAATAAAGCAGGGCAAAGCACATGAAAGTAGTGTTTGCCCAGACAAATGCGGAGATGGGGGAGCAGGTAGCCCAGGACTTCCTGCTTCTCTGTCTCCACACACTGCAGAGTCCCTGCACTGAGACACATGGCAGAGTGTGCCTTCAGATGGAGGAGCAGACAGTGCCTGGGCTGGCTGTTCCTCTGTCTCCACATGCTGCTCCATGGCTGGTTGGGGTGCAGGGTGCCTCAGTGAAGGGATGCCTACTAGCTAGCCCCACATTGAGGCACCCTGTGCCCCAGCCAGCCATCCCTGCAACACATGGAACCAGACTGGGAGCTGGGAGGAGCTGAGCAGTTTGCCTAAAGCAAGACAAACTGCCCCTCAACAAAGCGCACGTGCAGGGGTATGTACTGCAGCACAAAGTAGAGGCACAAATGCTGCTGCTATTTGTGCTGCTGCAAGCACATACCCCTGCTCATCAGGATGTGGTCATATGGGTAGAGTATGATATCCTTAATCATGAAGTTGGACCCCTTGCTCTCCATAGTCCCAGTAAAGTCACAAAGAAGACTGGCAGAGTGAGAGGATGGGAATCTGTCCCTCAGTGATTTGGGAGCTTTAATATTTAGTGTCATGTTAAAGGCTAAAAGTGTTTCTGTAGTGTCTAGGTCCTACTGTGACCACTAACCAGAATACAATTATATTGACCAATTTTACTAAAACAGGATATGACAGAGATGGACTCTGGCTTGTTAGCTTAGGATAAACCTCTGTATTATTTAACAAAATGAATGCGGGAGCTGCCTTTTGATTTATTTACAGGAATATTACAGCTTTTTGTTTTTAAAAGTTCAAGCATGTCATTTAAATGATATAAGAACGTGCATGTGACTTATTTGAGAAGTCAGGGTCCCTGTGCCAGATTTAGAACTTATTGTTATTCTACTGGCACAGATGCCACTGCTTAACTCGTTGCAGGGCCATAATCTCACCTCCATTTGGCAGCCTATAAGTGAACAGATCAGACATAAATTACAGTCAAAAGGTTCTAGAAAGGTCATGTGAAGGGCAAATGCAGCTTCCTGGCATGTCACTGCACTATGTAGCCACCTCTGTTCCTTCTCAGTGTAAGCAATGGGCCGGCTGGGCAGCTAGCTGAATTGGAAGACAGAAATCAGTGGATGCTCTGCCACCTGTCTGCTTCCCATAAAACAAGAGTTTAAACTCTTGCTGATACATGGATATAAGCACCACTAAGAGAAGTGCTGCCTTCTTCCCTTATGCACTTTCAGACTTGCACTTATACAGACAGGGTGACACAGCCAATGGCACTAAGGCATATGAATGAGACACCCTAGCAGCATAGATGGGGAAGGCAGGGGCAGGGACAAAGTGAGCATATATGCCAGGTTCACGTGACTTTCTACATCTGATGATCTGTGACCCAGGTGTACATCGTAGGACCTGGGTCAGACTTAGCGGTGATCCGTATCTGACGGCCAGAATCAGAGGGATTAATAAGCAATAAATATGTGCTTCTTGGAGGAATATGGAATTTTTGCCTAATATAAAGCTTGTAAGTTTGTAACCCACAAATGCAACTTGTCTGTCGTTAAGTTTAACCAAAATAATAAAACTAACTGTTTGTAGAACTGACTGGGCCCCAAAGGCGATGCTGTAGCTGCAAGATTAGCTGACCTAACGACTTTTGCTCAGGGTTCAGCCTTGACAATAAAACTGGATCCAACCACCTGGCACACCCAACACATTTCAGGAAAGCATGTCTCAAGAAAGCATATTCAGAAAAATCTAAAAGGGTTGAGTTTAGTAATGTTAATTTCAAACCTAAAAATGCTGCATTGTAATTTACTTATTGGATAAACCTGAGTCTGGGTAGTAACCTTTTACGATAGTTTTTAACACCTTTCAATACCATAGGGTAACAGCTATGAGGCAAAATTGTGAGTGGCTCTAAAGGCAACAGATTAGCATAAAACTAGGTATAAAAGGCGTGTGTGTCATATGACCAGCAGGAAGGAGGGAACAGAATGTTCATTACTTTTCCAAGCCCAGACTCTGGACTCCCGGTGTGAGTGAGGATCGGATCCTAATCAAGGGACCTTCCCCAGTAATCCCTCCAACAGCGTCAATCAGGGACGCCTGACTTTGCTGTAATCACTTGGCATGCACCTGGCATCGAGGAACTATCAATAAGTTGCCAACCCCTGTCTGTCTATCTGTTGTTTTAAACAGCCCAGTGGTTGATACCCTCGCAGTGCCCACTTGGCCTGCAACAGAGTGATCCATCTATCTGTTGTTATTATCTGTTATTATTTACTATTAATACTTTAATACTGCATTATCTGCTTGTCGCATTTATCTTTCTGTTAACTGTTATGTGTGTAAGCTATAATAAATTTGCATTTGCTTCACTCCCAACTCTGCCTCCTCGATCTGGAACCAAACAGCCCAGTGGCTGATACAGTTGCAGCACCCAGTCAGCTTGCAACTAAATTGATACATTCACAGTGCCCAGCTGGCCTGTGACACGCATATGAAAATCTCCCCTGCATTCAGCCTCCTTCAGACCTCCTTAGGGTGCATACATAACATATTAACTATGAAGTGAATCGGCTTCACTGCATAGTAAAAGTGAAGTAGACACACGATCCACAGTGTTATGTCACAGCAGCATAACTGAGGGAGTAACCAGTGCAGCAGCTCCAGATGTCTCCTTTGTGGTGGGCAGCGGGGAGGAGGGGGCAGGGGAAGAGTACCTGTTGTCTCAGCAGCATGCCACAACTGGCACGGCCAGTGCTGCCCTGGGTGCCAAGCTGCACGGCTACACCTTTGGTACATCAAGGAAAGTGAGGGTGAAGTTACCCCTCAAGCTAAGGAGAAACTATGTGCAAGGTACATTGGTGTACCAGTTGTATGCATCCCACTAGCCAAGTTCAACCCAGTGTAGTCATTTGCTCAAATGAAAATTGGGTGTCCACCACTGAGTGGCCAGGCACTTATATAGCACCAGTATGGGCAGCCAGCTAGGAAGAACTGGTTGTGCCTCCACTTCTTCCTACAGAACAAACATGCCACGGAGCAGAGTACCAGATGATCACTACAGAGTAATCTGTGCTTCTGCAGCCTCACTCTAGTGTCATTTAAGGGAAAGCTAAACTTAAATTACTGGCACCCCAAGGATGGTGTAAAAATGAGAGTAGGTTGGTAGCTATATGTTTACATTCATGTAATCTAAAAATGGACAGAGTGATCATTCAGAAACTTTCCTGAAGGTGGGTGGAAGAATTGTGCCTTGGCTAACAATCCTGTTTGCCAAGCTTTATCCTACAAATAATTTTTACAGCACAGTTTGAAATCTCCCAAAATGTGGGGTTGCCAGAGAAATCAGGACAGACCCTTACCCACACTTATCACCTACAAAAATTCTATAAAAAACCAGCAGTCAGAGTAGTTGTCACTGGGGAAAACACAGTAAACAACAAAATGCTGTGCATAATATGTAATTATGCATAAAACACATCCATTTGTTTTGCTAATGTGTAGGTCACTGTGATAGTACAGATATAATAAATAGCATTATGTATTGGGTCTCATCCCGGTCTCAGCTCAGCGTAATGGTTAATTTGTGCATTTTTACCTGGGCTGGAGCACTGGATGAAAGATGAGTCAAATCTCCAATTCTGGCAGCAGCACGAGGATCACTAGAGCTGATCAAGACAGGAGCGCTGATTTCCATGGAGTGCCTGTTATTCAGGGCCTGGGAGGACTTGTGTGTCATGCTGAGAGCTGTGAAAGAGTGGCGCTTCTTGGCATTCTTCTTGCCATCAATATGCCGCTGGATGGCACTGACTGCTCCAGTATTGTTTAAAGTAGAGCACTGGGTCAAATTTACAGCTGTGCTGGTGTCAGATGGCAAGGGAACATCACAACCAGATGCTGCAGCTAAGCACGTCTTGTCCATCTCAATAAGCTGCTTAGCCGATTCATTGAGCTAAGTGCAGAGAGGAAGGAAGGGGGAAAAAAAAGAAGGGAGGAACATTAAAAGCTGTCACATCTTGCCTATGAGTTGGCGAGTTCAAATTCTGCGCTCATGTGAGAGGCAGTGGGACTTCATTTACAAAAGCATTAAACTTTCCCAGCATTTAAAAAAAAAACCCAACAGCTGAAGTCTACCATTCTAATACCCTTGCACATACATTGGGCATATGCCTAGTGAAGTCAATGGGGCTGTACTGTGAACTTGAGAAATTTTTCTTTAAGTACTGGCAATTACCAATAACATTATTTTTGTATTGTACTGGCCTGTATTGGATAGGTTAGGGCAAGCTGGAAAAGACAGAATGCTTTACTCTTTGAGGCAGCAGCCGGCTTTCAGCTGTCCAGGGTTCTATAGCAGGAACAGCATAGTATTTGTCTGGTTGAAGGGGAATATCCAAAAATAAAATTAAAATTCAAGATGTAACTTATATCCACAGCAGAGAAGAGATGCCACAGGGTAAGAATTCAGATCAGCTGGTCTACAAGCAGACAGTCAAAAAGGAAAGCACTCAAACCTACAGTGCATTTTTCAGGGTGTGACGCCAAGTAACATGTTTAAGACCTCAGAGGGAACCAGTGTCAGAGCCAGGATAAGAACTCTGGAGTTCTCTCATCTCCTAGTTCTAGACACAGTTCAGCATGCTAGATTTCCTTCTACTGGACAATGCCCCTTTCAGCTCAACTTCTTAGGGAACTAAGGTCTGGCTAAGTTTTACAACACCACTGGTATTTAATAAATACACTATTTTATTCTAGTGGCGGGGAATATGTACGATCAAGTAAAGGTTGTCAGAATTCATTAGCCACAGTGTGGCTACAGAGAGCACGCTAACATTTCCATTATACCGCCTCACTTTTCCCAGCATCATCATTAATAATATATATGCCTGAGGTTTGCCATGTAGAGTCCCAGTCCAGAAGAGGTTTCTTCCAAAATCTCTCTAATGTTTTTTTCTTGCATTTCTAACATAACTAATGTTTTTATCTTGATATGAGAATAAAGCAAAGGCTATTTTTAAACACCGTCACTTCAACCAAACAGTAACAGGGAGGCATCTTTCTGGCTTGTATAGGAAAGGCTATTTGTTCTCAAAGCTTAAGGAAGCAATAAATAGAAAACATTAAAAATGACTCCAAGGACCCTCTCCAAGTGTTTGAGATTTAGCGTGCAGTTTATGGAGAAGGTAAGATACGGCAAAGTTAATTTTCAACTAACTGCTCATGATCATTTTAACACCCTGGTCCTAAGAAATACAGAAAATGTGACGTGTGGAGCACCCACTGCTCTGAAGTTTCTGATTTCCCAGATAGTATCATTTGGGTAAGAAAGAGTTTTTTGTACATATATGGACAGTCTCTGGACCTAGATAAATGACAATATTCACAGTTCTATGAGGCGCATTCTGAATCAATCGGCTTTTTCCTTGCAAAACTCACTGACAACAGATTTATTGTTCAAAGTGTACAGAGAGCTGGTGAGAAAGGGGTTGTACAGCCAACCAACCTTTATATTAAACCAGAATACCATGCAATAAGCTTTCATATTTAATGAACAGAAGCAATACAGGAAAATGATACCTAAAGCCAAAGGCTGAGATAATCAAATATACTAAATATTGTATAGGATAAAATGATTATGATGATTATTATATATATTATGGTAGCATCCAGAAGGTCCAGACAAGCATGGGGTCTGCTTGGCTACATAAAAATATTGAAAGACAAAGGTCTGCAGGGCAAGGATTAAGGATCCAATTTAAAAACAAGATGCAACAAGTGAGAGGAACGTACAATGAGAGTAATGGCGATGAGATCATGCTGTTGAACAGCCTGATGGCTCCAAATCGCTGCGACAATGTTTTAAAATATAAATAAGTAAATAAATAAATAATGCCAGCACTTTCCCCACAAGTCCACATAAGTCTTCTGGACTTCCGTCTCCAGTTTACAGAACATAATTCCTAAATAGGAGGTGATGAATATGCTAGTATCTAGAAAATAAACATCAACATGCTGTAATCCTTCATTCACTGACAGGCTCTACCAGTCAACCAATAACCTCCAATTAGTGATGTTCTGCTACTGACAGTGCTGAGAATAGCTGCTGGGAGTCACTGATACTGTTCAATTAGAAGGCCATTTTCTCAGCTGTACTCTTCAATATGGGACCATTATGGGAGCCAGCACAGTGTACTGCACCTGCCAATTTTTGCCTATAACAGCTGATCCCATTGCAGATTCTTCAAGAATGTCCATTATTTCCCACTTCATCATGTTCTAAATTGGAACAACCTAATATTTATTTGCCAGCAGGCTCCAAGTTGCAAGGAAACCAGATGGCTCAACAAACCTTAAGGTGTTTCAGCTCTGCTTACCCAGTCAATGAAGATATCCTAAATGAATCATTTGAAAATGTAAAGGAGGACTAGGGAAACTCTACCATACTTTATTATGAGATGAAAAAGTCTCTTTTCTACAGAAGAACCTGATGAAATAAATTTGCTAGCATTAAACTGGATAAGCAAAGAGCTTTATAAAGCACTGGGACCTCATGATTTAGCAGCCGTGTCCCATGTGGAGAAAAACCCTCCTGCTCTTTACATCACAACTTGAACTACGATTCCATTTGTAATATCCAGTTTATAAATCCCACTGGTTGTCATCTAATCTGACTGTGAAGAAGACCCTTGTCATACAAGTAAACTCTTTTTTTACAAAGCAAAACCACCACAAATATGATGACAAGATTGCTAACGTAAAGGGCTATGTAAATTATAACTTCATATCAGTACAAGCCAAAAAAAATCACTCTCAATTTTAATGCACTGTGTAAGCCAAAAAAGAAAGCAAAAAACCCCCTCAAACCAACCAATAGATCTAGGTAGGTAATAAAGAAATACACTAATAGGCTAACATTCAAAGCACTGGGCTTGGCAAGATAAAATTGTTGGAAATATTTTATAAGGCAAAAAAATCAATAGTATTATAGCTGCAACACTTCGTTGCAACGATCAAGCTCAGTAATTCTGGCTGTGGGTCCATGCTTCATAAATGCAGTAGGGCTAGACAAAAATGTCTTCCTGCCTAAACAGAAAGAATGAATTTCTCTTTGTGTATGCCTTACACAGCTCTTTTTTTAAACCACGATTACAACACTGAAAACATAAATTCATTACCATCTTCTGCTCCTCTCTAGAAAAGAAATGTTATTTTGTAGAAGCAAATCTTAATGGAGAGTGCTTTGTTATCCAGGAGCTCTGATCCACACACACTCCCAGGATTTGAACATTTCTGGGACTGTGTGGATTTTCCACAATTTACTGAACTGTTTATTTCAGGATTTCCACTTTCAAGCACCTTGCTGATGTAAGATAAAAAAGACCAAAGCCAAAGTCCTGGCCCTGTCAACTCAATGGCAAACCAATTATTTTTTTCAGTGGGGTCAGGATTCCCTTCCAAAGGGAAATAATGTGATGAGTAGGGCCATTGTACGGAACTCAGTATGGACTGAACCCTACAAGCTGCTAAGTAATTTTATCCATTAGCTTAGTTAATGATATGCTGAGCTTCAAGCCTGTGAACAGTCCAACTGTTCAGCGCCAGAGTACTCAGCCCCTTGGAGAGACCTCTGCAGCCAATACTAGACTTTGGACAGAATCAAAAGAATATTTTGGAGGGGATTCTGTCAGGGTCGCTGTGAATCATAAGGCCCACTTTTATGGAGAGACTGATGAGAGTAGATCTATTAGCTGATTTTGGGGTTGTGCATGGCTAAATTAACTACACGTCAACTTAAGCTTGTAAAGCTACCATCTCTCTTCCCCGTGACAGAATTCCCACACTTGTAGGAAATGCCCAGCTAACCGGGCATTGCTTTGACTAGCTCTGTCTGTGAAGAGAGCATATCCTTAGATTAAGCTAGCTCTCTGTCCTCTTCAGTGTCTGCCTCACTTCTGAACACATTTTCCCCTCAAAAGAGACAGTAATCAAGATCCAATTCATTTCAAAAGCTGCTGATCTTAGTCTGAGCCACACTACTCATTTATCCACCATCCAAACTATCACGCCTTTGGCCCCTAGCCAAAAACAGTCCATAACCAAGCCATATAAAAAGAACCAGATGAAGATTCCCCACCCCCTTTCTGGCTTTTAACTATGATTACTTTAGATATTCTACTTGAGCCTTTACCATCTGGACCACAAACGTACATGCATTAAGTTGGATCACTCCAAACTTCTCTGCTGCCAAAATTATTGTTTTATTAGTCTCTGGATAAACTTGACTGTTCTGCAGGATACATTATGATGATTTTCCCCTCTTTCTCCCACCTTTTCTTCCACCCCAATACGTTTCAGTCTGATATGCGTGTGTTAAGAAAGGAATGGACAGAAACAGCATGAGCAGGTTTTTCTATTAAAGATGAGGTGATACAAGACTTTGGGCTGGATTGTGATTTGCAAGAAGTGGAAGTACTTCTGCAGGAAAACAATGTTTCATTCTTACCGTGCATGCCTTCTCTTGTAAGAAAAACCCTACATATAGGACTAAGAACCCCACATCTCCCTGTGTAATGGACCTGGGGTCTAGCTATGAAGGATCACACACCCAATTAAATCCTTCACCAAGTGGATGAGAACGAGAATGAGGGAAGAATTACTTCCTTGCCAGACTGCATCATAATATGCTGCTGGTATAGAACTATATCAAATTACTATGTCATGGACAATGGAGGAAATAGAGGCAGCACTGGAATAAAGGACAGGGTTGAACTAGAGAC
Organism: Crocodylus porosus; assembly: GCF_001723895.1. Classification (NCBI taxonomy): domain Eukaryota; kingdom Metazoa; phylum Chordata; order Crocodylia; family Crocodylidae; genus Crocodylus; species Crocodylus porosus. The sequence goes on along the minus strand of NW_017728906.1, from coordinate 91,793,264 downwards.
TTTTGCAGGCATGGTAGTGTTGTCCAGAGGTGTAGCTTTTTATGGCATTTCAAAACCAGCGAAAGCCACAGCATGGATGCAGTTATGCCACTAAAAAGATGCGATGTCAAGACAGCTTCTTTTAGTCAGTGAATCAGCATACAATCCAATATAAATCAAGAAGTGGAAGGAGTTCTGCAGAAAAGCAGTGTTTCATGCTTTCTCCACGTGTCTCCTGTTAAGAAAGAGTTACCAACTGAACACATAAGGGATGCTGGTGATCAGATGCAGATATAAACAAACAAATGTAGGTCGTGTTAATTCCATGGTTCATTAGAAACAGAAATGGGAAAAGAAATCAGGGTTTCCCAAAGAAAAAAAAAGATAATTTAGTATGGAAAGAAATATTGAACTCAACATTTTAAGTATTACTACAGCAGGGTAAAAAATAAAATTAAAACTATTAATAATATTTCTTTAAAATGTCCCTCTGAGCAAGTTAAAAATGTGTATACCCAGACACTGCTAATTTTTATATTTTACAGTTCATAAACACTAAGAAGATTAAACACACTAGTATTGTATGTCTTGCAGAGACTTTGGTAAACTGTAGTGCCATGGTTGATTTTCTGATTAAAATTAACAGTCTGAACTTATTAGAGTGCTTTCAGTTCAGACAAGGTGCTTGTAGAAAATATTAGGTCCTATCCTCTCATTAAATTGGTTTCACTAATAGTATTATTTATGCTCTGAAGCATGGTGAGTTGATTCAATGATAAAGAGTGTAACTGCATGAACTACTTCTGCTTTTGGCATACTAAGATCAGCATTTTTTGAAGTTTTCTTAACATTCTCGTTTTGGAAAACTAAACCTACACATCCTAAAGTGATAAAGGAAACTTCTTTTTAGGCCATCTAAACTTTCCACCAGAGGGTGCAGCTACGCGAAATGCTTTACTGATCATTAGATTAATCTAAAGTGCAGACTACTCTAATGCACGGTAAAGCATCGCCTTCTACACATGCATAGCAATTACTGCACAATATATTAGTTTAATACACTGTTTTATAGTACCTGTAGATACAGATACTAGAAAAATGGCATATTAACTGATGTGCCATACTGCACCTGCAGATGCTGATTTGGAGCAAATTGCTCTGTCAGCCTAGGCAGAAGTGGAGTCACTGAGGTGGGAACCGCTGTCTCCGCCCAGGCAGATGCTACCTGCCAGCCACATGGAAATTGGGAGGATGGGTCCTGATCTTCACTGGGCAGGCAGGCAGCTGCCCAGCAGCCGGGACAGCTGTCCCAGCCACATGGAAATTGGGAGGATGGGTCCTGATCTTCACTGGGCAGGCAGGCAGCTGCCCAGCAGCCGGGACAGCTGTCCCAGCCACATGGAAATTGGGACTAGTTCCAATCTCCACGTAGCTGGCATGCAGTGTCCTACCAAGCTGGGACAGCTCTCCACGTCCCTTGTGGCCTCCTGCTTTTAGGCTGACTGGGAGCAATTTGCTCCTGGTCAGCGTCTAAACATGCAGTACTGGGCATTAGCTAACGAGCCATTTTTCTAGTACCTGTAATGGCACATTAGACCAATATATTGTGCAGTAACTGCTGCACACATGTAGACAGTGATGCTTTACTGCACGTCTGATTAGTCTAATGTGCAGTAAAGTGTTTCACGTAGATGCACCCAGTGAATCCATAATTACAGTCATAGTAAAGGACTGTAAAAGAAATTAACACAACTGCTACAGAGCAGATCTCAGGTTTTACAAATAGGTTGATACAGGACAAAATATACATTTAAAGTCATATTTAATGCATGCATTTTGGATCTCCTCCTTTTATTTGTCAATAGTGAATAAAAACATCTCTAGAAAGCTCCTCAATTTGCTTAAGAGTTGTTTGAATGTACTGGATACTAGTTATAAAATTGTTACAGCAAATGCCAATTTATATACTCTTTCTTCTTTTGCACATGGAGACAAAGGAGGATTATAATGAAAACAAAAGAGTATTCAATAGATCTCAGAGTTAATCTCTGTAACAATCAACTGTTGCATTTCTTAATTTACTGCAAAGGAAGGGCTTGCAAATAAAGAACAGATTTTCTTGTAAGTGGTTTATCCACCACAGAAGACAAGACTCCAACAACAACCCAGTCTGATTCAGAGCAGATTTACTTTCTGCAGACTGAAGATGAAAAGAGCACAGTACATGGACAGCACTGCCACATGGACAACATGTACATAACTGTGCATACCCAGTGTCAGCATAAAATACACTGCATTTACCAAAATCCTGCCCCTGAATTTAAGATGACACCCCAAAAATTAGATTCCAAAATTGGAAAATTTATAAATATGTTATATTTTTCAGTTACAGAATCTAATTATTGGAGGGTTGTCTTATAGCCAGAGCCACAACTGAGGGTAAGCAGCAACAGGAGGGTAGGGGGTCGGGGGGGAGACAGGAGGCCTGACCCTCATCAATTGCTCCCTGCTACTTGTCTCCCATTCCCTGCTCTGCTTGCTTCCTCTGACTGCCCCCACTACTTCATAACCCTCAATGGTGGCCCCAGCTCTGGCCCCACTCCAGCCCAGGGCAGGAAGCACACAGTTGTTCTCATCCCTGCCTGGTCAGGCAGCAGCAGCTGTGGCAGTGGCAGCCCCAGCCAGAGCTGAAGCTGGAGCCATTGCCACCACTGCTGCCTGGCTAGGCAGGGGCCCAAGCCACCATGTGCTCCACGTCCTGGGCTGAAGTAGGGCCAGAGCCAGTCTTGTTGATCAGGGTAAGCATTGGCAGGGTGATAGGAAGGTGGCAAAGGCTGCAGGGAGCAGATGGGAGTGGGGTCAGCTACTGCAGGTACAGCTCTAACTTCAACCCAGAGCCCAGGCTGGGGACAGAGCTGGATCCACTGCCTTGCCCCTAACCCCCCCCCCCCCACACACACACACACACTTTGTCCTTGAATCCAAGATGAGGGGCTTCCCCCTTATATGTTGAAAAAACCCTCCTCATCTTGGATTTGAGTAAATATGGTACTTCGCTAGGACATGCTGCAATCCCTATATATTGTATGCTTTCCTAGCTGAGATACAGGTTTCACACTCTTCTCTAAAAGCCTGCTAAAGAGATAACCAAGCTGTCAACGGAGGAAGATAAATCCCCTGGACTTACAGTTCTCCAATAGCTAGTCTATATATTTTTTTAAACAGACCTCCTGATCATGCCAGATGTATACAAACTTAAAAACATTTTGGGGGAAAAATATGTTTAATTCTGTTTCTTGAAAGACAGAATATATTTAATAAGGTATTTTCCTGTTTAACAAGATCTTCATCATTAGCTGCAGTATCATTTCTAAGTCACTGTGAGAACAAAAGAATGGAAAATTTGGGAGACCAAATATTAGGACATGCTTGGAAAAGCTGTCAGCACGATTTTGCAAAATTCAAAATGCAGCAGCAGAAGTAAACACTAACCTCTGGGTGGGGAATTGGGAATTCTTTTCCCTCCCACCCAAGACGTAGGAGGGAAAGTTGTTCACATTGAAATGGGACACACACATGGCTTGGAAAGCTGCTTAAGATGTGAATTAGGTTGTAACAACTGTTCTGGAGCAAATAATAACTGGTCACCTTCTGCAAACAAAATCTAAATCTAAAAAAAATCTCACTATGAAAATTAAGGAACCCATAAAAAGTACATTTTTTCCTTTTTTTCCTCTACCCCTTTCTAGAAAAAAATCAAGCTATGCAGCTTCCATTCTTCAAGTAAACTGACTAGTGTCTCATTGATGAGGTGAGCCTGGGCTCATGAAAGATTATGCTCTACAACTCTGATTTGGTCAGTCTATATAGTGCAAATTTGCTCTGCCTTCTGCCTGACTACAGTCTACCACTACTAACCACTGACCTCTCCTTAGTTTCTCACTGACATGTTATCTGCAGATGAATGCGCCTCAGAATAATATATTATTAGTTAATTCAACTGATTCCAATAGAAACGAAAGCAAGTAGTCTTCATGTCACTAACGCTGGCTGAATCCTGCCCCATTAAAAACAATAACCAGAAAAATAAACCTGAAAAAAGTTTTTCCCCAAATTTATGGATGAGATTCTGATTCCTCTGAATTCAGTGGCAGCAGGATTGGGCCTCATATAGCCATCCATGTCAGGATATTATCTAATAGAACTAGTCGGGAATTTCTGACTAAACATTTAATTCATCAGCAAATGCAGAGCCTTCAAACCAAAAACTTCCTCATGAAGTGTGCCAGGTTTGATAATACTTGAAGAATGCTGTGCACTTGAAAGCTTGTCTCAATTTATTCCAGCACTGCAGCTGGTCCAATGAAAGATGTGAACCACAAAAATCCTTGCCTCTTGCATATTTCCTGAACCATCATGGCTACAGCATCATGTGGAGTCGTGGTTCCAGGGTAACCACTGTCTCCTTACGTTGGGGACTGCTTCCCGAGGTTAAGGGTCGCTCACCTGTAGGTTTCACGCGTCTAACTTGCCTGCCACGACTTTGATGGTAATCTGGTTCAGTTGTATTGTCTGATGCGTCAGTCCAAAAATGAGACTCCTTGCCTCTCAGGGTCCTGTGTTGATGAGGGCTCCACCACCCCTACACCCTCGCCCGTACCACCGGGAACGTGACCGTCGCTTATGAGTCTGTCACGTAGTCCGATCTTCCTCCCTTGGATTAATCCACAACAAAATACAGAAGGACAACACAAACACAGCACCGAACCGGAGCTCTTAAGCTTGGACTGTCACTCCAGTCCTCAGCAGAGTCCACCGCTCTTTCCCCTGTTTCCCCCAAAGGGGTTCTTCATCCCTCCTTAGGGCTCTGTGAGATCACTCGGTCCCTTACTGCTGCCGCAGTGAATTCACCGTCTGAGTGCCCCTTTATTAAGGGCTTTATGGTATATGCGCCTGTTGGGTGGCAATCGCTTCCGGCCCACTAAATTAGTCCTTTAGCTCACTGGGCTCTCCGCCCGGGTTCATGAACCCCACAAGGGGCTTACCCCTGCTCCAGAAAGTGCGGCTGCAGCACCAGATGGTGTGCATCCGCCCGAATGAGCTCCTGCCAGCACCCATCTCCCTGCTGGGCTCTTCAGGTTCCGCCAGGACTCTGCCTAGCGCCGGTGTCTTATTTATACTGGCCCTCTCTGTCCGGGCCCCTCCTTCCTCCCTACACCTGCAGGAGACAGGTTCACACCCTGTACTCAGGGTTGGAGAGGGGTGTTGCACGGTGACTGCGCCAGGGAAAGGAGTCTCGGCGTCCGCCAACCCCTTTCCTCCCTCACACATCACTCCACCACTACCTCTTTCATCAGGAAACAATTTTTCAGGTTAAGAGGGGAGATTGGGGGGATCACATAAGAATCACTAAGAGCCCAGTTATTCGGGAACTCAACTGTGACTGAGGCCCAGATTCAGGAAGCTGAAGCAGCATCTCTCCCATTCATTACAGGCAAATCCCCTAATCACTGGGTGACTGATTTTTTTGGGTGGTTCCATCTCGCCCACTCTCATTCTCCCCACTTGTTCATGAAAGTATCTTTGAATTTTCCCTGTTTTGCTCTAATGTGGAACAGGAACATTTTTGAAATCTTGACAATTTTCAGAGGACAGTTAAATGTCTCTAGTGTCTCATGTCTTAAGGTGAAAGTTGCCTCAAAATCTATGTTGTTAAAACATTGTGTTTGGTTTAACTTAAGGTATGATTTGAAAACATTTTAGTTTAGCCACAGCAACTCTGAATATTTACAAAGCCTAAGTTCCTACACTTTTTAGGAAAATCATCTTGAGTGTGTTTGATAGCCCTAGCTGAGGTATCAACTGTCTTCTCCAGAGCTCCTTAAAAAATAAAATTGACGATAAAATTGACACATTAGGAAGCTTTTCTAAAAGTGCAAAACAATGCTTTATCCTAGTTGTTGCATCTCACATACTGAGTGACTCACCCTGGGTCCTAAAACACTCCTCTGAAAGGACAGACTATTACACACTGTGCCTATATCCAGAAAACCAAAGCAGCAGTTTTAAACAACTGAACTTCAGACATTTCTTTTATAAGGGCACCACCCTAACCCCACCTATGAGCTGCACTTGTGGGTGTACAGACAACTATTATTCTTATTTGTATTACTACAGTTCCTAAAAGCCCCAGTCATGGTCCAAGACAAACAGAAAAGAGCATGCAGTTCCTGATCAAAGAAATCCCATTCAAAATATAAAACAGGAGACAACAGATGAATACACACAGACGGGGGAGTAGTAGGAAACATTGAGGCAAATCTTTCCCAGGGGTAGAAGCAGCTATGAAAGGCTTTATAAGTAAAGACAAGAAGCTAATCCCTGATGTGATGGAGAAGGGGTAGCCAGTGAAAGGATGCAAGGACAGAGATGATGGAGGTCTATGAGCAACAAGATAGGAAATGATCTTTGCAGCAGCCTTCTGAGTGGGTATGAGAACAGCAAGATGACATTGGTCAAAGGCAAAGAAAAGAGTGCCATAATAATTGAGATACTAAGAGCCTAGACCTGTGTGTTGGCTGTGTGGGTGAACAAAGACAGACACAAGTATGTGCAATTCCAAAATGCTACATCACTACCACCAGAATTGATGGAGGATCTTTTCTGGGAAAGCATTCACGCATTTTACTCTGCACAGCTACTTCAGGTATAAGGCATGCCAATGAGGACATGTTCTGTACACAGAAAGCTAATCCTGTTCCTGCGGTGTAGAGCAGTCGCATTTGTCCAGTATAGGATTCAGCTCCCTCTTTCCTCCAGGAGGGATCCCCAGATGACCCAGAAAGAAGTGGTGCTCAAAGAGTCATTGAACCAAATAGTGTGACTGCTTCGAAGTAGCTTCCTCAGCAGATCTGGGGCAGGAATCACAGCACTAAGTATTGGGAGACCAGCAGGGGGTGCAGGATCAACCAGGTCTGTACCCTCCTTGAAACTGCCTTCTCAGTTAGTAGGTGACTTCATTTCCCCTTTGTGAGAGAGAACAGTGCTGAGAGGAAAAGTAACCCCCTTCCCAAATCCCAGACAACCTGTAGGATTAAACAGAATAGAGTCCAAGAAGCACCACCTCTATCTTCTGACTGAATTAGGGAGCAAGGAGGAAGAAATAAAGGACAAATAACTGCCCCAAATGCTTATTTTACTGCTTTCACTTCAGAGACTGGTGACAGGAGCGTCCCAGGTAAAAACAGACCTCTTCATCTTAGATTTCACTTGCTTCCCCTGTTGAGAGCTTAAGCAGTTGGCACTTTTCTTGCCCTTGGGAGAAATCTTCCTGAAGCTGTTAGCATTACTAAAGCTGTTACCAGGGTTTGAATTACACTTTGACTCTTACGAGGTCTGCAAAAAAAAAAAAAGGTTGCCTATCATGATGCCATAATAAAATTGGAGACTCCCCCAGGATATGATTTTCAAATCTTACAGGGGAGCTCTCGTCTCTTATGTGGGGATCCAAGCACCTCTGTAATTCAAACCCTGGCTGATACTAAAGAGAAACAGAAGCCAAGCACTTGCTCAGTATACTTTCTCCCAGGTTGTAAGGCATGATGAGGACTGTGTGCCCAAAGTGAAATTTACTCCAATGGCTGACTTGCAATACCCTGCCTGTGCCTTTCCTGATTTATCCCAAACTTTCCAAAATAAATTGTATTCTAAAGTAAAATAATTCTGTTTAACATTTCCTACTGAACCATTTCAGTTTTGTCTAAATGGGCTGGAGAACTTCCAAGTCACATCTGTAATAAGATGCTTGCTTGACCCTTATTTACATGGCATCTTACACTGAGGTAGTTTTAGACACTGTAGGCACAAAATGAATGATACTGCACCAGATTCCATGTAAATAAGGGTCAAGAAAGCATCCTATTATTAAATAGCAGAACTAACAGTAAATCAAGGGAAGACTGTGAGGGACAGAGGGGTTGCCACATTACCCTCACCTCCTTGTTTAGAGGTAATGCAATGCATAGAACATGGACCACTGTCAGTACCTTTAACAGAATTTCACTAGAGAACATAGAATTGCATAGGCCATGGAAGCAAATATACAAACAATCTGTCAGGGGATGAAGGAAACACAAAACAAAACCATGCATATTATCTGTTTTATTGGATAGAGCAAAAAATACAATGGGCAAACTTTTAAGAACCTGATAGGAGTCTACACACTGCCATATGGCGATGTTGCTATGGCTCCGTGCTTTAGTACTTCCTTTTGGAAGTGTTGGCGAAGTACAGGATAGGGCGTTGGGGCCTGGTGGCCCTGTGCCCAACCCAAGAGTCTATTGGATTTAGCTGCATAAAGGAGTTACCCAATTCTTTCCTGCCACAACTTGATGTTAGATGGTACTTTAATCAGGAGGTGTTCAAATCCACTGCAGCTAGACTCCAACGCGCCAGACTTAGTCCATCTTCCCAGGCTCCAACCTCCCCTGCATGCCGTCCACGCGCCACCCTGATGTTAAAGTGTCTGCCATGCCCTGGATCTCAACAAGTGACCTCTTTCTCAGCTTTGTACTTACAGGCTCGTGGCTGACTCACGCCTGTCTCCCTGTTTTGATAGTCCCCAGGGCCCTAACAGTCCTCCTGTCAGACCATCATGAAGAAAAAAAAGAACTAAGGAAGAACACAGGATACGTAACTTGAATTCAGGTAAGTTCGCCAGTGACGTGGAACCTGGCAGCTTACATGCAAATTCTTCTCACTGCGGTATGCTGGGCCTTGAGGATAGTGGAGTCTCTCCCTTTCTTGCAGGGCCCATACTCCCCCAGCTTAAATGAAGAATAGAAAGAAAAATCCTGGTCCTTTTCTGCAGAGCTGCTGCCCAACCAGTCAGCCCCCAGCCTATACTGATGCATAAGATTATTCCACTCTGCCCTCCAGAATATCTACTACTCCCCCTGGCTTGGTGTCATCTGCAAACTTGCTGAAGGTGCACTCTATGCCATCTTCCAGGTCGCTGATGAAGACACTGAACAAAAATGGCTCCAGAACCAACCCCTGGGGCACTCCACTTGATACCAGCTGGCAACTGGACATTGAGCCATTGATTACTACTCTCCGAGCCTGATGCTCCAGCCAGTTTTCTATCCACCTTACAGTCCATTCACCTAGCCTGTACTTCCTTAGCTTGCCTAAGAGAATGCTGTGGGAGACTGTATCAAAAGCCTTGCTAAAATCAAGGTACACCACATCCACCAGTCTCCCCACATTCACAGAGCCAGTCACATCATTGTAGCAGGTAATCAGGTTTGTCAGGCATGACTTGTCCTTGGTGAATCCAAACTGACTGTTCCTAATCACCTTCTTTTCCTCCAAATGCTTAGAAATGGATTCCTTGAGGATCTGCTCCATGATTTTTCCAGGGACTGTGGTGAGGCTGACTGATCTGTAGTTCCCTGGCTCCTGTTTTTTCCTTTCTTAAATATGGGCACTATGTTTGCCCTTTTCCAATCATCTGGGACCTTTCCTGATCACCATAAATTTTCAAAGATGATGGCAAGTGGCTCTGCAATGTCATCAGCCAACTCCCTCAGCTTTCTTCCCCCTGCCCCCGCTCCAAACCTCTCCCTATATAAGAAAGCTATATAATATATATAGCTAAAAAATGTTGGGTTCTCATTTTTTGACGGTCTCTGTCTCTATAGCAGCTTTTTTTTACAAGGTGAGGTTTGGGGGCAGGGAGTAGGGGGCAGGAAAGGGGAAAGGAAGCTGTATATAAAATCTTCCTAGTTGTTGGGGGGTGGGGTGGGTGAAGAGAAGCTATATATTTTTATGTAACTCCTCCCCACCAAGGCTGATTGCTTCTTTTGTCTTGTTAACTCAGTTTGCTCAGTATTTATCACCATTACCTAACAAAATGTACTTTAGGCCATATGAAGCCAATTATTTTATGTTTAGGGTAAAAATAACTTCACTTGTCATTTTTTTCATTTATATGAATCAAGCATTCAGTTTAAATCCACACTCATGGGCATTGTGGCCTGTACTGTATCGATCTGAATGTGGTCTAATATTCCAGAGATTTCTGTTTCTGGGGTTCATAAAATCATAGAAAATTATGGTTGGCAGGGACCTCTGGAGGACATGGACTCCAACCGCCTCTGCAAAGCAGGACCATCCCCAACTAGATCATCCCAGTCAAGGCTTTGTCCAGCTGAATCTTAAAAACCTCCAAGGATGGAGATTTCTACAACCTCCCTAGGTACCTGTTCCAGTGCTTTACTACCCTCCACGTGAGAAAGTTTTTTTTAATATCTAATCTAGATTTTCCTTGCTGCAACTTTAGACCATTGCTCCTTGTCCTGTTATCTGCCACCAGTGATAACAGTTTAGCTCAGGGGTGGGCAATTATTTGGGACTGAGGGTCATATAGGGAGCTTTGATGAGCTGTAATAGGATGGTCAGCACCTCGCCTTGCCCCCCTGCAACAGCTCACCAAAACTCCCTATGTGGGATGGGGCTGTGGGAGGGCTGATTGAGTTCAGTGTTCTGGCCACCTGGGATCACAGGGTAGGGTTGTGGGGAGCCCCTGCCATTTGGGGAGATGTGTAGGGGTGTAGTCCATGCATGGCTGGCAGGGGCTGCCTGAGCACTAGGTCCCAGAAGCTGGCAGGAGGTGAGGGGAGTGAGGAAGAGACAGGGGGTACATACAGCAGAGCTCACCCCACAGTGTGGTCCTCAGCTGCTCCCGTGGTGCTCCTCATGGGGCTCAGCCTGCACCCAAGGCAGCCCAGGCCATGCTCCAGCCCATGCCCACCAGCCCTGCTGTGGGCAGTGTGCACAGCTTTCTGGCGGGGCTGCTCCTGGTGTGGCTGCAGCCACCTGGGTACTGTCTGGCTCTCCTCACTTCCAGTGGCTACTTCTCTTCTTACCCCTGCCTCACTGCTCTGGGCTGGGAGGAAGCTTCAGCTAGGCGGCTCCAGCACCCAGCTACCTTCCACCCACTCGGCCACTCAAGTGGGTGGAAGGCATTAATATCTATACCATCTATTCCATTAACATCTATACCAACTACTCCATTAACATCTATACTGACTATTTCTTGATACTTATTCTTTTTACACTAGCTCAAGATAGGCAATTGTGAGATTTTTTTTGGTGGGGTTTTTTGGTTTTGTTTTAAACAGGGAAAAATAAAACCCAAAAATTTTACCCAGCTTGAGCTGCTGAAACAATCTACAGAACTTGGCTGTCAGAGGTGATCAATGGCTGAAAAAGACAAAAGCCTCTAGTATGTAACTCCTCTAGACAGGGACCAGAATACTGATTATGTGCTCTAGACCTGCTTCAAACCCCATGGGGCTAAACACATTGCTGAACAGAAAAATAGCACATAGGGCCTCAAAGCCTATGATGAAACTAAAACCTATTACCCCAAAACCTATGAAGCTGCTGAGCCTTGCTGGAAAAGCTGAAATGTTTCAAAGCCAATTCTAATGGCAAAAGCTAATAGTAAGTAAAGTACTGCTCATTTAGGGGTCCTATTTCCACAGGTAGAGACTAAGGGATTGATGTTTTGCCTGAGGCATTTTTTTCACTTCAAAACAGTGTAAGGGTATGAAAAACCTCAGAAGAGATTCCCTCAGCTATTATGGCAGGCCTCAGAGTCTACGCTGTAACTCCCTCTGGATCCCAGGGACAAGATATCTAGCTGCTTCTTTGAATATTGATTCTTGATGAGAAACCTATCACTGAACTACCTCACTGTTCTTAGCAAAACTCTAAGTTCCCTAGCAGTGAATTTAGTGATTACAGGAGGAATTTGATGGACAGCAGTGGATGGATCTAAGTTTATCTGCGCCACATCTGCAGTGATCCTAAGCTGCCACTGGGGAACAAGCCAAACCCATTCTCTCCTGTTCCACAGACACATGCTGAAAAAATGTGCCATTGCCATTACAGCAATGCCACACCCAAGGCTGAGAGCCTGAAAATGTCCTGAGCTCATGCCAAAAAGTGAGAACCCAACATTTTTCAGTAAACAGCATGTGCGGAGTGGGAGTGAATGAAGTAGGACTTGCTTTTTGGTACAGTAGTGACCTTGGGATTGCTGCAGGGCTAAGGAGCTTGTTACACTAATTCTGGGCAGCTCCTGGAGCTCATAACACTGGTATTGTCTGCACATTAACACCTGAAATGCAGCTCAACCTTATGCCACTTCAGGGCAGGATTATCTCTGGTCCATGTTACACAGCTTATGTCTCACTCTAGGCTACACCTTTGTGTAAACATGCCCACCCCGGCGGCCTTGCCCCATAGGCCTTGATTGGGCCTAGTGGCCCTACCCAGCCCCCCAAGATTCCCACTTACTGTCCCCCCAGCCCTCCCCATTTGCTTGTGACTGCCCACGCTGTCTGCTAGGGCTGTGCGAAGCTTCGGTAACCAATTCGATTCAGAGGAGATTTGGCCGATTCAGGGATCGAATCTACAAATCCAAATTGAATTGGCAGACATTAAAAGCTCCAAATCAATTTGAAGCATCTATATTGATTCAGAAAAGCTTTGGAAAGGATTCAGCTGCTTTGGAGATTCAGCCATAAACTAAACAGGCAGCTGACATAGCTGCCTCCAGCTGGTAAGTGTGGTTGGGGTAGGGGTGGGAAAAGTGTGAGGGAGGGAGGGATTGGGGCTGGGACAAGCTGGCCAGCCATGGCGGGGGAGGCATGTTACTCGGGGAGTAGGGAAAGGGGCACAGGACGTGGGTGTGGCAGGACTCGGACTGGGGGCTCTGCTCTGCTGCTGCTTGCCCAGCTGGGGTGGAAGGAGGTGGGATGTGGCTTCAGGTGGAAGGGGGCGAGCAGCAGCAGGGTATACCCCTACTCCCAGTGCTGCTGCCTCTGCATGCTGTGCCCTTTCTGTGCTGGCTGGCAAGCGGCGACAGGGCACAATCCCCGCTCCCAGAGCTGATGTGGTTGCATAGTGCTCGCTAATGTGTTCATGATGGGTAGGGATCCTGGTTTTCTCTAATAAAAAAATTCCCCAATTTTCAAATTAAGAAAAGTAACCCAAAATCCACATTTTTCCATGCTCAAAATGACACAACACTACATATATATATATATTTAAAAAAGTAACCCAAAATCCATGTTTTTCTACATATCTATTTGTATTAATTAGTGCTGTTTCATTTTGATCACAGAAAAACATGGATTTTGGGTTACTTTTTTAAATCCAAAAATTGAGGATTTTTTTTTTTTATCAGAGAAAATCAGGATCCATTATGATAGGGTACTAATTCTTTCATTCTACAGTGGGTTTGGCCATTGTTCTGTTACAACTTCTGCATTTTGTTATGGCTTTGTGTTTACAGCAAATTGCCAGTGTACCAAGCATCTGGTATATATATTTTCTTATTGTACAAATAAAAAAAAAATCAATAAATAAAGGAAGGTAGACAGCTAGGAGAAAGAAAGTATTAATATCAACAAAGATAACAGGTAGGTGACACAGCTAGGAATGTACAAGCCCAGGACAAAGAGGATTCTCAGGGTCACCGATTCCAATCCCCTGCAATCACTGGCAACTCTGTCACATAAGTTAAGTCCAGGACGGTCCACAAGTGCATCCCCTCTCATCCCTTTCCCCACACAAGCTACAAAGCCTGTAAAACCATCTAATAAAAATTGGGATCTCTAGTATAAAAAACAAAGCCTCATAAATTACAATATGCCCCACAAGAGCGTCAGAAAGATTAGAGGTGTTACCTATGCCCTGGATCTCAGGAAGGAAATTTTTCCCACATTACTCTAGGAACCAGACTGCACCCCATACTAGAGATGAAGCCACCTGCCTCAAAAATTCCTGCCCTAAATCCTGAGCCTAGATCTTGTAATCCATTTAACCAAGAGAGCATGAGCAAGATTTAGCAAAGGACGCTTTAGAATTTTCTTAGTACCATGAGAAAATAAGGACACCCTGGTTAGCTGTGACTGTGAGAGAGCCTGTGCCAAAACCAGAGGCAGCTACCCTAGACCCACAGCCCCAAAGGACCCAGCTGAAACCCTTCACACCCAGGTGTTTCTGGACGGGAGGAGCTGGGAACTTGAACTGCAGTATAAAGAGGAGCCCGGAGCAGGCAGGAGGAGAGAGTGGAGGACCGGAAGCAAAGGAGCTGGGCCGAACAACGCCGGAGGAATCTGTGAGAGCCACACGGAGGGCTGGCAGGAGGCTCCTGCAGAGAGAGGACTCTCCGGAGGAGCTCTAGAGGAAGGTAGGGTGAAGTGGCAGGATCGGGAACTGCCTGCAATCTCCTGGCAGCCAGTAGAGCCCGACCGAGAAAAGGTACTATAAAGACTCTAACAGGGGGGCACCATCGAAGCCTGGTACTGTAATGACCCTAAAAGGGGTACAAGCAAAATTATAAATGATGACCTCAATGAGATGAAGGTACTGTGATGACCCCAACAGAAGGCGCAAGAGGCATGATCATAAGGACATGAACAGGGGAAGAAGAGAATAGTCGCACGGACGTTTTGTTTGTTTGTTTATTGCCAAAAGACAGTCAACAATCCTCCAGGATAGGAGGCGTGGATTCCTTTTGGTTTTTTTGTTGAGGTGAAGGCCCCGGGGAGGAACCTGGCGGCTGAATACAAACCCGAGGACGCTTAGACTACCGGTGGACCGGGCAAGGGTGTAGGGGTGTTGGAGCCCTCAGCGTCATCAACAGCAGATAACAACCAGGAAGAACTGCACATCCAGGTACTGAACATACTCCTATAAACACCAAAGGCGTGGCAGAAGAGAATGCGGGTACGTGGATCTCCGTCTAAAACTTGCCCCTCACTTCAGCCAGCGGGCTGAGGTCCAATGGAAATACACATCTAGAACATCTATCTATATGTGTGTATAGTTCCCTGGAGGAGGAGAAAACAAAAGGAAAAGGTTGCAAGGACTCTCGGGAGGGCAAGCTACCCAGCTGGCCACTTGACATTGACAAGATGCTGTTTAAACCTGAAGTGGACAGACATACAAGCCTATTAAGTTGGTTTAAAGCTGCTTCAAGAGTGTTCTTGGAAAATCAAGTACTCTTTTGAACCAGTTCACTGTGAACTAGGTCAATACCACATGTGACAGGGGTCTGGTCAGTCCACCAGGCACCCCACGCTGCATCACTTTTCATTCTCTCCCGTCGTATCTGGCTCCTCTGGTAGGCAACCTGAATTCTACCCCTTTCCCCCTTTTTATTGACTATTTTCATCAATAAGTTCCCTTGCACTGCTTGTTCAATACAAGCTAATTTTCTAATAACCAGCCAATTCCTCACTCTCTGCTGAACCACAGCCTCTCATCATGTCCCTACCATCCCCTGGAAACCCAAAAACATGAGTCTAAGCACCTTTCCCCACCTCAGACACTCCAAGTCCGGCAAGCACGTTGCAGAATTCAGTCAAGTGAACTCAACTGAACTCATGGTTATGCGAGAAGAGAAAGCAAGAACTTTAAAATACCTTAGCTATAGGGCACCCACCCTCTGGCACTCCTAAAGCATGGGTGCAAACACTTCCCCTCCACTTGCCTACTGTGCAGCATGCTAGGATGTGTGTTCACCCACTCCCCCTGCCACCCCTCATGTTGGAGCTACAGAACTTCAACACCTGAAAGATGATCATTCTACATCATCCTATTGTGTATGTGAATACCTCTGGCTGTGACAACTGGAAAATAGTACCCAATCGGTGACATTTTGAAGTGATTCAGTTGCTACATGTATCTACAGCCTTTGGTGTTTAAAAGGAAGCTAGGGTGCCAAGAAAAAAGCCAAAACCAAATAATGAGTTTGAGGGAGAAAAAAATTGATCCTGGCCCTGCTGGTGACCAAAAGAAAGTTTGGGGCATGGGATAGCTTGATTAAATATATACTGTATTTTCTCAGAGGCACTGGGTGTACTCTGCAGCCAAAGCTGGGGATGTGGACTGGGGTGTTCCAGTGCTCCTGATGGGACCAAAGCCAGAGGTTCCTGGCTAGAGGGCCTTGCTCCTCTGCTGAGGATCAGAGCTACTGACACATTTGGGATCAGAAAGGAATTTTACCCCATGGTCAGACTGGTATGGTGGGGTTTTGTCTTCCTTTGTAGTGCAGGTTGTGGCCCTCTACCTGAGATCTCTTGAGTGTATATTAACAACCCTTTATGGAATCAGGACATTGGCTGCTGTGGTTCCTCTGCTTTACCTGTGGCACGTTAAGAGTGTTATGGTTTGCATCAAGGTTGATGGCAGTTTACTAAGAGGTTAGATTATGGATTGTATAAAATAGTGTGGATAGGGATGGCCCTGCATCAGGTATGGGGTTGGACTAGATGACCTCTAGAAGTCCCTTCCAGCCCTATTTCTCTATGATTTTTATATATAGTATGCAACAAATATTATAAATATATTGAAAGATCAAGAAGGAGGAGGAGGAACAGGGATGGGAAATGTAATCTACAGAGCTTTGTAGGGATAGTAGTAACCCCCATATATCAATAAAAAGAGAACAAGGAAAATAGTAGTGAAACTGCTATGCAAAGAAATGGGGCAGATAGGGTATGAGCACAAAAGAGCTCTTGTTCTATTCAGTGACAGTCTATATTTTTATCCACCCACAGGATTACAGAAGAATTGTAAATTAGGTAAGGAATTGGCAAAAAGGGAGATGACAAAGGTTTGGGCTGAAAGTTTAAATATCAGGCTTGAAAGAGAATAATAGTGGACTTCCTCCAGGGAATACTCTTGGGACTGATCTTGTTAATATTTTTATTAACATCCTTGGCACAAAATAAGGAAACATATTGTTGAAATTTGCTGACAACTCAAAGTTAGACAGTATTGTCAGTAAAGAGAAAGATTGGGATATTAAACAGAAAGAACTGGATGACCTTGAGGACCAGAGTAATAGAAATGGGATGAAATTCAATAGAAGGAAATGCAAGGCCAGGCACTTAGGGCCTAGCAACAAGAATTTCTGCTATCAGCTGGGAGCCCATCACTTAAAATGACTGACAGTGTGAAAATACCCCACGTTTACTCCAGAATATTCTTGGTTTCCTTGGGAGTAAAAGTAGAGTGGACACATGGCATACAGCATTTACTTTGTTCTTCAGTGTAAAGCTTTTTCTGAAAACATCAGAAGTAAGTATACTCTGAAGAAAGTTACTCCAGCATAGATGTTGTGTCCACTGGCATTGTCAATTTAATGACCAAGTGGCCTTCAAGTCAGTGCAAACCTGCTCCTTGCCACCTTGCAGCCAGGCACTGTAATAGCATCTAGTTTGGATAGCCAGCTTGGCAGCTGGTCATGCAACCATTCCTTACTGCAAAGAAGGTTTATAGTGGAGTAAAATCCAGGGGAAATCATTCCAGAGCAAATATGTATTATCACCTGAGAAAGAGAAGGACCTGGGTCTAATAGTGGATTATGGGATGATTAAGAGCTTCCAATGGGATGCAACTAAAATCAGACTTACAAAAGCTTGTCTTTTTTAGTCTAGAAATATGAAGGTTGAGAAGAGGATAAATATAAGAGAGGGAGAACAGGCATTTAAGCAAAGGAAATCTGTCAGCACACGAACAAATAACCAGGCCATGAATAGGTTTAGACTGTAAATTAAAAGAAGGTTCCTAACCATCAGAGCAATGATGTTCAGGAATAGCCTTCCAATAAGAAAGAAGGCACAAAAATTCTAACTACCTTATTTTCTCTTTAAAAAGCCCCTGGGAACTCTGTATAAACAAAAACATACACCATTTTTTTCCAAAATTCAGTCACTGGAAATTGTAGTGCATTATAAGTGAGGAAATATGACACCAGCAGTTTCTGCCTCTGCAGGGGAAAGAGAAAATAACACCTCCTGACTACTGGCTGTGGACACTTTCTCTTTCCTGCAGCAAAGGTTCCTGCTCAGTTAACTTACTGCTACTTACTAGTATTTTCAAGGAAAGATTTTTTATTTCTTCATTCTGGCTTATGCACCTTGTTTTAAAATTTTATTTAGAGGCATGTTGTATGCAAGAAAATACAGTATTTTTTAAAAAGAACCTTGATTAATTTATGAGAGCATTGTCTGAAATAGCGGTATATAGGGGTCAGTGACCCAGGAGGCCCCTGCCAGCTCTGTATAAACAAGCAAACCAATACAGAGCAGTGTACAGTTAAGGATGATAATCTGTACAAACAAATGTTCCTGTTATTCTTCAGTCTTAAATATGGGGGGCTTCTGTTTCACTTGAGTTGTGCCAGTCTCAGCTGAACTGACAACAAGTGGCTTTCTTTAGGAACACTTACATTTATGTCAGTCTTCTGTAGTTTTGTAAGAGAAAGAATTACAAAAATCTGACAAAAACCAGTGAAGAAGAAACAGTTAACAGAGAAATGCCCCATAACCCTGCAATAATCAGGCAAAACACTACTCTTGGATATTTAGTCCACTTCCCTACAAATTACAAGTAGGTTTTATTTTATTTTATGGTAGATTGATATCATACCTTGAAAATTACTTAAATGACTTTGTTTTGTATTCGAGTAACTATTTAAAGAACCTGTTACTTTAAATCCAAAGGTTTTTTTCCTTGGTTTGTTTCACAGACTGATGATGAGACAGTAGATGTACCATTTCCATAGTTGTTCTTGCTATCTACAACATAACTTCTGCATGTCTTAATCTGAATGAAAGGCTCAGGAACTATACCTCTGCAATGCATTCCCATGGTAACCTGTTTCACAGAGTATCCTGGTAGAATATTGCATACTATTAGAGGAACAAAGGAAATGTAGTCTACGTAAGAGGAAAATGAGTAGTAGGCATAGTATGCAAGCCTTGAAACCATCTAATTGTAGAATCTGAAAATACATGATTAACCTTTTGAGTGAAAAATAGCAGGTAACGCTTAACTCCTCTGAGGACTGATGGTATTTTAGCCAGACATAAGTAAAGTAAGAAGCAGACACAGAAGAAGAGAACTGACGGAATTCAGTTCCAGCATAAATGGATGTTACTCATAAGTTAACAGAGAGACACCTACTTACAACAAATTGATTGCTCATATAAGCCTGGCTCTATGGGTTTCAGTAAGTATGCTTTTTCTAAAAGGGCACAACTTCATTACCTGAACATTTATTCACAAGATTCTTTTGCAGCTTTTTTCTCTGCATTTTCTCTGTCCATCAGAGTCTTCAGGATCTGTACTGAAGAGCCCTGAGAATATAACCCCACCTCAGTTGTTAAATCCCTTTTCTTCTTTTGACTACAGACAACTGGACAAGTTCCCCATTAATCTCAAGTCTAACATTCCTAGATAGTATAAAAAAATTAAAATGGCATATTATTTCTTTGGTGAGTTTAGTACTCCTAATGCAATAAAGCACACTGTATCAATGGCATGACACTTCATCAGGTGCAATTTGCTGATATGCAAGACAAGATAGCTGTATTACAGCTATTGCAGTGCAGAACATCATTATACAACAGTCTCTCTCACTCTAGGGTTATTTTGACAGAGCCACTACATCTTTGGAGTTTGAATTCTAACATTACTGCTGAAGTCAGAATTTTGGTTTAACAACTCTAGCTTTGAGTCCTTCTTGAGTGTGCTGGTGTGATCTGCTTCTCCAATTACTGGCTGTCCTATTGTCCCCATTTTTCATTTCTACATGCCTAAATCTACCAGGACATGTTGTGTTCTTCACCACCCTCAATCTTCTACATGCCAGCACAGCATTTACAATGTAGCTGCCAGCAGTACAGTACTGCAAAAGTGAAATTCATAAGCGAGAAGGAGTTGATACACAGATGGGATAGCAAATCTGAGACCCTCTCTACACATTATAGGCATCATGCAATTACCTGGATAATGGCACAATTGCCTTCAGAGTAGCTACATGTGCAAAGTACCGATCATTAGGCCTGCATGATTTGGGAAGTATACGATTCAGATTTGGCTGACTCGGGGGCCAGTGATTCGATTTGGAGATTCGGGTCACTGTCCTGAATCAATTTGGCTGAATTGGCTTCGGAAGATTTGGCGCTAATTGAGTGATTAAGTGATTCAGATCAGCTGGGGAGAGGTAGGCACAGCCAGGCAGCTGCAGCTCCTCTGGCTGTGCCTGCCTCTCCCTGGGCAGGGGGAGCTGCAGGAGAAGCACCCATGGCTGCCCTGCCTGGTCCCATCCTCCACCCAGCCCCAGCTTAGTTCTGGCACTTTAAAAAAAAAAGCCCCATACTCACTGGCTGCAGGAGAGGCAACTGGGGCCTCTTGGCACTTGTGGCAGAGCGCTCCCACACAGCGCAGGGCAATGGGGATCGCCCCCAATAGACTTAATAGCTGGAAGCAGCTGTCAGCTGCCTGTTTAGTCTATGGCTGAATCTCTGAATTGGCAGAATCTTTTCCAAAGCTTTTCTGAATTGATTCAAATGCTTCAAACCAATTCAGAGCTTTTACTTGGTCTCCTGATTCAATTTGGATCTGGAGATTCAGTCCCCGAATCAGGCCGAATCTCCTCCAAATCAAATCAGCTACCAAAGCTTTGCACAGCCTTACCAATCATGCCATACAAAGCTCCAACCATCTATAAAGTTAGACCTTGAAAATGTATGCTAATTTTATAGATTGTTGGTATTGAGCTTTAATATGGATGGTCTCCATGGGCGAGAGCTCCGTAAGCTGATGGGCCTCTCAGCCACAGGGCTGCACCATGTCTAGCTGTGACTGGGAGGATTCCTCAGCTCCAAGAGCTGCTAATTCTGGGTCCTGGCAACACCCTGTAGCTGCCAGGACCCAGTGTCCTTTAGCTGTGGATGCTGGGTCCCTGCTGTTTGCGTCCCCATGCTGGGATCCAGGTGGGTCCTGGCAGTTGGTGGCTTCAGTCTCCAGAGGTGTGTGGAACCCCTGGTCCTGCAAGACACAGCAGTTGTGGTCTCCCAGCCCCAGGTATTTCATATACTCCTAAGGCTGGGAGATAACAGCAGCTTCGATCTTCTTGCTGGTACAGGGGGAGCCCAGAATCAGGCTCCACCTCCACCAGTGATAAGGCACAATGGGCTCTAATGCCACAATCACACTTCCTGCCATGTCAGATTGGATGGTTCAACAATAGCCCTTAGAAATGTAAAGGAGTACAAAGAACCATACTGTACGGTAAATGTCATGGCTTCATATATAACTGCAAATGATACTGCAGAGATCCAGGAGTCCTAAAGGACTGCAAAAGGAAGATACAAGTTGATTTATTTATTTTTAATGCTCTTTGTTGCTCAGTTACAATATTGCTTTGATGCTGCTCTCTTCTTTCTCTCAGGTAGAGAATTTCTTGAATGAGGCAAAATTTCTCCCTTGTGGTGTACGCAGCGGCAGAAAACTCCCCGTGCCCCTGGATGCACTGCCGGGCTTCGATTGTACCATGCCCTGTCCTGGCCGGGGCCCCTTTCACCCCTGCCCCACTCCCTCCTGCACTGTGGGGGTCTCTAACTGCTCCCTCAAAGCCCCTTCCCCTTCATAAAGAAAGTAGACTAAAACTTGCCTGCCATGCTGGGCAGTCACACACCCAGGCTACGATCCTGGCTGGCTGTAATCCCAGCTACATCTCTGAGTGTGTACTCCTTTCCCCAGTGTTGCAGCAGCTGGGAACCTGCAGTTGAGATGCCCTGTGGCCATACCTGCTGCCTTGCATTTGGGGAGGCTGAGCCCCAGTAGCCCCTCTTCCGCCACCTATGCATCTGCAGTGCCACGTACCATACATTCAGTTGTTCTCTATGCTGTAATGGAGCAGCGCAGTGGATTTTTCTGACCCCTGATATCCAGAGGTCAAAAAAACCTGCAGAAAAAAAGTTGGAGTGGCACACACGGGGGGCACCATGTGTCGCTCAAAAGCAGAGCCAGGCTACCTGGAGCTCTGTTGCAGCTGCCAGCCAGGCTCTGTATGACAGAATTGCTGTGGTTGCAGCTCCGGGTGGCCCTCAGGACCCCAGGTGAGGTTGCTGGCCCCAGCCTCCTCTATCCCACCCAGGGCAACTTACTGAGTGCCAAAGCACATGTGGCATGGGTGTTCCCCAGGGACAACTAGTAATGGCACAAGGTGTGGAGGCACTAGTTGTCCCTAGGGAACCAAAGGTCCACACCACATGTGGACTCGTCCTATTTGTCCAGCGATAGTAGGCTTGGACATTAGAAACCTTTACTTCAAGGTAGGGAATGTTGCCCATGCTTTATGCGTGTTCCAGACTCCCGGGCAGTCAGTGGAGATGGGTGGTAGAAATTTAAATTACTTAGTGCGAGCCTAGTGTTTTAAAATCCATCAGTACTTGTTCCCATCAGTAGTCCTTGAAGATTCCATTGTAAGCAGCATGATATAAATACCTAGACAGATCCATGGAAGCAATCCCATTCAGTCCAAATAGACTGCTCATATAAGCAAAGAATACTCACATGGGTAAATCATGGGTACCCATAATCTCACGGGTAGTCTTGAAGATCTTAGCCTAAGATATCTGGATGTTTTAGGGTTTAAGCATTTCTTTGGTAAAAATTAAGGCTAGATCTAGATATTCTATCCCCATTAATTTACCATACGAAGAAATATCAGAATGTGAAAACAGTCACCCTCAGTGGTTACAAGACTCAGCTCAGTGGTGATTATACTCAGACTCTCCAGGTGAATACAGCACTTTCCTCTACTACTTCACCTGAAATTTGCAGCTGCAGCCAGGGCAAAGTACATTAATTAATTTGCACAGTCACTTGAAGATCATTTTCTATAAGCACACCCAAGAAAGCTGATGCATATAAGGCAGGCAGCACGCTGCAGCAATGAAATTTCTGATTCTGAGAGCACTCCACAGCTCCCCATTCAGGTCTATTTAAGCTGTAAGGTCTTCCACTGGTTCTGTAACCTGTTTGTCTGCTCTTGCCTAGCTATTTACAGACTCTCAGTACTCAATTCAGGGTATGTCTGGGTGTGCTTTGGAGCCTGAGTTCAGGCACACAAGGAATTTTGTAGTCCAAAATGCAGATGCTGAACCAATTGAGTTGCCTAAGGGATTTTGTGGCCTTTCCAGTGGGGGGAATTTCAGGTTTGTGTTGCTGATGTGCTTAGGTCCTGCTCAGTTGCCTTGTTTACCAAGAAAGAAAAATCTCCAGTCATTAGTTTCTACAAAACAAATGTTTTTTCCAGCACAGACTACCCATTCACATTTAATAAGTTCTTGCCAGTTGTTGAATCCAATTTATATTAACAATGGCTTTCTTATAATTGGTCATTGTCAAAGTTAATAATCAGGCAGTTACAGGGCTAATTATCTTTGTTTTGTCTCAAGTCATTAACTAAGAAATTTAGAGAAGCACTGATTTCTAAGGGACATCACATTAATGCTGCATACAGTGGGCTGGATTCTGCAGTCAGTCTCAGATGTTATGTAAGAAATGACTCTGCAGGAGCCAGCGGACTTATACCAGCATGCATCGGAGATCAGGCCCATTCCAAGACAGTTCTGTGTACTGGACATACAGCAGCAGGGCACACTACAGATTAATTACCCAAGCATGAAATGCATAGAAGTTTCCTGCACTGAAGGATGCATTGAACTGGCCTGTGAGGATGAAAACAGATGCAGACTGATATTCTGAAATGAAAACTGCGTAAAGAAAGTGCTCAAAATACAGTTCTAATCTTTCAAGAGAAATATCAAGTATACATGCAATATGAAGATATTTAACAAAAATTAATAATGAAAGTCTTACAGAAGAGGTGCAGAGGCACAGCAATAACCTGCTACAGGCTAGTGCAGAACACTTTCAAACCCTCCATTTGTACGATACATAAATCTTTTCTCCCTGCTTGGACCCCCACAATTAGGCTGGCCTCCTTTGCAGGATAGCTCTGTTAATCACCCCAAAGGTGAGCTGGCTGGGGTTTTGGCAGGAGCATACACTAGGCCAAATATTTTCACCTAGTGTAAACCAGTGTACTTCCATTCAAATGAATACAGCGGTCCTGATTTATATCAGCTGGGGATCTCAACAAATGTCACCTATGAGAGGGTGGCACAGTGGGTGTGCCACTAGAGCTCTTGCTAGGGCAGTGGGCCCTACACTGCTCCCAGTGAAGGGCTATGCTTTCAAAGCATAGCCAGCCCTTACTGCAGTTGCTCCTACCGTGCTTTCTGATAACAACCATAAATAGTTTGCAGAGAAGGCAAAGAACAGGAAACGCCATGGAAAATGGAATGCAGGGCGATGGAAAGCACAGTTATCAGCACATTCTTTTTCTAAGGTGACTGCAAAGCAAGCTGCAGAGTAAAATCCCCTATTGTGATTGTCCTCTCCTATTTTCCATCTGTATGGTTGAGATTAAACCAAAAGCTCCTGATTGGAAGGCATTGACAGTTCACAGGCACACATCCTGTCAGCTGGTTTAAAATTAAACTGGCGAGGATAAAAGTGTATTCATTGGGTAGCTAACAGCAAAACACCTGAAAAAAAGTTTCTCTTTCCAGTTATTCTCAAACAGTTAGTCTGCCTCTTAAGAAGTTCCAAGGTTATTCTGACCTGGTGCCAGCTTAAACAAACAGCAAAAGTAAAAGAAAGCACACCCAAGTAACTACAAACTTACCTCAACATAGAGGATGGGGAAAATGCCAATTTTGTCTCCTAGCATTCCTTCTGCCCAGTTATCATCGACTCTCCTGATGACAGTCAAAATTTCATCCTGAAATCAGAGAGCAAAAACACACACGACACAAGGTTACGTTTTTTGTGAAATGATGAGGGCTTACAACAAGCCTAAATTCATTAGCTAATTCACCCATAAGAAATGTGCAACCTGTCATTACCTGCCAGGATAGTGTACAATTGATTGGCATGAAAAAGTCAGCATTTACTAACAACCTTATTATTACTGATAATACGGTAGCATGTAAAAATCCTAGAGAGTCTGTGCTTCAAAGCCCTTGACAAGAGGAAGGGTATGAAAGGTAACAAAGGCCTGCCTAGTCACAAAAGAAGCCACTGAACAAAAGATGGTCTAGAACAGTGGTTCTCAACCTTTTTTTTTTTTAAAACCAGGACCCATTTATAAACACTGACGACCAGTCCCAACCCAGTAAATAGTTAGAAATAAATAAACCCAGTAAATAGTAGAAAACAGCCCCCCAGCCTTGCCTGTACCCCACACTCCCAACCTGTTACCCACCACCGCCAGGCTCCAGCCCCCCAGGATGTGGGGCAAGGGGGTGCATAAGTAGGACACGGTGAGCCCCAAGCAGCTCCCTGCAGGCTGGAATTCTGGTTTCCCATATTTTTCTCCTTTAAATGAGAATCCATTTTCAAAGTTATTTGATGTATTTTTAAAGCTTGTTCGCAACCCTTTCATATATTCTTGTGACCCACTTTTGGGTTGCGATCCATGGATTGAGAAACACTGGTCTAGAACCCAGATCTCTAGCCTCTCAGTCCAGTACCCCCTGAACTTCAAGGCCGACCTGTTACATGCAAACACATAATATGTTATTCCCCCAACTCCACTCAAAATAAAATAAGTGTGGTAATCAGTGGCAACTCATTTTCCAATTGTGAGTGTTCTGTGTTGCTACATGTTATGTGTTGCTTGGCCCTGCAGGAGGAAGGGGCATGGCCCAGCCGCAATCCGGCCCCATATGACATGGCCCCAATCTGGCTCTGTGGGAAAAGGGGGTGTGGCTTGGCTCTGCAGAGGGAAAAGGGGGCATGGCTTGGCCCCAACCTGGCCATGCAGAGGGGAGAAGAGGGCAGAGATTCATGCTGCAGAGGCTAAGCCCCAGGTCCTGGGGCTGAATCATTTGGCTGGGCCTCCAGCTGACTCCTCAGGTGCTGCTGGCTAGGATTGGGCCCTGGGATGACCTGGCAGGTGCTGCTGGCTGCTCACCCAGACCAGCTTGAGAAGAAAATGGAGGTTGGGTAGTTTGGCTTAGTTAGTAGCACCTGTAAATCCTTCTGCTAGGGGGTTAACAGAGCAGCTGTAACGTGTTGCTTCCTTACAAGTGCAGCTGCTTGTTTTCTTCCCCTGGAGAAATCCCATACTTACCAGTATTTTCAAAGAAATATCTTTTTTCTGTATTCTGCTTTTCAAAAACTAGGTACTTCATTTGGCAGCATATGGTATGTGACAAAATACGGTTTGTTTCAGTGCAAAATACTGACCCAGTTCCTCATATGTGGTCAAGAAGTGCATAGCATGTTTCAGGAGAAGGCAAATGCATAGAAGGCTCCAAGCAACATCTGCCATTCACTCATCCTCAGACTGGCTGTGGACTACACTGTACTCCTGCAGCATGTTCTAACATTCATGCTGGCTGCCAGTGTCCCTGAATGGATGGCACTGCAGGTGGGGATCAAGTGCCCCTTCTCTTTCTGAGGCAAGGAGCTGAAGAGAATGGAAGCCCTGAGGTCAGTTCTGTACCAGGGGAGAACACCCTGACGTTCAAAATAGGCACACTGCAGAGAAGAACCTAGGGCCGTGTTTAGATCTTTTCAAAACGGAACTCTCATGCTATTCCCACCGCAGCACAGGTGATGTGATTGATTAATAGACCAACAGTAAGCATTTCTCTAATGAATGAAGGTGTACAAAGTAGGAAAATGCAAAACAGAATGGATTGATTAGTTTGCACCACTGACTAGGAGAATGCCTGAGAATGTCCCATTTTTGCGTGAGTTGAATGAGCAAAAAATGGACAGCAAGAATAACATGGTACCAACGCAATCTTGGTCAACCGTTTGGTCAACTATTGTTTAGTTTCTATTACTTATTTATAGTAATGCATGCTCTGAAGTAAAATGAGTTTGTTTTTGGCCTCCACTATAGGAAGGATGTGGATAAATTGGAGAGAATCCAGCAAGGGCCAATAAAAATGGGGAGGGGGCTGGGGGACATAACTTAAGAGAACAGGATGATGGAACTGGGCTTATTTAGTTTGGAGAAGAGAAGACTGAGAGAGGATTTAATAGCAGACTTCAACTACCTGAAGGGTGCTTCCAGAGAGGATGGAGCTAGGCTGTTCCCAGTGGTGGCAAGTGACAGAACAAGGAGCAACGGTCTCAAGTTGCAGGAAGGGAAGTTGAGGTTGGATATTAAGAAAAACTCTCTCATGTGGAGAGTAGTAAAACACTGGGCAGGTTACCTAGAAAGGTTGTGGACTCTCCATTCTTAGAGGTTTTTAAGACCTAGCTAGACAAAGCCTTGACTGAGATGATTTAGTTGGGAATGGTCCTGCTTTGAACAGGGGGTTGGACTAGATGACCCCCTGAGGTCCCTGCCAACCCTCATTTTCTAAGATTCTACCTCCTGACACATCTCAGTGAAAGCATGTGGAATGACCATGAACTTTTCTCTGCTTCTTATAAAATGTGTGGCTCAGAAAAGTACAGATTAGCAAGACTTGACTCTAGTCAACACTGCTTCCTGCAGACAAAATCAAAAACAAGATAATGATTAGAAAAAGCTCTTGCTATGTAAATCAAACTCTGAGCCCTTTCACCCTGAGCTGCTCAGTTCACTGATTGATTTGCATTACCATTTCTTCATGCTGGGTTCATTATAATAACCTGGGACTGGAGCCAGCACCTGTTGTCACTGAACAGTCTTGTAGAAAGGCACATAGAAGTGATTCTGGTACAATATGCTACAGTGCCTTAAAGTGTATCCTATGATAGTGGCAGAAAGAACTGGACAGAATGAATCGGAGACATTTTAAAGATGAAGTTCTCCATTAGATTTTTCCCTTATTACATTAAACCTTCCCTCATACATTCCTGTAGCTTCCAAAAAATACTACTTGTTCTTTTCTCAAAATGTCTGAAACAAAAGTTCTGGTCTTTCTTTTGTTGGAAATGCAATGGCGTATTTGCTTGTATAAAGGATAGAACTCTCTTGGTCAATAAAGTCAATAATGTTAGCTATTCAGACCAAGAATGTTCTTTTTTGCAGGTGGTTCTTACTTTAGAGAAAATACCTTTGAAGCTAGGATGCTTTGGCAATGGCTTTCGCTTGATAGAAGATGATTACGTTAGCATTGCACTTTGCAGCTTTGGGCTGTACGCATGTGCACACAACTCAATAAGTCCTTTGATTCATTCACCTCACTAATCCATAAACAAAAAGACAAGGGAACACAGCCAGCCACTGTGTTCATCAGCTATTTATTACAGCTGGAGGGATGCATGGAGAGTTCGTATTTCCAAAGAAGGGTTCATACTTTCAATTTTCAGATGAAACAGATACTACTCAATTCCAAAAGCTTTTCTGAACAGACTATTTCTGAGGTGCACAGAGAATTGCCAATAATATGTCTCTGCAAAGAGAAAAGCTCAATTTCTGCATAACTCATACAAAAAACAGAGCACTGTAAATGTGGAATCTGTAACAAGTAAGGGTGAAGTAAGGAAATTAAAGTCATGTTTAGGCTACAAACATACAGTGGTGCCCAGCAGCTGAGACAGCCCCAAACATGCCAGGTTGCTATGGGTATGCAACTTCCTGGAATGGAAGCATGATAGCTGGGTCTACCTGGTTCTGAGGGCAGGCTAATTTGCTGCCTTCATGCTGAGAATCAGTGCCCATTACCCTGCTTATGGTGCTACACAGATTTAGCTATGGCGTGAAGAAGAAAGAGACATATATACCATAATGTTGATTTTAATTTGATTTTAATTGGATTTTTATGGTTGTCTCCCTAGTACAGCTTTGTAGTCCTCTCAAGTGGGTGTGGAGGACCTAGACTCTATAGGTGTTTGTAGACAACACTTTAAAGCGGCTTTAAAGCAGGTTAAATGCCTTTAATGGCATTGCTGCTTGCACATTCGGTGGCGTATTGCAAGTTAATTCCAGCCACTGTAGCACACTCAGCGGCGTAATGTGCCTTAAATGACTTTGCGACACAGAAAACTACTTTGGGGCACTGCAAAGTAAAACACCTCCGAAGAGTTTTAGTTTCCTACCGTATAGCCACAGAAGGAAGCACCAGGTTCTGTGTGGCTCAGGGGCTGTGCAGGCAGACTGTGCAGGCAACCCAGGAAGGTGGTCTCCACAGCAGGAAAAAAAAAAAGTGACAAGCCTGATTTTAAAAAATGCTCTCCCCACCACGGAGCCTGCCTGAGCTGTGCAGGAGCTTGGTGCTTCCCTCTGTGGCTGTGGTGCCCTTTGAGACTGTCCAAGCCAGGTGCCTTTAGGAGGGGGCCGCCTGGGTAGGGGCCGCCGCTGCTGTGGAGGGAAGCACATTATTCCTGTTCCCCCGAGCACTGCCAGGAGTGACCAGGAATAACGGTCACAAGCTGGCGGAGGGTAGGTTTAGATTAGATATTAGAAGGCAGGGGGTCGGACTAGATGATCTTCCTAGGTCCCTTCCGACTCTAGCTACTATGAAACTACTATGAAACTATGAAACCAGGCCCCCACTCTTCCCCCCTACAGCTCAGGGACCACTTGGCCTGCCAGCAGCTCGCTCTTCCCTCCCCGCCACTAGAGAGACAGGTAAGGATCGGGCTCCCACATGGGTATACACAACACAGGGGTTTACTTTGCCCTAAACTGAAGCAGTGTTTTTAAAACATAACCACTTCCATTTAGGGAGAATTAAACTCTGGTGTTGTGTACAAATGCCCTATGATCACTTTGTAGTAGATCAAAGGGCAGCTTTTGAAAATGAGGTCCACTTCCTTGAGAATGATATTGGAAAGTTCCATAGATCACAACAAATCCCAAAATGCCAAGTGAAAGTCTTTATTTACCGAAAACTACACAGAATTCCCTCGCCTGAGGTATTGTTCTCATATTCTGGATTGGCCCAGGTTTCAATGCCTAATATTTTACTAACTTAAATTAGTTGGACAGCAGTGCTACCTATAAATTCTTAGAAAGGTTCCCAAAAGGACCATGAATAGTAAAGAGCCAACAGATCTCTTGGAATGCCACTTTAACTTTCTGTGCTTTACTATTTCACATTCAGTAAATTGATTTCCAAGCAGCACAAATGAATATGAGCCTATTTCAAAAGCTGACTGCATCTACCATAGTTTCACAGTGACATCTTATGCCCTTTTATTGTTTATTGTCAGCCAAGTGCCTCTGCATTAGTCACTACCTGACAGTCTTTTTGACAGCATTGCAAGACCTGCCATCCCATTTTATAACCATTGTCAGAATGGAAGTCAAAGATAAATCACTTAAAACCATTTTAATTTCCTGAAAATCAACCCTTTTGTTGAGAAAATAACACAAAATTGCATCCTATAACAATCACGATTCATGGCATGGTATTTAATTGAGTCATTAACTGCCATTAATGCACCGATACAAAGCAGACTCATTTGTTCTGCCATGGAGATAACAACTTTATCTAGAGTATTGGAAAGATTTCAGAGATGGCAGAATGGCAGTGCATACTGTTCTGCTGTGCCTACTATCTATACAAGCCAGCTGGCAAGAGAGTCCTCATAGCAGCCTACAGCAGTGACAGCACTCCAGAAAGGGACATGCCACTTGAATTGGAATGCTAAGGAGAGGGGATGTCATTCTGCAGTGATGAACTGGTATTGAAAATGATAGCTCTTGTTACAGTTGGCACAAACACTGTTAAATGCTGCAGTGGCCAGAAGCGAGAAGCTAGAAAGCTGAAGGAAATAAGGAAAGAGACTGATATGATTAAATATATCACTGCAGCAGAGCACAGGAAGCAGTTTATGTTATTTTTCTAGTTTTAATACTCATTTGCCTTTGAGGCACTTCCTTAAAATGGCACAGGGAGATATACAGACAAAGGGTGATCCAGCACAAGAATGAAACTTTGGGCTAGTCTCAGACCTCAGGCTAAATTTGAAGTAACTGCATTACAGTCAGTGGAATTAATCTAGCTTTACACTGGCCTAACAGAGAATCTTGTTCCTTTCTGGATTTATTGCTTGCTGTTATGTATATGTGCACTCGTGCGTGTGTGTGTTATGGCAAGATACTGGGATGCTGAGTTTAAAAAAAAATCGTCCAAAAGATATGTTGACTGGCACATCCCAAAAGATATGTGGTAAGACTCTGATTGTATTTATACTGTATAAATTAGGAGAAACTCTTCTGAAGCAATTGGAAATAAACTAGTGTAAAACTAGTATGAGACTGAAACTGTCTTTGCAAGGCTTTGTCTAGCCAGATCTTAAAAACTTCCAAGGATGAAGACTCCACAGCCTCTCTGGATAACCTGTTCCAGTGTTCTCCTAGTGAGAAAATTCTTCCTAATATTTAACTTAAACTTCCTTTCCTGCAGCTTCAGAGCCATTGCTCCTTGTTCCATTATCAGCCACCACTGAGAACAGTCCAGCTCCACCCTCTTTCGAACTACCCTTCAGGTAGTTGAAGGCTTCTATTAAATCTCCTCTCAGTATCCTCTCCTCTAAACTAAATAAGCCCAGTTCATTCACCCTCTCCTCAGAAATCATGTGCCCCAGCCCCCTCACCATTTTCGGACTCTCTGCTGGACTCTCTCCAATTTGCCCACATCCTTTCTGTAGTGGGGGCCCCAAAACTGAACACGGTACTCCAGATGTGGCTTCATTGGTGCTGAATAGAGGGGAAGAATCACTTCCCTTGATTTACTTGCAATACTCCTACCAATGCAGCCCGGTATGCCATTGTCCATCTTTGCAACAAGGGTATACTGTTGGCTCATATTCAGCTTATTATCCACTGTAACCCCTGAGGTCCTTTTCTACAGAGCTGCTGCCCAGCCAGTCAGCCCCCAGCCTGTACTGGTGCATGGGATTGTTCCATCGTAAGTGTAAGACTTTGCATTTGTCTTTGTTGAACCTCATGAGGTGCCTTTTGACCCAGTCCTCCAGTTTGTCTAGGTCACTTTGAATCCTAGCCCTACCCTCCAGCATATCTACTACTCCCCCTAGCTGGGTGTCATCTGCAAACTTGCTGTGGGTCCACTCTATGCCATCGTCCAGGGTATTGATGAAGATATTGAACAAAACTGGCCCTAGGACTGACCCCTGGAGCACTCCACTTGATACCTGCTGCCAACTAGACTTCAAGCTATCGATTACTCCTCTCTGAGCCCAATGCTCCATCCAGTTTTCTATCCTTCTTACAATCCATTTATCCAGTCCATACTTCCTTAGCTTGCTTGAGACCATGTTGTAGGAGACGGCATCAAAAGCCTTGCTAAAATCAGGGTACACCACATCCATTGGTCCCTCCGCATCCACAGGGACAGTCATCTTATCATAGCAGGCAATCAGGTTGGTCTGGCATGACTTGCCCTTGGTGAATCCATGCTGACTGTTCCTAATCACCTTCTTCTTCTCCAAGTGCTTAGAAATGGATTCCTTGAGGCTCTGCTCCACCACCCATCGCTTCTTCTTGGTGTTGGCTGTCTCGATCCTTTCCACCTTGGTGAGGCCTCACCTGTCCTCCTCCACCAATGGAACGCAGTCCTCCTCTCTATATCTGTTCTCCAGACAAACTGCTGCAGGTAGAGATGAAGATTTCTGCTTGCTGCCAGAGGTCACAAGCTTCCAGCTTCCATCCTCCTGGGAGTCCATGTCCTCTCTCAACTCTAGCGCTGCCTCTGGTAGTTGTTCCTCCACAGGCCTGGAGGTCTCCAGCATCAAATCAATGAACTCCTCATGACAGAGGATGCTTTGGAGCCTCACCACCTCCTCCTGTAGCTCTCTTGCCTGTTCCCTAAGAGATACCACCAGAAGGCATCAGTCACACAGCAGGCACCCCCTTACCTGGCTGTCACCAGAAGGAACCTGCAAGCCACAGTCCCTACAGCACCAAACCTGGACCTGGGTGGAAGCCTCAATGGTGAGCGGTCCTGCCTGGACAGAAATGTCACAGGTGCGAGCAGAGTCAGAGGCAGTGGTTCCGGCATTGTGACGTCCTCCAGCCATTTCTCTGGTCTCTTAATCTCCTACTGCCCGTCTTTGAAGCACAGCTTCTCTAGTGAGCTCACCTGGAAGCTGGCCTGTTTACTGCTCATTGGGCCGCAAAGAGTTCTTTTGTTGCTACTTCCTCACATCAGCTGAAAGGCTCTCCCCTCAAAGACCAGGGGAGGGGGGTAAACTGATCTGTGAATTGACCAGCAAACTGCCTGCAAACTGCTTGCCCTGTTTGCTGCCCCTGTTCACTGGCTTCCTAGTTGCTTGGGAAGTCTTCTTTTATACCCTACTGAGTCTGGACTAGCTCCACCCCCTTAGGACTTCTGTCAGGCACAGGCAGCAATCACTCAGCCAGCAACACTCTTGGCTTTGAAGAGCACATGCCCCAAACTATCACAGCCCACCACAGAAACACTCAGCAAGCCACAGGCACTGGCAGCTCTGGATCACTTACCTTCCCTGGGCAGGATCTGATGCCTGGTGCCTGGCTTCTTTTCCTCTTACCCTTCCTCCTCTTGCTCCCAGCAAACTGCCTGAAAACTGCTTGCTCTGTTTGCTGCCCCTGTTTGCAGGCTCTGCGGCTCTATTTTTCTATAAAAGAGCTAATGGCTAAAGGAACAAATTGCTCATTGAGTCCCTTAAAAGCTCTTTGACAGTAAGGGAGATCCATCAATTGCATTAGCTGTTAGACTGGTTCAGAATGTTGGCCTCTTTGTGCCCAGTTAATTCTGGAGAAAAAGGAGTGGAACCAGCATCCTGTTGCCTTTTTAGGTGTCTAATACAGTTAAGGGAATTGGGAAGGAGAATACTATGTGCACAAGGGTGGGAAAGCACTGATTTTTTTGGTTGTTGCATTGGATCCCCAAGTTGGGGGGAAGGGGGTGGAGAGAGACTTTATACCCATCCCACAGCCAGACATTAAAAATGATTAAAAGTGATCCTTGCTTACTTACCGTAGAATTCTTTGGAAAGCTGAATGCGGCCTATAAGACAACTACAGGGCTCCTGATAGAGCCCTTCCAACAGTAACTATGGTATCTTAGTGTTATTCACAGAGGAAGTCAGATTTCATCATCTTGTACTCCTTATTTTGGGGGAGGGGGAAATGGGCATCATAAATTTGGGAAAGGAAGAATCAGAGGGAAATCTAAATAGTTTTACTTTGTTCTCCATGGCTATATACACAAATATTCAACAACACCATGGCAAACAGGAGGGGGAGAAAAATGGCATCTGGTTTCTGTGGCTTCATGTTAACATCATGAAGCACAACAAAAGAAAATAGAATACAATGATCTGGAAAAGACCTGCTTTCAGTTTCCTTAGTCCACCTTCCTTCCAGTCCAGTATTGCTCCCTATTAGACATAAAGGCTAGGGACAGACATTCAAAAAGCTTGAGCTTGAATTGATTCAATCTTTGCAGGTTAGTCTAACCTGGCTAGGCTAAACCAGTTTGGAACTGCAACTGAAAAAAAATGTGGGCACATGCCTGCGGTGGCTCAGGCTAGAAGTTGAGGGGCACTAGAGCAGCCCTCCCTACCCTTCCACAGGACTGAGCTGAGAGTGGGTGGTGAGGCCCTGGCAGGACATTCTGATTAGGGAGGGATTTTCCCCATCCCCACCTAAGCAGCCCAGCAGGGAGCGTTTATCATCCCTAACTCAGTGTTTGTTAACCAATTAAGAAAACAAAGCCTCTCTCCATTAGTTCAAGCTTTTCTTAAACAGCTGTTCCAGCTACCTGTTGATTAGCTCCAAAAAGCCTGCCTGCCTTTGTCATCTCCCACAGCATAGACTATAGGCAGCAGCATGTGGTATGCTAGCTAATGCTGAGAGGTTTCTGTGCAAGGCAGAGGGAAGTGGGGAATCCCTGCTTGAAGGGTGGTGGTGGTGGTGGGAAGCAGGAGGAAGCCAGGCAGACCCTGCTATGTCTGCAGTCTCTGCCAGACCTGCAGCCAGGGAGCAGAGGGGAGGAGCCTGCTCTGCTGTGGAGCAGAGAGCAGAGCCCCACCCAGGGCTACAAAGCACCTGGGATTCTGGGAGATTCTGATTTAACTTAAACCAGGAAGGGGTCTGGGACAGACATTGCATAAACCAGTTTGACTCAGATGAGTTAAGCCTCATACAACATTCAAGCAGGTTTATCTCAAACTGGTTCCAGCCATTTTCAAACTGGTTTATGTGCACTGAACATCTATTCGGTTACAAATTTAAACCAGTTTCTGATCACTTAAACCAGCTTATGTCTAACGACTCTCCCTAGCCTTAGTAAAGTCTAATTTATATATTCCCTGGCACTTCCAAGGACAACTCTTTTATATAATAATAGGCCAGTTCTGTTCTTGTTTATAATAATAATACACTGATGCAATTCTATTTCCTTAAAAAGAAGGAAAATTCTGTAAATAAGCTCCGGATCAGGTCCAGGATCTCCAGAATGCAAGCAGAGACTCTCAAACAATAAAAGGAAGAGCAAGACAACTATTTATCTCTGACTGATAAATCATATCTGTGGCAACACTGTGTGTGTGCTGCTGAACAGATCAACTGTCTGCTGCAGCATAGGATAAATGCTGGTTAAACAGGAACCTTCATCAGCAAGGCAACTGCTAAAATTAGCATAGAAAAACCCAATGAAATGAAGACAAAAGTGAAGTCCTGAGATGAAAAATAGATTATTCATTGTCAGGGAGTACAATCTATGGGACATAAAAGTAGTTACAAGGTGACAGTTTATACAGCGGAAGAAGCTGAAGGATAAAACAGCAGTAGAGCAAAAATCCAAGTCCCCTAGGCAGAATAAAGCAGGTATGGACAAAAGGATGAGGGAAGATGATAACATGATAAAAAATTATTGTGAAAGCAGTTAAATACTCAGGAGAAAAAATCTGCCATTGAAAACCCCGGATGCTCATGAGTATGAGGACAATACATACACAAATAGGGTAAATATCAAGAGGAAAACTGTATATCGGGTAACAAGTACACCGAATGAAAAAAGGAGCTAAAAAGGTCTTTCAAGTACTAGTACAGGAGGGAACAATCATTTCTTACACTAATAATGTTACTCTGGCCATGGCAGAAAGTAATCTCTACAGCTGCTTGCAGACATTAAAAAAAACAACTAAAAAAACATGCTTTAATGGAAAAAGTAGTACAATACTTCAACCCAGCTCTGCAGCATCTGTAAAGATAAGGTGCTTCAGCAGGGCTTTTTGGGGCTTTTAGCTAAAGATGATTCAATCAGATATTAGATATAAGCGCTAAAAGAGCTCAACTATACAGCCTGATCTTTACAGATGTTGAGCAAGAAGAAACATGCTGCCTCTTCTGGGTATGTATGGGGCTCGGTGTGGGAATTTACTGAATTTAAAGTAAAGCACCATTTTACTTTAAAATGGTGGGGAGGGTTATGTCTGCAAGCATCCTAAGGTCCTACCCTGGCCTAACTAGTTAAGACAGGCATGAGCTTTTGCAGGTAAGAACCTATTTCATCATTTGGCTGAGTGTGGTGCTGTCTATGAGCAGAAAAGTGGTTAGTCATGTTAGTCTGAAGTCAAGGTATGGACCAATGTATATTTTAGTTGCTTTAAAAAGGGAAGGCGAGCCGATGTTGCTCAGGAGAGCACATCAGCTGGTAGACTGTAACTGATCCTGCTGTGGTAGAAGTAAGGTAAATCACTCTAATTTTGACCCTGATTGGAACAGAATTAAAGTTGGAGTGGTTTTGCTACATAATCATACAGACATATCCCGTGCATCATAACAATTTATATTAGTATCTTTTGATTTTGCTACAATTGAGAAATCTCATATTAAGAAAGCAAGGAATAACTTCAGAAGTAGAAGGAAGAGTACTTAGGAAATACATCATCACTACTAGGCCTGGGTGAATAAGGAAAGCACAAGACAGGTTTACAATAGTCCAAAAAAACTGGTTTAGGGGCAATTTTTTTTTCTTAATATTTTATTTTATAATAGTTTTAAATAAGAGCTTAATAATTACTTATGAGATATAATACAAAATAGCATACTACCAAGTGACTGGTGTCCTAACTGATGAAAACAGGGTGCTATTTGCTGTCATGCTATGCTGTGGTAACATACAAGTTCTTAATCAAAAAGGCATACTAAAAAAACAGAGGAAATTTCTGTTCCTTCAGGACCTCATTAATATAGTTCAGCTTAATTTTCTCACAATAAAAATAGTTACAATAAACACATTTCTGCACCACATTTTGATTTAGATAAACACACATTTCCTGATTTAAAAAACAACATTCATCCAGAAATTTTTCAACCCTTTCTCACTCTAGATTTTGATTACTTTTAAGAAAAAAACTGCCTTTCATTACTGAAGTAGTGGCAGTGCATTGTCTGGTGGACAGCAGTGGATAACGTTCATGAGAAGATGATATAAATGCTGTGTCAGCACCCCTAGGATTTTTGAATATAGATCTTGTGTGTCCACAGGCTGAAGCATAGGTTTCAGCACCATGTGGCGGCAGACCAGACACCAGCCCCAGGCCAGCTTAGGCCCTATCATAAGGTTTCCAATGGGAGATCATGTGACCTGGGGGAACAAATGGAAGCCACCACTCCTCAATGGGAGGACTATAAAACCCTCCCATTGCCTCTAGGGAAGTGATTCTCAACCTTTCTGGACTCAAGGCATCCTTCATTAGACTCAAGGCACACTTCCATATCTTTTGTGAATTGAGTGGTACCCAATTTCAAAACCTAAGCTATATATTTATACAGCTTACCTCCTTGCAGAGAGGCCATGTAATGGGGGTGGGGAAATGGCCAGGCAGAGGTAAGCCTGAGCCCGCACTTACCTGCTTATCTCTTTACACCTTGGGGCACCCTTCAAACCATCTGGTGGCACCAGTGATTCTCAACTAGGGTGCTGTAGCACTCTGGAGTGCCCTGAAATTTCAAGGGTGTCACATAGTGCTGGCACTGTTAGGTGTGCAAACATGATTCATAAGATAAGGCTAGAGTATTTTAATAGAAACCCATATTGTTAAAAACATTTTGACCTATGGTAGTCTGAATTATTTGCAATAAAAGAGTTGCTTTGTTATTTTTTTCTAGTCAAAAAGAGTGAAAACTAAAATCTGGCATTTTCTGAAGGGTGGCTTGAATCTACGAAGGGGTGTCTCAAATCTGAAAAGGTTGAGAACCACTGCTCTAGGGCCTTGTCCTAAAAGCAGTGTTGTCATGTATTACTGTCTTGGACCATCCAGCCTTGTTCTCTGACCTCTCCCTCATTTATGCACATCTCCAGACAGAGTTTCACAAGGCATCCACAAGCTCCTTGGACTCAGTCAAGGAACAATAAGCATTGGCCATGTGCTCTGCTCAGTGTCATCCACTTGGAGCTTTCACTGACCCATGGTCCCATCCTTGTTTTCTTTTTTGAGTTAGGGACAGAAGTTACACATAAACTGGTTTAAGTAATCAGAAACTGGTTTAAACCTGTAACAGAACACAAGATCAGTGCACATAAACCAGTTTCAAAATGGCTGAAACTGGTTTAAGATAAACCTGGTTGAATGTAGCATCAGACTTAACTGATTTGGGTCAAACCAGTTTATGAAACTTATGTCCCAGACCCCTTCCTGGTTCAAATTAAATCACAGTCACCCAGCATCCCAGCATGCTTTGCAGCCCTGAGCTGGACTGTGCTGTGTGCTCCAGAGAGCAGGGCTGCCCCACCCCTTGCTCTCTAGCTGCAGCAGTAAGAGCTGGTTGAAAAGGTGCAGGGGTGGGAAGCCCAGCTGGGGATGCAGCCCAGTCTATGATGGGGGGAGGAGAGAGGGCTGCCCCTCCCTCTAGGCAAACCCTGGCTGGGGGCTGGGGCCAGGGAGGGGGATTAAACACCCCTTTCCTGGCTAAACTTACTGCTGGCTGCAACTGTGGACTACAAAGTCCAGAGGCACCTAGAAGCAGGAAGAGGAAGTGATGAGCAACCCTGCAGAGTCCTGCTGCTGTTATTCTGGACTGCAAATCCCAGAGAACTCAGGGCAGCAGGAAAAGGAAGTGAACACACAGCCAGACAGCAAAGCTCTAGGGCCCCCTGGCTTTGGGCCTGAGCCAGTATAGGCGTGTGACTGCATTTCCTGAATGAAAGGTAAGTGCCTGTTCACTTCTGTTTCAGTTTAATCTGTGCAGTTGAGATTAACCTACACAGACTGAACAGATTCAGCCTTGGACTTTTTGACTGTCTGTACCTAGCCTTGCTGTCCCTAGCACACAGTTGCTATGCATCCAGTGGCCTTCCTAACTGAGGGATACTTCTAGTTTTCTTTGTGTGCTGAGGCCCAGTGTCCTTCACTTGCATAACAAATAGATCTGTCTTTGACCTCCTGGCTTTGATTCACTGCATCCCTGACCATGATCTTGTCTTGGCCCTTGTCTTGGCAACCCAGCAACTGGAGGAATACATTGGTTTGACTTCAGCTACCTGACATCTGGTGCACTCTGCTCCTGAAAACCTCAGTAACATCAGTAGTTAAAGACTGGTCAGTATCTTGCAGACTTAGCTTTACCTCAGCAGGAAGAAAAATTTAGAAAGCAAGGAAAGCTAATGAGAACACAGTGTACTGTGCACAATGGGGCTTTCAAATACAGAGGAAATTCATCCTCCTCCTCCTCAGCATCACCACCATATCTTTTCCTCCAACTTCTGTGGGTTTCAAATATATGCCTGAGAATGTCACTTGTCTGGAAAACATATTAAGGCACACAATGCTGTATGTTGATTAGGAAACTCTGTTATGGTCACATAACTTCAGTAAAACAACCCTGCCCATTAAATCTCTTTACAAAATTCCATTCACAAGGAAGGGAGGTTCTCAACTGCCAACTATGAGTACATGACATTGGCATTTAACCTTTATGCCGGCAGGTTTCCAGGCACAACAAACCAAACATATTTTTAATTATGTGGGTGGGTAATTACTGAAATAAATGAAAACTTATATATATTTTTTTTACCTTGGTAAAGGTCAAACAGTCTTTGTCTTGATCTTTATCCTTTATTTCAAAATCGTAAAGTGCTTTGCCCTGAGGTGGAGCTTGTGGAAGGGGCTTGATACACTGAATGTAGCTGGCTGGAAAGAAGCCATGGTTTCCATTGAGCTCCCCATGATACCAATTTTCATCCACCTTTCGTCGCAGAATGATAATGTCCCCTTTGTTAAACTTGAGGTCACCGGCTTCTTTCCCCTCATAGGTGTAGAGGGCTTTACCATAAGGAAGTTGAGAAGCACTCTAAAAAACACAACATACATTCATTTTAAGTAAACTCATGACCCAATAGGCAATAAGCACTAGCTACTTCCAGGTTACTATAAAATAACACTCCAGTTTAAATTTAATGAAAAACTAGCATGAATACAATTAGGAAAAAGTAGAGAGTAAGTGAAAGTGGCTGCATCTACATGAGATGTATAAACAAGTAATAAATAAATGCACAGTAACCTGAGTTACTGTGCAGTAGTACCAGCGAATGCCTTTTTTGTGATGCTACTGAGCAGTAGCCTAATACTACTACACAGTAGGTCGTATCACAGTTTTTGCCATGTGATGCTACTGAGCAGTAGTTCCTTTCATATTTTGTTTTGTATTTTGCCTTATTTTTTTTAGAAAGAAAATGTATATGCATAGATTTTCTGTTTTTGTTTTATTCAAATAATGTGTTAAATACTTATATTGGGAAGTTATTTAGACCCCAATACAATAAAATAATTAATCAAGTGCTCAGTCTTAGTTATGAATGGCTGACTCCCTTAATGAGGATGTCAAGAGAAGGAGAACTAAAAATAAGGACAAAGTCTGGTTTTGCTGTAAGTAGGTACATCCTAAAGCATGAAGGAGATGATCAAGTGAAAGGCTATGGAATTTTAAATGTTAGAACAATTTAAATCAGAGTGGAACCTAAGGATTTTAACTATGGAAAGGGGGGTCTGTTTATAAGTATTTAGTACTAGAAAGATATGCTGCTGACAAAAGATAATGCCAAAACA
>NW_017728906.1:91747995-91749820 GCF_001723895.1 Crocodylus porosus | reverse complement strand
TTAATTTTAAAGTCACTATTAGGTATACAGAACAAAATCAAGTTTGAAGAAAATGGGTCAGAAGCTTTCATTTAATGAA
The DNA here is from genome assembly GCF_001723895.1 of Crocodylus porosus. NCBI lineage: Eukaryota > Metazoa > Chordata > Crocodylia > Crocodylidae > Crocodylus > Crocodylus porosus. The sequence continues at coordinate 91,749,741 of NW_017728906.1, read as the reverse complement.
GAGGAAAAGTTGAAAAACTTTTAGATTTAATTTGTTCACACAGGTCCAAAGATATTTTTTTGTACTTGAAATCTTATCCTCTCCATCTTTTCAAATCTCACCCAAATCTCATGCAGTTTATTAAGAGCTATTTCATATAAACAATTTTATGTTTAAAGATTCTGTTGTTGTGGATTATAGCTCCTAAGGGGAAAAAAACCCAGAATAAGTAGGATGTATCAAATAATTCCCTCAGAATTAAAAATGGCTGAGGAAATTTTGCAATTCACAAAGCATGAATAAGTAACTCTAGAAAGTGGCAGCTTTAGAAAGTTAATGAGAGTGTGAGGTTATAATAGAAAATTATGTGCAAAATTAAGTATAATTTATAGTTCTATATCAGACTATTTCCCAAAACATTTTAGTGATCTTATCTTAAATTTGCTCCCTCCCCCTCTCACTTACACATACACACACACACACTGAAAAGGGCAAATCTGATTATCTATACACGAGCCAACAGGGAGTTATATGCCTGCTTCATCTGCAGCGCTCAGCAAAATTCTTACCAACTTAAAGGAGATCAAAACAGAGCCTGCAATGTAAGTAGGTAATAGCTATCTGTTAAGCTTTGACCTGTCAAGAGTCATAACTGAAAGGACAATAAGCGAATTGAGGGAGATCCCACAAATAAAACAGGAGATTTTCCAGAATGCTTCCATTTGGGCCATACATATTATGTAATTTATTAAGGACTATTGCATAGAACCAGTTTGATGTTGTTGTGCATTAAGGCTGTTAGGGAAAAAATGGCATAGGCAGAATGCATTGAACTTTCAGAATTAAAAATAGCAGAGGAAATTTGTCAATTCGCAAAGCATGAATAAGTAAGCCTAGAAAGCAGTTGATCCTTACCTAAGCTTGTGACACCAAGGCCACATCTACACAAGATGCTACTGTGCAGTGGTTACTGCGCATTTATTCAGTACTTGTATAAACTTGTTTTGTTTATATAAATACTGAATAAATGCACAGTAACCCGAGTTACTGCACAGTAACACCAGCAAACACCTTTTTTGTGACACTACTGTGCAGTAGCCTAATACTAGCGTGCAGTAAAGTCTCATCACAGTTTTTGCCCCAAGGGACCTGTAGAAACGTTTATTCAGGGTCCTTTGGGGGCAGTTGACACTCTACAAGAGTACACAGTGCAGTAGGGCTGGAAGGCTTCTCTTCCAAGTTTCTCTTGGAATGGCGCAGAATCGTCTTCACTTACTGGCAACCCCACTGGCTAGCAACAGATTGGCCCTTACTCCACAACAGAATCAAAGAAAATGAGATTTGGAAGGGACCTCAGAAGGTCATCTAGTCTAACCTCCTGCTCAAAGCAGCACCATCCCCAACTAGATCATCCCAGACAGGGCTTTGTCAAACCAGGACGGGCCTTAAAAACTTCCTAAGATGGAGATTCCATCACCCATTCCACTGCTTCACCACCATGCAAGTGAGAAAGTTGTTCATAATATCCAACATAAAATTCCTTTACTGTAACTTGAGACCATGGCTCCTTATTCTCTCATCTGACACCACTAAGAATATTATCATCCTATGATATTATAGTTTCATAGTTTCTAGGGGCAGAAGGGACCTGAGTAGATCATCTAGTCCGACCCCCTGCCATGGCAGGAAAGAGTACTGGGGTCAAACGACCCCAGCAAGTTGTTCATCTAACCTCCTCTTAAAAACCCCCAGGGTAGGAGCCTGCAC
>NW_017728906.1:91740035-91747624 GCF_001723895.1 Crocodylus porosus | reverse complement strand
CCTGTTGATGCATGACAGGGTGCGGTTGACCTTCCTGACTGCATCCCCACACTGCCGGCCCATGTTCATCTTGGAGTCAATGATGACTCCAAGATCCTTTTCCACCTCTGTGCTGACAACAGGGGAGTTCCAACTTATTTAGTCCTGACTGACAGTCGTGCAACAATTTTTTGCCCATAATAGTCATGTAACTTGAAGGGCTGTCAGGAGTACCAGTCCAGACACCTATTCAGGGGAGACACCATAATGGCACCCCCCATTCTGCCAGAGCCCATGCTTAGGGAACTTGTACAGAGACAGGAGTAGCCTGCAATGCCACAGCTCTTGAGCAGGTAGGTAAACACTCAAGTGCTCCCCTTCTTCCCCCCTCCTCTGCCCCCACCTCCAAGTATGTCACCCCAGGTGCCAAAAGTTAAAGATACACTTCTGGTCCATGGCACTGGGAAAGGAAAGCTCAACATATTCAAAATAATGTTATAAAAGTGAGAATGAAGATTTCTAGGAATTGACTTTACAGTATTTTAGGTTGCTTTGTGTACATCTAGGAGTTGTCTCTTCCCATGTCTGTACAGGGCCTGTCAGTTCTGTGTTTGATAGGGATAAGATATAAAGCAAGGGTATTTTTAAAACCTTGATTTTTACAGTATTGACTACTCCTTGATTTCTGGGTATTGTTCTTTCTGGACAAGGATTAAACATTTATATCCATAACAGAAGCATCAGCAACCCTAACTAGGGTAAGCTTTCAGGAGCTATTCTTTTAGGATGGCATGTGGCAGGAGATCAGGAAGAAAACTTCTCCCTATGGCACAGTATAGGAAAAGTAGAAACTTGATGAAGCTTTTATGCTTTCCTCTGAAGCATTTGGCACTGGCCACTTTTAGACACAACATACTGGTTTAGATGGACCATGGGCCTACTCTGGTTTGGCAGTCGCTATGCTCTTATGACCGAATCTCCCTGTGAGCTGAGCAACAACACCTGGAGGCAATTTATGCCGGACCATACCACCATCTGTAATGTCTAGGTTCTGGACACAGTTGGAAAGGATTTTTCATGATCACTACATTATTTATATATTGCACCGCTATAAAAAACCAGATCTAATGGTCATCTCTGCACACAGACATTAACTTAATTATTTTATTAGAAAAAGGGATTAGATGCCTAAGTGTTGTCTCCACTTTGAAAAGTGTACGGAATGGATTTTCCTGTCTGCATTACATTGTAACAGAGCTTGTCACACATAGTGTAGCGTAGTATTATTTAGGTTGTCTAGATAGGGATTTAATTTCACTGAGCACCATCATAACTATCAACTTGATCATTGCAAATTCGTCACACTTTTCTGGATCTACGTGACAGAATGTGCATCACACTCATGCCCTGGCAGAGCCCAACAGCAAGGAAGAAAGCTCTCAAATGCAAGACTCCCTTCCCCCACAAAAAAACAAACAAACAAAATATCAAAACGCCATAAGAAAGAAAGTTAATGTGCATATAAGCCAGCTGCCCAGTCCCGGTCTCCCAAGCCCTGTCAGACTATTGCCAGTGATTTAATGGCTCTGTCCAGTAACACAGAGGTATTTTCCACCTGCACATTTTAAAGATTAAATAATTTCTTAGTTTTCTATACAAAGGCCTGTATAGTATCAGCTATTTCATTCTAGAAAAAAATTATCCTGTACTTAGTTGAAGGGATACTACAGAATCTAGTTGCCCAGATGAAAGATAAAGTGTCCGTGATATACCCTGACCCTGGATGCAGTCAGATGTGCCTTTGAGACATGCTCCTGGGTTGTTCTCATACCTTCAGGGGAGCTCCTCAGCCCCAAATCCCTTTATGCCATCTACCCCTTGCATGGGTGACTGGTGCTGCCTTAGTCCAGGACACATGCCCCCCCAGAGATTACCCAGTGACTGTGGGGGGAGGTCCTCCCATGGGCAATCTCACTGATGGGGGGGTATCCCCCCACAGTCAATCTTGAGACAACTGATCGCTGCAGCCACTTCCAGACATGGCTGCGGGTGCAGTGATCAGCCACAGTGCTCTACTCCCCGGCTGACACTTTCAGGGGGGGCACCGGTGCTCCCACCTGCCCCCCCGCCCGTCGCCTAAGCGGCAAGCATGACCAATCGGGGTACATCGGTGCTGTCAGGGGGTGCACGTTGCCTTGACCACAGAACAGAACAAGATGCTCCAAGAGTCACTTCCCTGAGCCCTAGTGCCTCAGCTTTACCCACTTCACCTAGGTCTTGCCAGCTTTTAGCAGAACAGATTTTGCCAACTAGAAGAATCATCCTGTTGCAGGACACTAATGTGATCCTGCTCCTTTAAGAACAGAAAGAGCCTGGGGAGCTGAGGCAGAGCTGCACAGCTGCAGGTTGCCCGGGCAGCAGGCTAATGAGGGTATTAGCTGGCAACTGCACCCAGTCAGCTGACCAGAAGGAGGCAGGACCCTGGGCACATATAAGCCCCAGGGCTGGGACTGGCAGGGGTTAGCTCTCTGGCAGCTGCCTGGGGAAGGAGCTCTTGTAGGAAAGAACTACTTAGGGATGCTTGATGGACTGGGCTGCTTCCTGCAAGATTAATAGAGCTCATAAGGTACCTGGGACTTGGAGGCACACAATAAGAGAGAAGTTTACCTCTTTAAAGGGGCAGAGTGCAGCTTCCATTAGTATTGTTATGTTGTAACCCAGGGAGCTTGTTTTTCTGTTGTCTTTTATAACAGTGGACAAGGAAGAGGCTAATAGGGGTGGAGGAGGCCTCAATGAGGCACACAGTTGTGTACAGCCCCAGCACCAGAGTGGTGCAGTCACAGAGGCCAGGGATCCAGTGACAACAGGTGCCCAAGTTAGGACCTGACCTTATCAGTGAGATAATACAGGTACTCCTCACTTAACATCATCCTGGTTAATGTTTTTTGTTATTACATTGCTGATCTATTAGAGAACATACTCTTTTAAAGTCACGCAATGTTTGGTTATAATGTTGTTTGGCCACTGCCTGCTAGTAGATAACTACTGTGACATAACTGGATTTGCTTAACACTGTTTTGCTTAGTCACACTTTTTCAAGACTATAATTATGACATTAAGTGAGGAGTAGCTGTATTTATTTACCACCTGTGAGGCACAGGGCATGGTAAAGGGGAAGTTTTGGAGCCATGCATCTAGCCCATAAAGCTCGAGGTGTTCCGTGAATCATGTACCGTGGAGCGGTACCCAGCAAGGGGTCCAAAAACCCACAGGGTTTAGCAAGGTCCAACAGGACTGTGACGGCGCAAAAGCTCATGGGCAGCTTCCCTATTATTTATTTATACCAACAAAATGTGACAGGCAAGAAAAGAAGGTACCTGCAGGGCAGAACTGACACAGTCATGAAGCCCTAAGGGCATCACTACCATTCCTGGGGACCCTGCACCATGATGCACCCCCTTATCGGGTCATGTGTTCAGCAATTTTAGACCCCCCCCCCTTCTGAAAAGAGGTCTGCACGTATGGTTAAATGCTCTGAAAAATCACACTTGGCAATAAATAAGTTATAAAAGATAGGAAAAAATTTTTTTTTTGCTTTTTAAAAAAGCAGACATTAAAAACTCCAATAACCATATGCTGAGTCACAGATGGAGATAAAAGAATCAATGAACCAAAGAAAATACCAGAATGATTATTTTACCTCATCCCTGCACCCTTAGCTCTAAACTCTAAGAATTCCACTTTTCAGCTTAACAGATTAGAAAGCAACTGTTGCCTCTGGCCTTCCTGCTCCTTGTCTGTCAGCCAGAACACACAGCCTGCTAAAGTCACTGCCTATGTCCAGGAAAACTCATGACATACACTTGGTCCCATGGCAAGACTTAAGTACAGTTTCTTATCTGTTGATTTACATAAATTATCCATTGGAGCCTTGAGGAGCCCATACTATGCACATAACTTCCTGCCCCCATGGGCATATCTGTTTATCAGACCAGAAAGAAGTCTTTCCTGTTTCAGTCATGACCTGATTAACCACTTCCCTACTAAAGAGTATTGGCCAAATACAAAGCATAAAAATTACTTTCATATCAAATACCACATTTCATACAGATGTAATGAGTATAATGCTAAATACAGCTTGTTATTACCTATCTGCAGAGACTACCACATGCCATATTGGTAAAATAAATTCAAGAAAACATGCATGATATCCTATGAACACCTCAAAATACTGTGGGTTCATGACAGTGCCACTGTGCCTACAGAAGACAATTTCTTAAATGTAAAGCAAGATCCCTCTCAGGTATGCACTACATATAAACCATTGCAGAGCCAGGAAAAGTGTGGCATGTATGCTCCATACAAGTTACTTTACTAACAGTGTAAATATAGGGCTTTCTTATTCAAAAGATCTGCTTCCTGTATCTATCCAAGATCAGACCAAAATCCAGCTCTCAGAGGTGGTATTTTTAAATTAACTAGATTCCAACCCGCTAGACTTGGAAAGGTCTGAGGGCCCATGGTGGAAGAAGAAAGGGTTACTTTGAAACACACAGAGATGAACTAGAAACAAACTAGCAGAAAATAATCTGCTGATGATCATAAGACCCCACTTGGATCCAAGAGTGAGCTTCTGGTTTGGCCAGCTTGTTTTTAATAGTTTTTGTACAACCTTATGAAGCTTTCACTTTCCATTCTCACACTTGACTTCCCTCACTCAACTATCTCTGTAGAATAGTGTTTCCAAACCAAATATCCAGCCAAATGCATGAAAGCAATCTTTTAAAGCTCTGCCTAAAATTATACCATTCCCATTCTTCCCTGGTTTATGGCTTCACACTTACCCCTTTTTCTCTTCAATTTTGTGTTCCACACAATGCCTTTCACATAATACCTATTTTATCATCTTCAGTAGGCACAGATGGTCTTTTCCTACACATTCTCTAATTTAAAACAGACTCTGAGGCTAAGTACAGACAGTTAAAAAGCCCAAGGCTGAATCAATTCAGTCTTTGCAGGTTAGTTTAAACTGCAGAGATTAAACTGAAAAACAACTGGATACACATTTACTTTTGATTCAGGAAATGCAGTCACATGCCTGCAATGGCTCAGGCCAGAAGCTGGGGGGTGGGCATTAAAGCACAACTGTCTGGCACACATGGGCTGTGTGTTTGCTTTCTCTTCCTGCTGCCCCCGAGGTCTCTGGGATTTGCAGTCCACAACCACAGCAGCAGGACTCTGCAGGGTTGCTCATCACTTCCTTTTCCTGCTTCCAGGTGCCTCTGGGATTTGTAGTCCACAGTCACAGCCGGCAGTAAGTTTAGCAGGGTAGCTCTGTACTTTGTGGAAGGGAGGCTTAACTCCCTTCTCTCTGGCCCCAGACCCTGGTGGGGGTTTGGCTGAGGGACAGTCCCTTCCTTCCAAACCCTTCTCTGCTGGAGCAGACAGCACAGCATAGCCCAGGGCTGGAAATCATGCTGGAGGCTGTAATTTAACTTGAACCAGGAAGGGATCTGGGACAGAAGTTTCATAAACCAATTTGACCCAAATCAGTTATATCTGATACTACACACAACGATGTTGATCTTAAACCAATTTCAGCCAGTTTGAAACTGATTTATGTGCACTGAACTTCTGTTTTGTTGCAGGTTTAAACCAGTTTCTGATGACTTAAATCAGTTTATGTGTAACTTCTGTCCCTATCCTGAAGTGAGAACCCAGGTCTCCTGCAATAGGGGGGAAAGTGGTGTTGGTGGGAGTCAGTAAGATGTGAATAGGAGTGTTTTAGCAGCTGAAAGTGTAGGGAGAAGTTAAAACACTCCTTTCCCACCCCTTTCCTCCAGCCAGCAACAAGCTCTTTCCCCTCCACAGCTCTTTCTCTCCTACCAGCTTCCTCTCCCTGAATAAAGATCAGGCCTCTGTACAACACTAGTAGGATAAGGAAGAAAAAGTGTTTACCCTTCATTTTCTCTATATTCTTTTCTCTTAGACTGAGCCCTTTTCTAAATTGTACCTTCAGGCCTAGTATCTTCACCAAAAAAACAAGCAAACCTTCTTTCCTGCTCTAGGGAACATCTACACTGCAAACCCTCAAGGATCCTGGTAGACACTCAGAGCAATGAAGCCCATATTTCTGGGTCCTCACTACACTTGTTACCTATGCTAGAACAAGCATTGTGGGTATGCCTAGATACGCATACCCAAGCTAAATACTACTTGTTCCCCTGAAGTGTTGACTTACTTATCTTGCTTGCTTTTCGCCTCCTCTCCCCTGTTGAACTGAGTGGAACCTTTCATATTTTCACCAAGTGAAGCAGTCTTTTTTTTGTGGTGGTTTGATTTTTTTTAATTGCAGTTAAAAATTTTCTTCCCTGGTGTTGGCCTCACATAGAGCCAGGACAAGTCTGCAATGATAAAGCTAATGGTTGTGATGGTCAGTCAAATTAAATCCCCACCTGGACAGTCCAAATAATTGCTGTTTCCCAGAGGCTAAAGTAGAGTTCTACAGAAGAAGGAATTCTCATCACACCAGCTAAAAGATCAGTGTTTCAAAGGACCCCTGCTTACCTAAACCAGGGAGAGGAGAACAGCTCCCCTCTACTTTTAACAGATCAAAGGGATGGATGCTGTCCATCTCCCTGGCAATTTTGTCTTCTGGACATCAAACACCTACTCTCTCTCCAGATGGAAAAGAACTCCTATTCATTTTCCTTCCACTCGCTACACTGGTATTCACTCATAACTTAAGAGGCACTCACAACTTAATCAAAGAGCTTTGGTATCTGACAGAATACTAAGAAATTGATAAACCATCCTGAATTCTCTCGACATTTTAGGTAACTAGATTTCATGTAAGAATATGTCTATAATAATAATAATAATTATTATAATTGTTATTGTTATTAACAACAACAGTTATAATATGATGGGTAGAGAAAGAAAATCATAGCCAACATTTTTTTTCTGCCAGAAAATACATTTTGGCAGAATTCATCATTGCACCAAAGGTTTCTTTTCTATTTTAATCAATCAATACTGACATGAAAGCCTGAAGCATTAAAACACTGAAACACTCTTTACAGAAGACTTAATGACATGTTGGCAACTCAATCATTCTGCATTTATGTTTCTGCAAAATTGAACGGCAGCAGTTAAGCAGGAACCTGCTGGCAAACTGACAAACAACCACCATGAAGCAATTAAATAGTATCACTGGAGGATTTTTCATTATAGATCCCAACGAACGGAAGGAAAAAAAGAGTTTGTGTCCTATAATTCTCCTGGTGAAATGCTTTGTTCTGTAAAAACTGCACATTTCTAATGAGACCTTCGGTCTGAAAAGCCACAGTAAAGCAATGCTTTGTCAATATGTTTCAAAGAAATGCAAGATTGGAAGACATGTCAAAGATTATCAGCTCCAGCAAGCAACAAAGGAGGTCACTACAAGAGACAATCATTCAACACCTGCCCATCTAATACAATGCAAGCACTTATGAAAGATGATCTTGGCTTATGTTTTACAATGCAGCCAGCTTTAATGGAGATGGCAAACATAAATTTAACATCCTACAAGTGTATTCCTGGTGAGAGAACTGCACACCCTTTCATGC
>NW_017728906.1:91716847-91739026 GCF_001723895.1 Crocodylus porosus | reverse complement strand
TTACACTTGTCAGTGCTGAATCCCATCCTGTTCTCATCTGCCCACCCTTGTAACCTGTCAGTAATCCAGCTGACTTGTTCAGTGGATTTGAACTGGAGCCACTGGTTCATCAGTATTTGATGCTATAAATCTATTTAGGTCTGTTTTTCACTGCTATATGAATTTCCCATGTCTATCAACAACAGCTGTTTGGAGGGAAAGAAGTTCCTAACAGATAGGCTTTACTGGAGTTTTTCACTGCTGTATCTCTATACAAAATTAGGATTTTACTCACATTTACTGGGGAGACCCTGGTCACTGACATGCCCTAAGAAAACATGTTATTTTGATGATGGGAACCTTTTGTTTTCCTGTAAGGCAGGGTGAGCTGAGATGAACTCCACATTTGGGCGAGGGAGAGAAGTTACACACTAACCAGTTTAAGTGATCAGAAATTGGTTTATACCTGTATCAGAACATAAGTTCAGTGCACATAAACCAGTTTCAAATTGGCCAAAACTGGTTTGAGATAGACCTGGCTGAATGTAGAATCAGACTTAACTGATGGAGTTCAAACCAGTTTAATGAATTTCTGTCCAGACCCCTTCCTGGTTTAAATTAAATCAAGGTCCCCCAGCATGCTCTGCAGCCCTGGATTGGGCTGTGCTGTGCTCGCTGGTGCAGTGAAGCACAGCCCCTCTGCTCCCTAGCTGGAGCAGGGGTGGGTGGGGGTGTGGCCAGATGCTGGTACCTGGTAAGGTGAAGGGGGCAGGGAAGAGGTTTATTCCTCCCTCCATCCCCTGTTCCACCATTATGAACCCAGACAGGGTCGGACAGACAGAGGCGCAGCATCACCTGCCAGGCATTTTTCCGCTCACTGCTTCAGCAGCAGGGGCATGGCCAGTCCCGGCAGGAGCCTCAAGTGAACTGGCCACGGAGGGAATTTAATTCCCACCTCCCTGTCCTACTGGCACAGACCCAAGCCAGGGCACCACCTGGTGCTCCCCACTTGCTGCTGCAGTGGCAGGGGCAGGGGCATGGCCAGATGCCAGCTGGCATGGCCTCCTGAGGTGGTGGGGGTTTATTCACCCCTGCACTCCTGAGGGACCACAGATGGGGTCTGCCAGCCCTGACTGCTGCCTCTACCAATCACTCCCTGTGTGGGATGAGTAGCAGAATAAGCTCCTTCCTTGCCCCCTCCACCAGATGCCTCTTTCTTCGCCTAAGAAGGCCATGCTGGCTGGCCTCTGGCTGTGCCCTCATCTCCACCACTGAAGTGGCAAGGGGGGAGCGACCCTTGTGGGTCAGAAGCCCCTGTCATGGTTTCCTGGGAGCGCAAGCCTCTTCCTGGCAGGGGGCTGCACTGCGCGTGGGAGCGGGACAGGCAGAGCTGCTGCAGGCTGCATAGGGTGAGTGGCAGCGGTGCTAGGGTGAACTTGGGGGACTATGGCCACCCCTCTGTGCCCCAATGCCACCACTCCCCCTGCAGCACAGCCTCCTCGCTGGGAACAGGCTTGTGCTCCTGGGAAACCATAACGGGCTGCTGCCCCATGAGGGTCAGCTCCTTCCTTGCTGCTCCAGCAGCAGGGGTGGGGGCATGGCCAGAGGTCCCCTTAGGTGAAGGAGGTAGGGAGGGGGGTTATTTCCCCCTTCCTCCGGCATCTCATAGAGGGGGCAGGGAAGGAGCTTGCCCTGCGCAAGGGGCAATCAGCAGAGGCAGCAGCTGGGGCCGACAGATCCCAAGCTGCAGTCCCCTTGGGGCGGAGAGGGGAAAAAACCCTCTCCCTGACCCCTTTGCCTCAGGGGGCCATACCAGCTGGTGTCTGGCCATGCCCCTACTCTGCCACTGCAGCAGCAAGGGGGGAGCACCAGGCAGACCCAGGCTTGGGTCCATGCTGGTGGGATAGGGAGGGGGGAATTAAACCTCCTTCCTGGCCAGTTCACTTGAGGGTACTGCCGGGCCTGGCCATGCACCAGCACAGCTTCCCTGCAGCCGAGGGCTGCTCTAACACCCCTGGCTTCTGGCCTGAGGCACTGCAGTGCTTGCATTACCTGAGTCAAAAGTGAATGTCTATTCACTTGCAGCTCAACTAGGATTACAATCCAAGACTGAACCAGGGTTTCAGTTAGGTTCAACATTGATGAAATGTTAATAAGCTGTTCTCATACATTTGTAACCCAAACTAGTAGAAAATACCTGAGGGAGTCAACCAACACGTGCTGATATCACACTGGGTTTGGAAAATACGTCAGTTTCTGTATATGGCCACTTTCTGTGTATCGACACCAATTAGGAGCACAACAGACTGGAGGGAACATCAACATTGCAAGCAGAACTAACTTCAGACACTCTCCAGATTCCTCAATACACAACAGAAACAGAACTGAAGGTCTCATCTAGCAGACAGGAGAGTACAAATGAAAAATGAAATGAAAACCAGGGACAAGGTCCCTTAACAGTGGGGTAAGGGAGGAAAAAGAACCCCAGGTTGAAAGAGAAAGAGGGACTGCAACTCTCCCTCAATTTGTTCAAGTCTCACTCTTACTCAGTTTCCTCAAGAATGATAATTGCTCTTCTCATTAGCAGAACTGCAGATGCCCTACATCCTGCCTGGACATCGATCTGACATAAGCAGTTCCTGTGCATCCCCTTTCTAACCTCTGCCCATCCCTGATAAGACAGCACCACTGGAGGAAGAGAGGGAGGGAGGAATGGGGACTGTGCTGCACTTCGGCTGTGATGCGGACAACTCATTTGGGGGCCAATTGAAGGGTGGACCTGCCTAGAGTATCATGAAGCCACAAAGGGCTTTCAAATTTGTCTGTCCTTCATCTTCCTGCACTGAAAGTTTCTTGCCACAATGATACTATACAAAGACAATCTTAGCAGGGTGCGGAGCCCAGGGCAAATCAGCCTGTGTAGGGTCCGGATGCGAAGAAGCTGGCGGTGGCCGTGGGGGGGCTGGATGTGAAGCCGCCAGTGTTGCGGAGTCACCACCACTAGGCAGGCCCTGCGGGAGGGGTTGTGGCCACTCTGTGGGGCCCCCCAAAGAGCAGGGCTCAAGGCAGTCACCTCAATTCGCCCCCCCACCCTGCTACTATAGTCTGCGTGTATTGCCAAGGTGAGTGGAACCAGAGGCCCAGGTCTCTGTCGTCCCCTGCAATGAGAGCACAGCTAACTAGAGTAAAAATGTTTTAGAGCACCCTTGAAGAAATTTCAGTGATACACACTAGCACATTACCCATTGCAATTTTTGAATGATTGCTGCACCTTTCCCCTGAAAACAAATCTAGAAGATGTGTTTGTTTACCCCAGCGAATAGTCATTTATCTCATTTTCCCTCTATGAGGTATCTCCAAGTTGAAGCATCACAGGCAACACAGCAGCCTATCGATACCGCCAGGCAAAACAATGACAAATTTGCACTTGAGGGATACACTGTAATTAAACACAAACCTCCAGTACAAGACATTAATAATAATTAAAACATATAATGCCAATTTTATGCCTTGCTGCTCAGAAGCATCATACAAGTCTCTCGATGTGAGAGAGAATTCTGTGGCAATGTGGGGAATTACACCTCCGTCTTTTGATTGGTCCAATGCTCTAACAGCCAGCTGGGACAACACTTCAGAATATGGTTTCCAGTCATGCATAACAGCTTCTCACAAATCACATCAGTGGTATCAGAGAGGATGCAGGTTTGTGTGGTGAAATATACATTCAAAATAACTTATGAGATTGTGGGGACTGATTGAATCAAACTATTAGCACTCAGACAAAGAAACTTTCAAGCCAGAAACACCAGTTTCATCACCAGTTTCAGTTCCCTGTATGAAAAAAGTGATTGTAGATTCTTTATGTGACCATGGGCACATCATACCACTTACCTTGCACTGTAAACTTGGAACGCCAAAGCAGCAAAACGGTTTATTACTTTTTCAAGGATGTTGAAAATGTAGGGGGAGGCAGAGTGGGACTAGAAATAATTGTCTCGCTAGGTCATGTAAGACATCTACAACAGAATCAGAAACAGAATACAGACCTTTTGTTCCTGATCTGGTGCCTTAAGCATAATTCTAAGCAATTTAGAATATGCAGAATGTAATGGTTAATTTTTAAATTTAATCAGGATACAAGGGATGGACTAATCAATGCAGCTCAGTTCCTTGGGGTGGACTAATCAATGCAGCTCTAACAATTTTCTTCAGCATAGGATCTGTGCCCTGTTTAATTTTAAATAGGTATTTGGGTTGTTTTTAGCTTTTAGTCCTAGGAAGAAAAGTGCTTGAAATGTTTTCTGGATGAGAGACCCCATCTACATCAAAGGAGTTGTTGTATCTTAGAGCAGAAGCACCTAAAATGATTTGCAGTCTGTGTTCACATCTGAGTACAGGTATTCTCTTCAGGGATCACCTGTTTTCTCATTATACAACATCTTAATGACAACTATATCAGTTGTTTAAATGGAAAATTAATATCAGAAAAGCTAAATATTTGTAGATTCTTTTAAGGTGATTTTGTACCTAGTAACAGAGAGGAGATCTGTGATAAGCCAGCTTTCAGGATCAGCAAGTTTGCCAATAATCATAGTTTGAGGGTGTCATACAGGGCTTTTTAAAATTGACTATTAAAGTAGAGTAGTTAATTTGACAATAAAAACAGCACTATGAAAGAATGAATACCAAATATAATGCTTCATCTTAACTATAAAGCACCATGCACATTTAGAGTGCTATATAAGCAATAATAAATCATTATAAAAATAAAGCTCAATTAAAGTAAAGCTTCTCAACTTAACTAAAGGCTCAGTAATAACCATTAGGCACTGATCTGGACTGAACTGGAGGGAAAACAGTACTGCTTTGGGAAGACCTTGCTGCTCTAACTTGCTGGAACTTTGCAGAGCTCTTCTGGCTGGAGTGGGAAGTTTCCAGGGCTCTCCATTCTCTAAACCCGTTCCAGGTAGCCAACACCTGCAGGGAGCACTATAAAGAAGCTGTCTTTATACAGGGCCATGTACCAGGAGCAAAATTAACCCAATCACCCAACAGGTTTATGAGGGTAAATCCTGTTTTTAAAAAACAACCTCTAAAGTTGCCTCTGCCTTAGCACAGGGAATGAGGTGAACTCTGTGACCCAGTGATATTTCGCTGGAAAAGGGGAACCCTAGGTTCTGACCCCTACTGCCAGGACTAATTACACATTTTATATTGGACAGTCACTGGTTAAATACCTAAAATAACCCTGACAGCAAGAACCAGAACCCAATATTTCCCCTTCCCCCAGGAGACTGCCATAATGGCTAGCCTACAAAGTCACAGACCCTCTTTGCTTGTTCTGGTGGCATGACTTTGGGTACATTGTGCCCCATTGCTCAGGTATGTTCTCAGTGTCAAAGTCACTGGACATACTCTGATTGTCTATGGAAATTGGGACTTTGGCAGAGCTTGCCTGCTTTGCAACAAAGTGGAGGAGACCACCACCAAGGTGGCCAGTTTGGATTGGTTCTGATCATGCACAGCCACTCGGCATAGGAGCCAAGAAATATTTTTAGAGGCCAAAGTGGAGGCACCTGCTGAATCTAAGTGCCTAAATGGTTTATGGCCACTGACTGGGGTTAATTTGGATTGTGAATTACTGGTAGGTGCCTAAATTCTACCTCGGTCCGACAGGGGCACCTTAGAAGTCAGTTCAGATCTGACCCTCTTGTGCTGAGGAGGAAGATGCAATCTGAGTAGCGTGACACAAGATGACAGTGAATAGGAGGGCTATGCGAAGCTTCGGTCCCTGATTTGATTCAGCAGAGATTTGGCCTGATTCTGTAGCCAAATCTCCAAATCCGAATTGGATCAGGAGACCCTTTAACCTTTCCAAATCAAATCAGAACCCTCTGAAATGATTCAAAGAGAGTTGGCAATTTGTATATAGACACAGCTTTAAATGGTTTTTCTACATACCTCAAGGTACCAGGCAGCTCATGAATGCTGCGACACTGGGGTGGATGGAGCACCCGATAGGAGCGTGGGGGGCTCCCCAGCATGCTCGACAGTAGCCCTGGAAGTGGACTGGAAGCACTTCTGGTCCACTTCCACTGAGCCCCCCATACCCGGCTTGGCAACCGGTGCCTCCTGGGTCTGGGGGGGCACCCAGGGTCACTGGGAGTGGGGGAGGGGCCAGCGTGGACCCAGAAGTGGTTCACCACTGAGTGTGCAGGGGGTCCCCTGCGCTCTTGTGGGATGCTCCATCTACCCCACCATCTCAGGATTCATGAGCCATGCCTGTTACCTCAAGGTATGTAGAAAAGGCATTTTATGGCCGAATCACTCATTCTCTGCATCAGCATCGAATCTTCAGATTTGGGTCTGGCTGAATCAAATCAGGGACAATGATCTGAATCAACAAATAAAATCGCTGTCCCTGATTTGGGCCAAATCCAAATTGAATATGGCCTGTTTCGCACACCCCTAGGGAATAGGTACTCCACAGCTCTGTGGCACTGCCTGTGCACTGAATGGGAGACAACAATTTGTTCATAAAACAGAGAAGGAAAGAGTGTTTTTAATTTTCCCCAACAATGGACTATAGGAATGTAAACTATTCTTCCAAGAAAACAGCATCATCAAGTTTATTTGTAGTTTATATTCAGACTCGACTTGTATGGTTCTTTATAAGGCCTGTGTTTATGCAGACCACAATTCAAAGCATGACAAACTATTCTGTACTTGGCACTGCAGTTCATGGCTCTAGCATGCCTAGAATAGAAACTGTAAACCTTATGTTTCATCACCTGAAACACACATGCATATGGGTTCTGTTTACCAAAATAAGATTTTCTACCTACACTTACTCCAGCTGTATAATCAGACCCTGAATGGCTTCACCCTTCACATATCTGAGTCCCACCCAGCCTATCAGCTAGGCCTAAAGTACTGAGTCCATCCCTCTTTCCTAGTAAAGCATTTGTTTAAAACAAAGTATTCTCAAACTACATGTACTTCTACTTTACAACATGCAGTTGTTCAGGTCAGGCTAGATTTCTAACTGTAAATTCACCACTATCACTGCTTAAAGAATTCATGGGTAACATGAACCAGCTGTTTACTCATGTCAGCATAAAGTCTACAGTGTTGTCCAAAACCCAAAAGTTTCCAGTTTCTGTACTTCTTAATAAGATATGCTATAAGCACAATGTAGGCACTGTGGGTCAAATTCTGTTTAATTATCTTTGTGTCATCTTATTAATTTAGATGGGGTGTCATGGAGTAACTGGCCATACAATTTGGCCTTTCATCTGAAAACTGACCTTCTCCTCTGAGACCAAGCTCAACAGTTAACAATCTCCAACAAGCATACATCTAGTCATTTTCTATTAGATGGTGATGGTCTCTGGAAGAAGTACAGCACATCCTGTACACGGCATATTGAATGTCTGTCTCTTCCATCCATTTGCCATTTCTCCCCAACTCAGATCAGAATATCTCTTGGGATCCTGAGGAAAATTATTCATCTGAGAACTAAATTTTAAGCCCAAGTTTACATTTAATGGTAGCTACATGTACAAACCCTAGAACAGAATTTAGTCTAAAGAGGAGGTTCCAATAATGCGCTACAAATATTTTTGAAGTGTACAACGTAGTTTTGAAAGAATCCTAGATTAAATATGATGCTCCAGTTTCCTTAGCAAGGCAAACTCCCACTGAAGTACATATCGAACAGGGACATCAGGATTTGATACTTATTAAAAGAGAAAAGCCTAAATTTAAAAAATCTTTCAATGTAAATTAAACACAGTATTACTGCAAGGTGCTATGTGAGCAGTTTCGAGAGAGAAGACAGCAAAGTTGACTAGGTATCTCCTGCCAAAACCACACATTCAGACCCGTTTTATAAAACAAATAGAAGCTCCCTGTAGGCTCCATAAAAAGTCTACACCAAAGTATAAAATGAAACCTTATTACACAGACACTCCGGCAGCTTATATTTAGGGTTGCCTTGTGTTTTGTACTCCTGGCTTGGTTTGAATTCTTTAAATAAACATAACATCAAACACTGATCAGTCCCAAAATGAGAGTATTTGAGTTGACAACACAACTTGATTTTTTATAACTCACTGCTAAAATCCAACCTTTTTTAAAAAAAATTCACATGAATTAAATAAGTCTTTTCCTGAAATTTTAACAATGCCCTGTTTTTTCAAACTTCTCCTCCCCTTCACAATGGCAGCATTTAGGGACTTGGAATTTTATATAACATTTTATGCATCAGGTCACAACAAGAGAAAACACTTGGGAAAAAATACTAAAAATATTAAAAAGCAACCTACAATGTACTACCCGCAGGACAATTCCCCTTTTTTCTACGTTATCCCTATACCTCTCCTGCCCACTTTGACACCCCAGGTTTTTCAGATCCTGTCTCCCTCTGATTGTTGTCCAAAATGGCTTGATTGTTCCCATGGCAACAGCCCTTGTACATCACCCTAGAGAGGTCTGGATGCTCCATATCCAAAAGGCTTGCTATGGTTCATTGGAGGAGAGTTTCCTCAGACAGCCGACAAGCAATTTACTAGTCAGAGGTGGTGTTTCCTTCACCATACACAAACTCCACTCTAACAACTTTCACTGCAAGCCATCCCTCTCTTATCATATTTGAGAATTTAACAGAGAGTAAGAACGGGGAAGTCCACAGACAAAGCTGTCTAAAAAACAGACCTGGCATTTGCCACATACAGGAAGCACAATTGCTGTGTGATGACCAGGGATCCTGGTTTTCTCTGATTTAAAAAAAAATCCCAATTTTTGGTTAAAAAAAAGTAACCCCAAATCCACATTTTTCCGTGATAATATCTATACATTAGTGGTGTTTCATTTAAATCATGGAAAAACATGGATTTGGGGTTACTTTTTTTAACCAAAAATTGGGATTCTTTTTTCTTTTAAATCAAGGAAAACCAGGATCCCTGGTCATCACAGACTATTTCTAATATAATAAAGGGCTTCGTCTGTCTGTCTGTCTGTCTGTCTGTCCGTAACACTTTTAGCCAACTGTGCATGCGCCACTGAGGGAGCGGGCAATGATTGGCTGCGTGGGCCTTGGCTGTGCAGGCTCAAGTTTGAGCGGCTGCCAGGGGAGTTTGTGGTGGCGGTGGACATGCCCCAGCTGCCCGAGCAGTGTGGCTTTCCCACACCTCCCTGCCTGAGGGTGAAAGTGGGGGGTCATGCTCCCCCCCCACTGCCCGTCCCTGATGCCTCCCAGAACAGCTGACAGAGAGGGAGGGAGGGAAGTGAGGTGGAGGGTCATGGTGGCAGCTGTTGTTGGAGCTGGGTAGTAGGGAGGAAGGGGAATGGGAAGGGGGCCCTGACAACAGCTGGCGGGGAGGAAGAGGCAATGGGGAGGGAGGAAGGCTGCGCAGGCCTGGGCAGGCACGGGGTGGGGGGAGGCAAGCGGGGGTCATGGTGGCAGCTGTTGCCAGGCAGCACGGAAGGAAGGAAGGAAGAAAGGGAGGGAAATGGGGAGGGGGTCACGGTGGCGGTGCCCCCCTGCCGCCTGGCCCTGACAACAGCCAGCAAGGAGAAGGAGGTGGTGGTGGGGAGGAAGGGAGGGATGGAGAGGAGGGGAGGTGTGGGGAAGCCCCTCTGCAAGGTGGAGGTGGGTTGGGGGAAGGAGCCGCTGCA
This sequence comes from Crocodylus porosus, assembly GCF_001723895.1. Taxonomy (NCBI): domain Eukaryota; kingdom Metazoa; phylum Chordata; order Crocodylia; family Crocodylidae; genus Crocodylus; species Crocodylus porosus. Next base: position 91,729,369 of record NW_017728906.1, on the reverse strand, counting down.
CTGGAGGAGGAGGTGGCGGTGGTGGGAGTCTTTACATGGCCAGACCCGAAGGGTGAGCAGGAGGGCCATGTAAACACTCCCTGAAATCTGTCATTCTTGACAGGCAACTAGCTAGTATCTATATATTAGTGGTATTTAATTTAAATGGAAATGGTTTTTATTTCACAGAAAAATGTGGATTTGGGGTTACTTTTTTTAACAAAAAATCGGGATTTTTTAAAATCAGAGAAAACCAGGATCCCTGGTGATGACTCTCCATGAAAACTCTCTTGTGGCTTAATAAAGGGAGTCTCTCCAACATATTATCAGGTCTTTTAGGCTATGACCTTGCTGACAAGGGTTGAGAGATTCCTCTGTACATTAGCTGTGCTACTCATCTTCCTCTGCTTGCTTCCATTTTGAAACGTTGAAATAACAACAAAACCCTGAGATGATCAAGGGAGTGGAAGACAGGAGCTGAGGAAGAAGGAAAGGGTGAGAGGACACCTGAAGGCAACAGGGCTTCTGGGAATGGTATAATGAAAGTGATGATGACAGGAACAAAAATATATACTGGTGAATGCAGGAATTTGGGGAGTATAGAGAGAGATTGCAGAGGACAAGGAAGCTGAATGGGACTGTGAGGGGCACGTTACCAGGTGGAGAAGAGACCTAATTTTTTTTAATAATTAAATAAAGAGCAGGCAAATCTTCACATTCCAAAACTTAATTTTCTGTCATTTCTGTCACTTAAAATCTAAGGAATTCACTGCTTGGGCAGCATGGGCCACGTCATCAGCCTGAGTCTATATATTGTACTTAAAGTATGTCTGTTAGCAAAAAAAAAAAAAAAAGCATATTCATCTTACTGAGGTCAATTAAGGTTATGCCAGTGTAATGGTAAGGATCATATTTATATACTGGCAGGGAAAAAACATTGACTGGGCAGCTGAAGGTTCAGAGTGTGTGGGGGATTTATGATGCTTCTAGAAGAGGTTTGTGAAGTGAGGCAGGTGAAAATGTAGTAGGATGATAGGATCTGGCTTTGGGAAGTCTTAACTCTACCTTAAAGTTTTTGGGGAAAAATTTATATATCATCCTGGTTCCCCCTTTTCAGAACAAATGGTAATAATTTCTTACCCAGTAACCAGAGCTCCACATCATTAAATGTCCTGTAAACAAGCTATATGTGAACCCTGTAATGCTTAGCCAGCCACACTCTAATTAACTCAATACTCAAATCCTGTAATTTTGCACAGAAGGTACCCTGTGCTTTCATTATGTTGCTTTTATCATGTGTCTTATACTAAGTTATAGAGCCCAGAAGGTACCTCTTTTTGTATCATCTTGTTCACATTGCATGATCTTGCACAGTAAAACTGAAGATCCATTCCATTTTGCCCAAAGTTGTCATCAGGCAATAAGCACGGTCCCCGGGTGCTTTAAAAAGTGCTATTAACAGTTCCTTAGAGATCAGATTAGCAGCTAATCAATGCTTCAGCTGAAGTTGCAGGAGTGTCTAAATACAGCATAGGCGGCATGCCATATGGAACAAACTAACTTATTTACTCCGTGGTTTGGTTGTAAAATTTCAATAGGTGAATCAATTCCCATGACACTGCATAATATTTACAACTGGATCTTATTCATCAACATGGTACTCACATAAACAGCTCACATTAATCTGGTTGCATAAAAATAGCAAGTGATTTTTCTTGCACTGGGACAGGCTTTAGCATCTCCTAACATTTTTTTTCTCACTAGCCATAGAGCTGAAATATTCTTGGCTCAAAATGCCAGTGTGAAAGCAGTTAGCTCATCCACACACAAATCATGTGAACAGCCCTGCAGCATCTTCACTGTTTCAGGGCTATAGAACATCACATCTGATCTGTGCCAATGTTTGAAAAGATGAACCAGGTAACAGTCTTACCAGGAATTAAACACAGATTATTTTTTCCATTTGCCATTCTTTCTCTAGTAATAGTAAAATTATGGATAGAAAATTATCCACTAAAATGCAGATTTTAATTAAAAAACCCCAAAACACTGGCTTTCAATTCAATTTGGTTTGTGGGAATTTTTTTAACCAAAAACTGCCCAAGATTTTTACACTTCAGACTTCCCCCACTCCTCCAACCACAGAGGCATTTGCAACACCTGACTGTTTTATCTTTTCATCCAGATTCAACACATAATGACTCATTAGCTACAATTTACAGACATACACTCACTTCACAAAGACAATTAAGAAACCACTTTAAAGTCTAAATCCTGCTGACAGGACAGACTGGCACCTTCTTGTACACACACATTAGCCTGCCTACTGCCAGAAGGTCTTTAATCAACTCAGCCTTTGATAAGTGTTCAGCAGGTCGAGGAGACAGCATGCTACAACATTGACCTGCACCTCTGACAATCTTTGAATACTGAAGAGGTCAAAGAGCAACTCACATTCTTACATTTCAAACTGTCTTTTCCTAAAAGCAGGACAGGCTCCCTACAGATGACGGCTCCTATTAAAACAGATCAGTTTTCCCTTTAGCTGGCATGGACTCTACCATCGTTTTGATCTTACAAAGCAACAGTAGTTAGAACAGGCAAAGAAAACCTCAAGAAAGATACCAGCATTCAGAATGCAAATGAGGCTTTTATGTCATTCCACTGAATCCCTTTAGGGGAGAGAAAAGTTGATCATCAACAGTATGTGGGTCAAAGTTATGCCTAGAGCATCTTTTCTCAGTTTTTCTCCTGCTGATAAATTACAGGGATCTCTGGTGCTTTTGCAGGTCTTTGAACACACAATCCCTTCCCATAACAGCACCAACAACAATAAAATTAATCTTCTTCACCCAAATCCAAGAGTTTCTGAATGCCACTTTCTCCAAGTATAGTCTGAATAATAAAAACAAATGCCACAAGTTTGAAGATGACTCATGCTTTAATGTCTGTGCCACTCCTAATTAACGGTACAAGACAAGCACAGGCTAATGTTCCCCTCTTGGATTTTTTTGTGCGTTATCACCACCATCACTATTTCCACTGCAGTAGCAATCAAAAGCCCTGCTTGGGGGCTGGCATAATGGACCCCTGATCTAGACCGGGTGCTACACATTACAAATTATACAAAAAAGACAAGAGCTATAAGCTAGGGCTGTCCAAAATTTCAGCAACCGTTTCATTTCAGAGGTGTTTCGGCCTGTTTTGCCACTCGAAACACCAAATCCAAAATGAAACGTAAGGCTCTGAAACATTTCCGAAACTAAACATTTCAGAAATGTTTCAGATGTTTTGGGGCCATGCTTGCAGGGAAACAGAAACTAAAAAGGAGGAGAGGGAAGAGAGGTGGGGAAGGACTGCTCTGATATGGACATCTGTAGCTGGCCAGCATCTGCAATCTGTCCCTGAGGTGCCTTTCAATCCCAGTGCTCTGGAGGAGGGATGGCAGCCTGCTATCATCCTGCATGCAAATCCAGGGGCCTGCACGCTCTGGGAGGAGTCTGGCACAGCCCTGCAAACCTCCGGGGGGCCACAGGCCCCCAGATCTGTCTGCAGGACAACAACATGCTGCTACTGGCGGCTGGGGCCAGCACCATCACCTGAGTCTGCTTGGTGTAACCTGTGCCGAGCAGAGCCGGGGGAGCCATGGGAGAAGCCCACATGGCTGCCCTGCCCAGCCCATCCTCCTGGCACTTAAAAAAAGAAAAGAAAAGAAAGCTCTGCTTTCACTAGCTGCAGGAGTGGTGATTTGGGCCTCTGGGCACTTATGACAGAGCCCACCCCACACAGCATGGGGCAGTGGGGGGGCCGCAGGGATTGCCCCCCCCACCACTTGGCACCTGCACAGCAGCTGCCCCATGGCGCAGGTGGAGTGCAGCTCAGCAGTACACTGAGCGCTGTCTGGGAGCTGGGGAGGCTCCAGCAGTCACCTAGAGCCTGGCAGTACACTGCCCCACTGGCTCCAGCTCCCAGACAGCGCAGAGCCCCCTGGAGTCAGGTAGATTCTAATGATGAGCTATGAAGTCAAATGACTCCCTCCCTGCTGCCTGACTAGCAATGCTGCTAGTTTTAAACTTTGGCTGGAACAGGAACCAAAGCAGAGGGTGCAACTGCACCATTGCACATCTGCCTCTCCCTTGCCCCCTGTATCTGCTCCTCAGTTAAATGAAACTGCTACTGACTTCCACTGGTGTGGTGTGAGAAGTGAGGGGCCCCCATTACAGATCTTTTGCTGGTTATGCCATGCTGCATTGCAAATATTTTCATTGAATACTATCATAACAATTTCTCTCTCATATATTTATATAAAAATTAGCTCATGTAAAATATTTACTTGTCAAATTGTTTGTTAACTGATGTATACTGTAAAAAATAAGGGATCTATCATAATTAGATGCCTGTGCTTATTTTTGTTTTGAAGGTTTAATGAGATCACTCCTAAGCAGATGCTTTTACTGCAGTGTTTTGCTACTGAACAACAAACACTTGCTTTTATAATCAGAAATAAATGGGCATCTTAGCACTAGAAAACGCTGAACAATAGAGTGATATCAGTACATATCTTCTGTTCTGTTTCTCCATATTTTTTTATAGTAGTCATGATTTTATCATTCATTCACTGAGTAGACTTTCTAAGTGCACAGCTTAATGGCTGCTATTCATCCCACACTTATTAACCCAATGACTAAGCCTGGTGGGGGGAAAAAACCAAACACCAGCTATCAGGTGTCATCTCCTCCCCTTCTCTTCACATCTCATTTTCCTCTATTCCAGATTCTGTAATAAAGCACAGCACAACTTTTACTTTGTTCTTAGGGGCTGTTTTTTCTTCCCCTGCACTTCTTCTCACATTATTGCTGTCTCTCCTTTGACTGGGTTCTCTCCCTCCTCCCCTGTATTTCTCCTCCATCAAACTCTCTTTGCAGTATTTTGTTTTACTTTTCTAACTCATGCTATCAGTCTACCTCCTACCATATTCTTGCACTTGAGGCATTTAGAAATATTACCAGATACTTACCATATTAGATAGGTGCAGACATTCACTTCAAACAGTCTGGCCCTGATTTAAAATAATTCAGTTAAATCAATGCACTCCCTTGGTGTTGGCACACATGCTTCAGAATAAAAGTGTCCTGTTTCTATTTGTCTTGAATCTTTAACAAATCGATTTAAACAAAAGAAAATTAGGGCACTCTTTAGAAAGAGCCTCCACACATTAGTCAGTGTTGCACTGACTAATTTAACTTGGTGCTCAAATTGTTAGTAGATCAGCACAAATATTAGTGTGCAGAACAGAGGTCAGATCATAGAAATCAAAGAGAAGTAGGGCTGGGATGGACCTCCAGAGGTCCTCTAGTTCAGTGGTCACCAACCAGTGGATCTAGACCTTGGAGCCTCTTGTGGTAGATCTCGGAGCCCCTCGGAGTTGATCCAAGGCTGGGGTAGGGGGCTGAGTGCCTGCATGCATGCACGCACATGCCCCAGCCCCAGCCCAGCAGGTCAGTCTATGAGGCAGGGAAGGGATGGGGGCTAGATCAAGGCCACTGCAGTGAGGGACAGTGCTGTAGAGGCAGGAGCAGGGGTAAGCTGAGTGGGGCCCCAACCGGGTGGGACTTACCTGCTGGGGAGGCATGCCCCCAAATATTTTTCCCCCTCTTCCTTGATCTGTCCCCCCCTTCCCACTCCCCACAGACTTACCTGCTGGGTGGGGAGGTGGGGGTGTGTGTGGAGGCAGCACACGGTAGATCTTGGGTTCCTTTTAAATGTCAAAGGTGATCTCCTACTTAAAAAGCTTGGAGACTACTGATCTAATCCAACCCCCTGCCTGAGGCAGGATTGTCCCCATCCAAACCATCCTATACAAATCCATAATCTGACCTCTTAGTAAAACTACCATCAACCCTGACACAACACAAGAGATAACACCTTAACCTGCCACAGATAAAGCAAAGGGACCATGGCAGCCAATGTCCTGCTTCTGTAAAAGTCCGTTAATATGCACTCAAGAAATCCCTGGTAGAGGGCCATGCCCCCTGCTACAGAGGAAGGCAACCCCCCCTGCCCTCTCCTCCCCAGTCCATACCAGTCTGATCCTAGGGCAAAAATCTTTCCTGGCCCTGAACATGGCAATTGGTCTGATCCTGAGTGGAGGGGCAATATTCTCTATCTAGGAACTTCTGGCTTTGGTCCCAACAGGAGCATTGGCACTCCCCAGTCAAAATCCCCAGGCTTGGCTGCAGCCATATCCAATGCCTCTGAAGGAAACTTAAAAAAACAAAGAGGTTACAAGTGTCTTGATGAATGCACTTCATCACTCTTCACTTCAGCCCTTGTCTACGTGACAGTTCTGCTGGCAGAGCAGTGTCACTGAGTGGAAATCACACCCAGCTGCTGAAGACAGCAAGAGGCAGCTTCATCAGTCAAGGATCAGTGGTTTGGGGGAGCTGGTATAGCTCTGGTGGCAAACAAGCTCAGAGCTGTATCCACATCAAGGAGCTGTAGTGCTGCTGCCATAGTGAAAGCAGCTGCAGCTGCTGCAGTGCAGACTCAGCCAGTCTGTCTATCACACCAATATTCAGGGAAGGGAAACTATAAACTTACATGGGCCTTGTAGAAGCTGGTGGATGAGCCGCTGCAGCTTGTCCCCACCCAGGGACCCCACCCACAGTGGTCTTTACATGAGCATATCCACTAAGGATCAAGCCATTCTACTCTCTTCTATGCCTGAGCAGATTCAAACTGATATCTCCCAACTTCTTGGAGAACAGTCTTGTCAGCAGGTCATAGGGTATCAAACAGTCATTGGATGAAATACACAATACAGTCATTGTAGCAAGGACTAGAACCTACGAGTGTCCTGATTCCCAGTTAGAGACTGAGGCTCCTCCTCATACTCTTCTTTTTGGGCCAAAGAACCTTTTATTTTTTCTGTTCAACTGGGGAAGCCCAACCCAGGCTAACCTTTAACCTGGTAATAAAGGCATGAGAGTTACAGCTGAGGATGGTGTTGAATCCAGGTCTTGCGTATCCTGGGCGAGTGCTCTAAACAGTGAAGTTTTGCATAAGAGAAGGATGTGAGCACCTCCTGTGATCATGGAACAAAGTAAGGGTGTGGCTCTTGCTCCTTTTTGAAAGCAAGGTTTTGAGTGTCTTCGGGAGGGCACGTATCCTAGGGAGAAGGAGCCAGACAAAAGATACTCTCCTGCTCTGAAATTTTCCATATGGGGAAGCAAATTTCCTGTAAGGTGGTTTGCCCTTCTGTGAGCTGACAATTTTGAGTCTTCTCCTGTGACACCTAACTCTCTGCAAGCATTGCATAAGGGCCTTGTTACATGGTCATTTTGAATGGCTCCTGGAGCTCTTAATTCCTAGATTGTCCACACGCTAACACTTTAAAGTGTTTTTAAGTACTTGTTATGCAGCTCAAAGTTACATCATTCCACGGCAGGATTCTTTCTGATCCACACTACCCAGCTCCTGTTCCATTAGGACACAGACAGACCTGCAGCTCCCTGCTGTAACTCATAGCATTTTACAGGAAGTGCCATGAGTTACAGCATTGCCCCCGACCCAACAGATATTCTCTGTTGGGTCTGGGGGGGCTGGTGAATTGAGCTCCAGTTTGGAGCCTGCTGCATGTCTGGAGCCTCAGGGGGGTCCCAATCCATCTGCCCCCCGCTCCAGTGCAGTCTGGACAAACACTAGACAAACCCCACCCCCTTCCTCCTCCCTGCCCCCCATTCCTGAAGACAGCATTGAGGGTAGGGCTGGGCTGCATCAGCTTAGCCCTGCTCCCAGCACACACTGGCAGAAGTTAATGTAAGCATGCTGCTTTGCAGCACCTTCATCTGAACCCCCATGTAATGAATGTTCATTTCGTGCATGATCAGGCACTTTTAAAGTGCTCTGCAGCTATGCACTTCTGTCAGGGTATGACTGTAGAGCACTTCAGTGGGCTGATCACATGACAAAATGTCACTTCTGTCAATGCCCTTAAGTTGTGGTCACTCCCCACAGATGTGCTACCCAAGCTGAAGTCCTCTAGGATCCCAAGATCTCTCATACTCCTGCCTGTACAGCATGAATAGACGTCTGTCCTGGTTCACTAACTCTCTAGTGGCAACTCACAGCAACAGCTCCTAGTCCTGACCGTGTTCAGCAGGCCTCTAGTGGCAAGTCACAGCAGTGAAGGTGGGGGACACCCATAGAAGGTTTCTAGACAAAGAATCAACATTTGTGCAGCTTGCAGCGTAAGGTGTAACAAGGCCCTAAGTGAGATTATGTGCCCAAATCAGGACTGAGGATTCTGGTATGGGAGCTTGGCACCTCAAATGTAGGTGCTTTAACACTGTACTTCACTGGTTAAATATAGGAGAGCTAAATTTCATTGTCCATAAAACTATCAGCCTACCCTGAATAAAATTATGAACACATCTTATATTTTAGTCACATCAAAGTCATTCAAGCTTTCTTTTCATATTCTTTATTTTTTTATTATCCAACTAAAACCCATCAAAGCAGTTATATAGCTTTGTGTACATCTTCTGACTTCAGTGCCTATCTTGGAAATAAAGGGGTGTGTGTGTGTGTGTAGGGATGTATATATGTATGTATCTCTTGTGAAACTGTAGTAAATCTTCAGCATAATGTGGATTTTGCTCAAGGGACTTTTATCAGTGCTACCTTCCTCAGCAGAGCTGCTACAGTTTGCTGCAAAATACCTGATTCTTTGAGCAGATAATGCTTCAGGAATGGAAACTGTGAAAAAGCTTTAGGCTTGTGAAAGACCTAACTCTATGTGATGGTACCTGGCAGGCTGGGTTCCTTGCTTGTGGTGATGGGAGCTAGTTTACTGACTCTTGAGAAAGGGAGAAGAGAAAGCAAGGCAAGATAATATCCATGTCATAATACTCTTTTCCTTCTACCATCTTCCTCTTTCCTTTCCTTTGCCTGCTAATATCAGATGCTTACATGAAACAGGTGATCTATTTCAGATCCACAGAAGTATTATCAGAGGATGAGTTTGTTGGGAAAACGGTGCCCACTCTGAAATGATGGATGAATCCTACTGGTAATGTTCACTGTGTCAGCTATTATTCTATGACAGTAACTCAAATGCAAGTGCCTAACAGTAAAGATATGGCCAAAAATATAAGCCAAAAATATAAGACACTCTAGGGCAACTATGAGTCCAATATATATTGGAAAGAAATCAAACCCTACGACAAAAAATGTTCTAAGTTTTTTTTTCCCATTCTATTTTCACTATGAATCAGTTGCCATTAAATTAATATATCTGAGAATACAAAGTGATAGAATATTTGAAAAATAATCTTTTCAGACAAGTTAATTTCAACAGAACTTGAAATGTGCTGATTACAATGGAAAGTTCCTGTAGATTAAACTCTAGAAAGCAATTAATCAGTTTTAATGATGTCCAGTCAGGACAATGCTGCTTAAAAGAGATCAAGCACATTTATCCTTGAGCAGATTCAACATAAAAGGGCAAATGCACAGTTTAAGATGTTCCTCTCCGTGTTTGCCAGTATTAACATTGGTGGGGCATATTATCAATGTTCTTTAAACTACTATCATTATGCACAGACAAAAACTGCTTTATGCACATACATTATCTGCATAAATTAAAATAACTTGTATTTGTAAGTGGAACAGCTGGTTTGGAGTTTAATAGTGAATTAAAGGGGTCCAGAAAGTCTCTGTGCATCTGGGATTAGTTATGAGTGAAAAATCTGGTATCTTTAAAGCCAACAGCACATGTATTCAGCATAAGGATCCACAAATGCTGGATCTGTTGCCAAAAACATTGTAAAGGAAACTGACTGCATGCATTTTTCAGAGAAAACTAAGAAATATGCTCAGAAGCACAACACAGACTAGTGGTCCCGGGTGAACACTTCATACAAACCTAGGTCCCATTATCTAGAGACTCAAGTCTTATTGGAGGTCAATGGGACAGCAAAATAGCAGCCTCCTCAACTGTAAAAATCAACTGCATTGTAAGCAAAATAGCTACACAGAACCATGTAAAGTTGTAAAAGGAAAAACAAGGGAAATGTCCCTCTTTATTCATTCAAAACATTTAAAAAGTTCAGTCTCACTCCCTGAGGTAATGAATTTGCATAATAGAGATTATATATGATCTATATAATACGGATAATGGCATCTATATAACCAGGAGCACTGTGACACCTTCCCTGTATTATTACTTTAGGCATTTTTGCCTACTGTGTTGCGGAATTTCTGATATTAGCAGCAAAAATTGGGTTAATCCACCAGTCATTCACAACTGGAGATCTAGATTCAGTTCCTGGTCTACATGACAAGTGATAATGAGTTTGGTTATTGACTCTCCAGCGGACATTTGTTCACATTACTAAGCAACCACATAATTTGGCAAGAAGTGCTAAGTATGTACTAAGAAGAACAGGGGCCAATTTCTTAAATGACTTAAACTCTACACAATCTCATTTAAATCAGTGGAACAAATTCACCCCTAATGTAGGTATGTTTAAGTATATCAGACTTGTATGTGGTTTGGAACATTACTGAATTTGATTCCTGGACTAAGAAAGCAAACAGGGATGTTGCAGTTCTGGTCTGAAACCACTGGCAGAGGGAGGTGGAGAAAAATCTCATAGGACCTGCATTCCTGCACTATGTCAAAGCATAGCTATGATTGTTTAAATTTAATTAATGAATCTTCCCTGAAGCATCTATAGGGTTGAAACCCCCAGGCAATACAAATTATGAGTCAAGCTTCAAAAAAATCACAAGACAGGCTGAAAAAAAAGTGGAATTTAAAAGAAAATAAATATGGAGGGTGTTTTTTTGTTTGCCTTCTAGTGTTGGAGTTTTTAGGGTTTCTGCCACTAAGCTTTTGAATGCTATAAACTGATTTTATAAATATGTGAAAGTGAGGCCCCATCTTCATGTTAAACTTAAGGCATGATTAATCAGTCAATCACGCCTTAAGTCAGGAGCAGACAATTATTTTGTGTGGAGGGCCGCTTACTGAGTTTTGGCAAGCCATCGAGGGCCGCATGACAGGCAGCCAGAGGCAGATAAATATTCATTTTCTAAAATTTTTAGGGGCCCCATGGGCCGGATAGAATGGCCTGGTGGGCCGCATCTGTCCCTCAGACTGTATTTTGCCCACCCCTGCCTTAAGTGGTCACCCAGCTACATGTTCATTTAATAAATGGTGCAATAAAAAGAGGAATAAGCTACACAAGTTATTCTGCAAAATATGTGTAATAACTTTGTAGCTGTTCATGCCATTAATTGAATCTGTGTCCAGGGGCCCCTTTGGCTGGGAGCCCCATCAGCTGATTGGAGCTCCCAGCTGGGAGAGTGACCATGTGCACCCCTGAGCCTGGGAGCTCCCAGCTGACACTTTAATTGTGGTGTCCCAGTTACTGGGGTGCAAGAAACACCTCCACAGCTAGGAGAAAGCGTCAGCTGCAGTGTCCCAGTCATGGGGGTTGACGGTACACTCCTGCAGCTGTGAACCCTGTCAGCTGAGGGGGCTCCCAGCCACAGGAGCTTGCTTTTTGCTGGTGCAAGGAAAGCCCAGGATTGGGTTCCCTTTGCACTAGCAATAAGATGTGATGGGATCTGATTTGCGACCTCACAATCATGCCTCCTGTCATGCATGTGTGGCATGGCAGAAAGAGCAATTGTGTGGATTGTGCATTAGATCCCATTGTGCCTTTACTTGCATATGTAGAGGGGCCCTGAGAACTTTATACAGTTACATGACTCCATGAATGGAGCACTGTATTTGCTATACATTTTGGTTTGTTTTCATGAGAACATATTGTTTATGGGGGTGGGGAACATTGAGAGGTTAGTCTAAGCTACATAGATTGAACCGATAAACAAGTGAGCAGACATTTACTTTTGATTATGGACATGCAGCCACATTCTTGCAGTGGCTTAGACAAGAAGCTGAGGGGGCACCACAGCATGCTTCCCTGCTTGGCTGGAGCAGAGAGCCTGGGGGAGGGTGGGTTTGTGGGGGAGGTACAAAGCATCCTGGGATGCTGGCAGACTGTGAGTTAACGTAAATCTGGAGGGGATCTGGGACAGATATTTAATAAACCAATTTAAATTAAATCACTTAAGTCTCATACTACATTCAATTAATTTAAACACATTTCAGGCATTTTGAAAGTGGTTTATGTGCACTTATGTTGTCTTACACATTTGAACAGGTTTCTGATTACTTATATTGGTTTATGTGTAATTTCTGTCTCTGCCCCTTTTGAAAAAAGGTCAGATTCTAATGTAGGGGTGGGCAAAATACAGCCCGCAGGCTGGATCAGGCTGGATCCGGCCTACCAGGCACTTTCAGCTGGCCCGCAGGCACCCACCACCAAACTGTGCCCCGCCCAGCCCTTCCACCCATGAGGGTGGGAGTGTGGCCCTCACATATACCCCTCCCCCCCCTGCAAACATACCCTGCTGCACTTCACTCCCACCCTTTTGGGCAGAAGGGCCCAGCCCAGCCCAGCCAGCAGCAGC
>NW_017728906.1:91701107-91715482 GCF_001723895.1 Crocodylus porosus | reverse complement strand
CTTATAGCATCAGTCTCATCCTGATGAAAAAAATACTGGAAAGTATGTTCCAATTCCAACGCAAACAATGTGCACATCAGCAGATCATTTTCTTTGTGGGGGTGGTTGGTGGTTGAATAAATTTGGAATGACTGTAAATCAGGAAACAATTTGTCAGCCAATTCCTATTCTTTTTTTTGGCATTTGAGTCTCCTGGGGAGAGTAGTGGCAGCAGTGAGGAATTTATGTCTGATCATTCAGGAATTTTATGAATAAAAAAAGATAAAGTTCACTTATGGAGAGTTAGAGAGGTAGGAAAACTTGCCCTGCCGGAACCAAAAATGTGTTTGTTTTTAGGGAAAAGAATGTGGTAAGGGGCAATGCTATTCATAAATAAGAGCCAGTAAAGTTATGTTGAACATCAAAAGAGAGATACAATTTACAGTTAAAGGCTCCCTAGTAGAGTGAAAATCCCTATACTGCTGCTCCAGTTTTTCAGAGAATGAAAAAGTTCTGAGGTCTGAGACATCAAGGAAAATTAGGTGAATTTGAAATTCCATTTCACAGACTGCAACATTCAGCAAATTCACTGTGCACTTTCAAGTAAGACAGAAATTGGATAGGACACTGAGTCCCATTCTTTCTAGTACAGCCCTTGCGTTTCAGTTGTACAGTATTTTTGAAGCTACTGGATATGGGCAGTAACAAATACACAATTAAGGTAGAAATTCAGGCAAAAAATGATATAGCTTTTCTGATTTGTATCCAACTCTATCAAAATATCAAATAGTACAACCAAAGAGTGACAGAAAAAAAAATCTGCTTTGATCTAGGATGTTTTTAGGGTGATACCAAACATTCCAAGAGCATGAAAAAGTAACAAAGAGAGGAAGACCTCTACTGCGCAGTCTGGTTCTTGAATTTATTTAATCCTTCTCCCCCAGTACCCCTCTTCGCTAAACTATCTCTAAATCAAAGTTTGTTCCAGTCTGATGTAGTGGAAATGTGCAAAACTGTCTGCTTAAATACTCCACCAGCAGAAAAGCCATGCCAGCCCTAACTTCATCAAAACCCATCATAAATCTTCAACATGCCAGGAAATGAAGCTGAAACGCCAAGGAAAGCGGAGTCTCTCCAGGTCTCCTGCAGATAGAGAGAATAAACCCTGAATCCTGACTGAATACTTTTAAAACCAACTAAGACTAGAATAATAAATTATTACTTGCAAAAATATGAATAGATGACATGTTCCTCACAGATGAAGCAGCCCATCTTTGTGCTTCGGTTTCAGTTTTTATATTATATACCATATACCTGGCTTCCTTAGATCACCAATTGATATTTACAGCCCTAAAAACAGACATAATGACACTAGAAGTATGAATCTGTTTGTGTGGATGAAAAGTAATGGATAAGCAGAATTAAAAATTAAGTTTAAATGCAAACAGAAATATCATTTTTCATGCACAGGAATAATGAAAGTATCTGAAGTTCCTTTGAAATCTGACCAGCTCCATGTGGGGTAGATTGCCTGAGCAATCAAAAATAACTGGACAAACCTCAGTCAATATGTTGCTATACTTGTCTTAGGTGTGACATTAGGTGTATAATTCAAGTGTAATTCAATGGAAGCCACTGATGAAAAGACAAAAGTGAAAGGACAGCCCAGCCTCATAAAATCATACATACCAGAAAAAATATTTAGAAACAGTTAACAAAAGGACTATTGATTGAAAACTTTCTGTACCATGAGAAACATTATCCTTGGGAAATGAAAAATTAGGGACTAGATCTTTAGCTGGTACCAATAGATGTGATGCTACTGAAGTTAATAGATCTGCAGTGATTTATGCTGACTTGAGAATCTGGCCCTGTACACTAGAGCTGGCCATTCCTGAAGATTTTGACTCTAAGTACAGACATTCAAAAAGCCTGAGGCAGAACTGATCTAAGTTTCACATAGTTTAGATCAGTAGTGAACAGAACACATATTCACCCTTTGGTGACAGCAAATCTTAGTCCAGGTTATGCCATTTTTAAACCAGTCTAGGTGTGCCGAAATTCCGTTCTGTTATGGGTATAGACCAGTTTCTGATCACTTATACCAGTAAAAGTTTAATGTCTGTCCCATGCCTAAGGGATTACTGATACTAAATCTGTTACAGGTCAGCTTTTAGCTCAATGTATTAAATAGCAAGAAGCTTGATAATGAGATATGAACTCTCAAGTTTGGTTTCTTGGTTTGAATTCAGCCCAAGCTTTTATTGATCTTCACAGGTATAATCACGTGGCCAAGTTCCCTGGGGCAGTTGCCACACAGAGGTAACGCTGACTTCTGGCTGCTGCCGTTGCCAGAGCAATTGTTCAGCTGCAGTCATTTTTTTCCATGCTTCACCCCCTGCAAAGTCAGCACCTTGGGTGGCTGCTCTGGTCATCCCATCCAAGTTATGCTACTGATGATTTCAGAGAGATCATAACTGGTGCTCTCACTAGTTTCTAAGTCTGCTTGGAAACATGTTTCTGCACCTTAACATCAGTAGATGTGTTTCTGCACCTTAACATCAACAATTCAATAGGGCTGCTTCTCAAGGGACAGCTCAGAGTCTAAACAGGAATGGAATCTTAACTGAACTGGAAAAGCTGCCTTGAGAATGGGGTCAAAGCAAACTGGTGGGACAGACACGGACGCCAGTGATGCTTCTGAGCTTGGGCTACATAGTATAAGTCAGTCTTCAGGGCTATTAATTCATCATGTTAAACCAAAATTAAAGCTGGCATTTTAAAACATGTTTAGGGTGAGAGAGATCCGAATCCCTATGAATTTCAAGGAGAATTGGATGTTTAATTCCCTTATGCACTTTTGAAAAGCCTGAATTATTCCACACAAAAAAACACCCTTCACAAGATTTCATCACAGGCACCCGGGAGAAAACAGCAATAGAATGAGGGGGGCGGGGGGAAAATCTCCTCCGGAAGGAAACTGCTTAATGGACTGTACGAGTTTTCCCTCCACTAAATAGAACAGCTACATTCCCTAAGAAACTTTTTATTCAAGCATGAACGTAAAGTTTATTTTGTTCCAACAGCTAATAGCGCCAGAACATAAAATTTGTAATTAAAGGCAAAGATCAATTTATACTGCTTTGAAATATATATAAAACATGTATGAGTCTGCTGAGTGAATGTGAACTAGCAAGACTGGATCCAGCTGTTGTAGCATTGCTACATGATGACATTCAAACTGCATCATCATTGTCATCATCAGATTGTGATACCAGTTTAAAGGCACTGTGCTGTGTTTGGAAAGCGCACATAAGAGAAGGTTCCTGCTTCCCCACGTAGTACCTTTCTCTCTAGGGATGCGTTCTTTCACCATGAGCTTTTTGGAGATGCAGTCTTAGGGTTTACCTACATTGGTGCAGCCTACATCCTATACCATACCAAAACTATTGCCAGAGACCTGCTACAGCTGAAGAGACAGGACTTGCCCCAATATGGCAATGTAACAACCCAGATCAGGTCCATGAAGCTTTGTAGCTAGAACAAGAATTTCTTTGGAAGGACTTGTCTGTCATCAAAGTTGTATGCTTGTTCAATGCCAAGTCTGATGACTTGAGCAGTGGGACAGATAATATAATACTCCTCCTGCGGCGCAGTCATTAAACAGAAACTCTGCACACAAGCCAACGGACCAGCACTGCAAGAGCTCTCTCCTTGGCAAAATCTTCTCCACTTGCATTTTTCTGCATTACTCATTACCACCATGAGAATGATTTATTTAGGAATTGGAGGGGAGAGGAGACGCTTGGCAAAGCTGCTTCCAACAGTTCCAGTTCTCTGCTCTGTGAAAAGAATTCTGGCTAAAATACCACTGAAAAGAACTGGTTGCATATTAGAAAGGAAAAGAATAAGAGATTTCTGTGCTTAGTGAATTCCAAGCTGATTCACATCCTGTCTCCTTACCCCCAATACAACCATCCAGGGGAATAAAATCCCCTGTAAGGAGTCTCCTTTTGATGAAACTCACTGCAGAAGACCAGAACCAGACAGCTGAAGAATTTAAGTCCCACTCAAGCTTGAATAGACCTAATGGGATGGATTGGTTAAGAAGAAGCTACAAAATAATGGCCTGACTGCCCCATGTCAGTGTTTTCACCGATATAGGGCAGTCAGTGAAAACAGACTAATGGTACAAATGCTACATAAATAGTATATTAACTCATTTGTGGAAGATGGGGAAGGCCAAAATAAGAGAAATGCATAGTTGGTGGTTTGAAAAATGAGGATTCCTGGATAACCGAATGGTGTTAACCACTTCAGAAGGATGAGAAGAATTTGCCCATCTCCGGTATTTTTATCCAGTTTCTGAGGTGATGTCAAACCCAAGGCTGATACACTGCCAAATTCTCTCTCATACAAGGACCCAAGCAGTGAATAAGGCTTGTGTTGTCCCAGTGCCTGGTGTGAATTTAATCCTTGGGCTAAGTACAGACATTTAAAAAGCCAAAGCCTGAACTGAATCAATCTTTGCAGGTTAGCTTAACTTGCATAGATTGAACTGAGAAGCAAGTGAATAGATTCTGAAAATGCAGCCACATGCCTGCAGTGGCTCAGGCTAGAAGCTGGCAGATGCTAGTGCAAGCCCTCCTTTCCATACAGCACTGGCTGGAAGGAAGCTGAGCTGGGGGGTGGGGGGAGGGGGAACGTGGCCAGCCTGAAGTGCTCAGGCTCCTGCCTGGTGCCAGCTCTAGCAGCAGACGGGTGCGTGGGGGGAGAAGACAGGGAGACCCCCACTGGGGTCCTGTGCTGGTGGGAGAAAGGGGGAGGTGTTAATCCCCCTCCCTACCACACTTCATCCCAGGCTGCTGCCAGGGGCTTGTTCTGGCCATGCCCCCTGCCGCTTGAATGGCGAGTGGGTGGGGGGAAGCCAGGAAGATCCTGGCTGGGGTCCTGTGCCAGTAGGAGAGGGGAAAGAGCGGGGTTAATCCCCCTTCCTACCCGCTTCGCCTCAGGCTGCTGCCTTGGGTCAGTTCTGGGAAGGCCCCCTGCTGCTTGAGCAGTATGGGGTGGGGCAGCTACCTGAACCTCCTGACCCATCCCCCCTTCACTCTGCAGGGAAAAAGTCTGGCAGGAGTTGCTCTACCCTTGGCAGGCAGACCTGGCTGAATCACTAGCTGGGTTTCCTATCCCTACCCCCTTGTCAGCTAGCCCTCACTGATCCAGCTAGAGAGCAGAGGGGCAGGGCCAATCCTGCTCTGCTTGAGCAGACAGCCCAGCCCAGCCCAGCCCAGTGCTGAAGAGCATGCAGGGATGCTGGGGGACTGTGATTTAACTTGAACCAGGAAGGGGTCTGGGACAGAAGTTCCATAAACTGGTTCAACCTAAATCAGTTAAGTCTGATACTACATTCAACCGGTATGGTGGGTATGGGGGAGGGGAGGGCAGCTCCTGCTGCTGCACACACTCCCAGGGGAGGCATGGGGGGGCATGCACCCCCCCAGATCTGTGGATAGGGCACTGCATGCTTGGAGCCAGGGGCACCTCCAGCCTCTTCCCAGTGGCTGTGCTTGGACCAGGTGGGGTGGGGTGGGTAGCAGTGGCGCTGGGATGGGGGGCTATGGTGAATTTTGGGGTGGCTCTAACCCCCCATAACCTCCTCCTCCCAGCACCATTGCCACCTGTCCCACCCAGGCTGGCCCAAGCACAGAGGCCAGGAAGAGGCTGGAGCAGCCCTGGCCCTGAGCATGCAGTGGCAGCCCATTCTCGATCCTCACATAGATTCAGAGGGCAGATGCCCCTGTGCCTCCCCTAGGGTTGCACACAGTGCAGGAACTGTTCCCGCCCTCCCTTCCTACAACCCCCAGAAAAACCGCCAGCTCTGTCCTGTGCCCCGCCCTGCCATGGCTGGGCACGCCTGCCCCTGCCCCACTCCCTCCCTCACCACAGAGTCCTCAATCTGTGTCCCCCCACCCCTCCCCCCCAACAAATTTACCAGCCAGATGTTGCTCTCCAAGCTGCTGGGCTGCACTCCTGGCCACATACATGCTGTCACCGCACATATGGAAGCAGCATTTATCAGCAATATTATTGGCCACATCAGCCTAAAAAAGCCAGGAGCCAATGTCAATTTTCCTTTTATCAGTGCTGATACAATATGAACCAATGTTATCGGTGCACCTCTACCAGTTTTGGCCATTTTGAAACTGGTTTATGTGCACTGAATTCTGTTACAGGTTTAAACCAGTTTCTGATCACTTAAACCAGTCTGTGCGTAACTTGTGTCCCTAGCCTTGAAGAACAAATATGTATGTGTACCTTGAAGATCAGCTCCAAAAATCATAAATATTTTTTTTATAGGAATGCTGATAGGGGGTTCTAGTCACATTTTCTAGAGGCCCTTGCCAACTTAAAAATACATCCCAAGTGCAGTAGTTTAAGACAATCTGACAAAATCCCTGGGGTCCCCTGAAAGAATTCCACATCCCACCAACTAAGATTTCCCTTGCTCACTTTCAAATGCCTGAAAAATTGAGCCTTGCACAAGTCTTGAAGATTACCTGAAAATTACATGATGAGATTCTGCAGATGAGCTGATTTTTCAGCTGATGATGTGGCCAGAATTGCTCAATTATCCAGGAGATCTTTGCCATTTCTCAAGCTACTGACTGACTCTTTTTCTTGCTGCAGGCTCCTGCTCTTTCTACACTATATATATGTTGTGTATCCAGCATTTCTGTCATCATTAGCCACCCCATTTTTCATCGAATTTCTCACATCATTATCTGCTTGATGGACAGTTGTCAGTTTGCTTCTAACCGGTTTAGCTAACCAACCCCAGGAGACAATTGCACTCCTGTAATTATTCACAATGGTGAATGGTGAGCTGGGCTGTGATGATTATTCTGTCAGGGATCAATCATAGATCACACTTCATCTCAATTTTAAAGCCACTGTTCCTTGCTATTGCCATTTATTAAAGGGAAGCATTAATTTGCTCATGTACACTAAATGCAAAAAGGCCTGATAAATCAGAATGACAAGCATTCGTGAGTTTAGTAAAAGGGGAAGAAGCAGTGATGACAGTATGACAACTTTCTACTGAATCACCTATGGGAACTCAATGATATGGAAGTGAAGGGACTACTACAGTATGCTACTTTATGGTTGCAGAAAGTCCCCGCGCAGAACAGTTTAACTACTACAAACATGTTATGTACTTGTCTTCCTTTATTAGGTCTTGTCCAGTCCCATTGTACTAACAGTTTAATCAAAAGAAATAAACCACTCACTGAACAAACACCATGTAACCCTAATTGGCCTTAATGAGAGTTATGCACCAGGTCTCATATGTATTAAAAAATGGGTGGAAAGCCCTTTAAATCTTAAGGCCTTGGCTGAATCTTAGCTGAAATTTCAGCTTCTCGCCTAATATAAATACATGCTCTTCCACTGTCTATGAGGGAGTTATATCAGTTTACACAGGTGGAGAATGTGATGCTCACTTCTGAGGGTGGGCAGCTGTCGACCTTAGAATTCTCCTCAGTATCTGTAAGGTGATTTCTCAAGTACCTGTAATATGGTATGCATTGGCAGTGGGAGAAAATATTATTTGGGAGGGGCTGTGCGTGACAGCAGAGGAGAACAAGGCAGGGGCACTGGGCTTGGCGCTAGAGCAGTGGAGCTGAGTGTGCTTGGGGCACTGGCCTGGCTGTATGTCGAGTGGCACCGGGTGCTGTGGGACAACAGTGCCTTTGTGCTCCTGCTGTTGCCAGCCACTTCGAAATTACTTTGGGGTGCTTAGCCCTGGCCTTCCACTACCTATGATGGTATGTGATAAAATTAATCAAGCATCTGATAATCTCATTCAGTGAATTACAAATTATTTGTTCTCTCCTGCCCTGAATGCAAACTATGTTCCACTGCTAAAACATGGCTGTAAGTTTGGAAGAGGTCCTAAGACCCAGGAAGCTTTTAACTGCACAGTATATCTTTGCTTCTACAAAACTCCTACAAGTCCTCCACTGACACAGGACCATGACTGGTGTTTCTTTTTGTCCAGGTGTTCCTCCTCTTTCAGCTGCTAGTAGTTGGCACAAATAAGAGTAGTCTGAAGCCTGATCTGTCTTGAAGCAGGAAACTGGCATGGTGCAAAGTTGTGTATATTTCATATCTGGCAGTAAATGGGTGTTTATAATCTTCATGAAACCTGGCAGTAAATCTTCACAGCTGTTTTCATATACAAATCATACATGTCCTAGCAAGTACCTTTTTTTGCATATGCAAGAGAAAACACTTTTTAAGAATCCGCAGCAGTGCTCCGAAATATCTTCATGTATGGCAAGTACTATTCTGCTTTGCTTTTATTATTAGCAGGGACAGACTTAACATTTAACATGTTTCAAAGTGCAGCTGCACTTTAAAGCACTTCAAAATAGAGTGATTCAGCCACACACAAATGTACAGCCAATTGCCTTACCCCCTGGCTGGAGCTTTCCAAAATCACCGTAGCTATAGGCCATGCGCTTGAGCCAAGGGAACATGACAGGGGGCTGTGGTGACCTGCAGCTCTGCCCATTCCACCAACTACAGAAAAGCAGGAAGAGTAGTGCCAATGTCAGTGAGTGCTCTTTTGTCTGTTCCTGTCCCTCTCCTGCTCCTGATGAAACCCGGAAACCTGCCACCCCATGCCATCAGGGAGACCAGACACAGAGAGATAGAGAAAGATTAAAGGCTGGAGAGCAGGTTTCCTACTTCTGGTAGGAGGGTACTGGGCCTCCAGTCTCTGGTTTTGGAGCATAGCATAAGTGGAGCAAACAGGAAAGCGCACACTGACACAATGCCCTGATCTCCACCTTACCCCATAGTGGGGAGCAAAGAGAGAGGCATTCTGGGATGCTGAAGGACTGAGCCTTCCCCTGTTGTGCTGATAGAGTATGCATATGCAACAGGCAGTGTTTCATTTTCAAGTACTTCTAAATAGTACTTACTTTCTTTAGGGTTACTTCTGAAGTACTCCTGCTGTTCTTGAAATGCTTCAAAGGGTGTGTATGTCTGGCTGGCTCAGGCTTTGAAGTGCTTCAAAGGCATTCAAAGTGTTTTCAGTGTTACACCTGTCCATACTCTGGCTCAGTCCCCTGAGTGACTGTTTAAAATAGCCTCCAGTTTACTGTGCTTCATTTATCAGATTCTTGACAGATTTAACAATCAGGAAGCATATTTTCAAAACTTTCAATTTATTTGGAAACACCCCCAAAATAAACAAATAAAGGGCCTGAAGCCTCAAACATAATTATGAGCCTGATTCTGCGAGGGATATCCCATCACTCTCTTGCAAACGGCTGAATGTTTTCTGGAAGCCTACTTCTGGAGGCAAGCAAACATTTCAGAACCCCAGTTGTCACTGCAAAGAAGTCAGTGAAGGGAGCATGCACTACTTAAAAGTCCACAACAACCTTATTTTAAAGATATAAATAGCAGCCTAATGGCTCACAGGCCTTGTATCCTAGTAAATTTCACCTGTAAGGAGTAATCATATGAATGGGGGTATTTAAAGGTTTCAGGCCGTCAATGAAAAAAAAGGGGAACTTTGCTTTGTAAGCGCTGGAAGATCACACTTCTGGTTTGATAACTCTAAAATAAAAAGGGCTAATTTTCACAGACTGACCTGGCAGTTTGACACAAGATTTATGAATTAAAACTTTTATATTGTATCCCAAATGTATGGTGCAGTGTCACAATGTGTAAATTCACCTGGAATTTGTTAAAATACAGTAGGACCCAGGGGCATTTATACATATGCTCAAGGAGTGCAGGGAGGGGCACTTTAATTAGAGCAGCTCCGAGAGCTGCTCTAATTAAAGTGCCTGGAGTGTCACATATATCAGAGTCTCCCTGCTGAAAAATGACCGTGCTTGAACAAGCTTTAGTTAAAGTGTCCCCACCCCCATTTTTCAGCACAAGGGCACTGATGCACGTGATGCTGGAATCTGCTGGAGCGCTGTAATTACCACACACTGTGATTACAGCACATCGGAGCAGTCTTGCTGCATGTGTATAGGTGCCCCAGGTTATGTAAATCTGGTCCTTGATTCTGACAAGTGCTTTAAGTTAAATCCTATGTAATTTTGTGATTTTCTAACTCAGAGGTGAAACATTTAACCTATACCCAAGGAATGCAAATTATATATCCAACTTGTGGAACAGTGACAGATCTAGGATCCCATCTGAAAAGCCAGACACTGTGTTATTCTACTAAAAATGCTTGTTCAATGTATATTTATTCATTTTATAGATTTATTCAAAAAAGTGGTCATTTAACAGGGATGCTAAAAAACATAGAAGCCTGCTGTTTGCCAAAAACTACAGAAGTCTGGAAGATAATTATCCCTGTCTCATATAACTGTTTATAATGAGTCTCACTTCATAAAGGCCCCATTTTTGTTTCCAATCCCAGAAGTTCTCCTTCTGTGAAAGACAAAGCATAATCTAATTTCCAAAATGCAAAAACAGATCATCAGGAATTAGAGAAGTATGCATTCACTCAGCTAATTTCCTCTTCAGATGTCTCTAATCTCTGTCAGTTCTTGGTATATATGATGCTCTTCCCTGAGTAAAATGTGCAATTGCATGGCACATTTACGCTACCAATTTACAAAATTAAGTAGCAGGAGAGGGAGGGGGAGCGAATCCAAGTAGAGAAAAGTAAGTGCTTTGCATCACAAGCTGATTATTTGAATGGACTGCTGAGAAACAAATGGCTAGCCTTTACAGAAGTTTTCCATAATCTGTTTTTTAGAAACATGCATCTAAATTACGAATATCTACTTTATACATAACTTTTCTTCATCTTGTAAGAGAGAAACATAAGACCAAGATTTGCTCGTGAACAGGGCCCAGCCATACTCTGAAGCACAAATAAAGATACATTTGTAAACAGAAAGTCACTCCATCTTGCATGTCCTTGAATTAGATAATCCTGGAGGAAGTGCTGATTCATTTTCTAGGACATGAGTAACATCATACTGACCAGAGGGAGACCTCAGGCGGTTTCAACAGTGGTCAAAATAATGCTACGCTAATTATACCTGAGACTAGCACCTTTGTCTACATTTCAGCTTAGGAGAGGAAATAGAGATATGTTGCATTGTTTAAAACAAATAAGCTCATTGGTACAGCAGACAGGATGAGTAAAGAACAACACTTCTATAACAAAAATAGCCATATTATAAAGCTTCCAAAAATATACTGATGTTTTAAAGATGTCCACAAAACCCCTATTTTTAATGTTAACATAACACTGAATCCATAACTGCTGGTACAGTCTATTGGTTATGTCACCTTTGTCCTTTCAAGTACTATTCTTGCCAATTATGCAGTGAAATTACTGCATATTTAAGCAATCAGTGTGTTCTGGGGATAACTGATCATGGGTTTTGGCTGCCTGATATTATAAAGAAACCAAAATTTTCTTTCATGCCTACTTTTTTAGTTGTTGCTGTGGTTTTGAAAAATACTAACTATCTCCAAGCCTTTTTACTTGAGTAATTGTTTCCACATTGTTTGGCAATTCTTGTCATGGAGGCATTTATTGGGTTTTTCATGGTGGTCATTTGTCCCAAAATGAAAAAGGGCAAACTTCCTACACGTGGTTTTTAGAAGCTGGGAGGTATGCAGCGAGTAATGGAGTAAAATTACTCCAAACCTATCCTTGGCTCAGCTTCAGATTTCAAAGTAATCCCATACTTATAGACAACTTTAACAGTGGAATTTTATTGAACACTTACATTTTTCCTAATTTGAACTCTGACAAGAATTTTAAACTTGTTGGAATGGTTTCTCCTGCTTTAAGGAAACTTTTACATAAGGTTTTCAACTGCCCGATGTTTAATCTGATAAAAATCTCCTTGAGGTTAGCAGTTTCATAGCAATCCTTCTCCATCATTACATATTTTAAAATACCCCAGGATACTGTCAATTTTCATTTTCTTTACTGCTTTCACTGAGTGAAATTTGCCACAAAAGTCTTAGTTTATGATCCTCTTCTGTAAGGGTGAGCTTTAAAAATAGGGCTTGAACTTGGACTATTGGAGTCAAAGAGATTTAAACAGATCAAGACAATAGGTCCTCAGAGTTCTAAACACCTGTTGCAAAACAGACTTGATTCTGTTATTCATATTCATATAAGTAGACCAAAAAGAGATTGATGCATGGGGGAAGGTGCAGTCCTCAACATAAAGATGTCTCCCATTAGGTTACAAGGCAGGACAGAGCAGAATCTTAGAGAGCCATAAGCTTTTGTATGTAACAGCCTACTTGGTCATATCATCTAGCAGACTAACATGGCCTCTCACTACTAGGGCTGTGCAACATGGCACCGTTCCGTTTCAACTTGCGTTTCAACGGAACAGCGTTTCGTTTCGAATTTTGTTTCAATTTGAAACTGCTGTTCGTTTATATTTTGTCAAAACAGTTTTGCTCTGTGTGTGTTAAGGTGCGCCCTCACCCAGCTGACACCAAGGCAGAAAGCAGGACAGTTCAAACAATGCTGCCTTTTATGCAGTTTTTCCATCCCTCCCCCAAAGCACTGGGATTGGAAGGGACCTCAAGAAAGGATGACCTCACTGGCCAGCTACACAGTCAATAATGACAGCACTCCTTCCCTCCTTTTCCCCTTCCTCTCCTTACTTTAGTTTCTGTTTCCCTGCAGGCAAGCCCAGCTTGAGCTTCAAAACTTGAAACATTTTGAAAATTCTGAAACATTTCAACTTGCCTCATTTCGTTTTGAGGCTGTTTCAGAGCTCTCTGTTTCAATTTGGCTGTTTCGAGCTTGAAATGAGTTGAAACAGCCTCAAAATGAAACTGCCAGCAAAATTTTGCACAGCCCTACTCTCTACTCATGAAGGTTTCTCATTAGTAAACTTGCCATAAAGGTTATCTGGATTTTTCAATCCAATATTGAAAGCTCTGCTTTAATTGAGAACGCAATCACATTATATTCTGCTGTCAATTTGGAAGCCATAAAAACCTCCCTCTCGAGTTCTAAAGCAATGTCAACAAGACAGGGCACCAGAGTATTTTAATTGGCTCACTTGGGAACCACCCAGATTTGAATTCCTGATTTATGCTAATTGCTATTCTACCCTCATGTTATAGCAGGGAAATAAAAATGAGTGTGTTTAACATTTATGTACTTGACTTTTCTAAAATAAAAACATAAAATATTCTCTATCACTAAGAACTCAGGTGCTCAACCCCTGGCCTGTGGGCCACATTGGACCCATGGCCCAGGGGACTCCCCCCATAGGTCTGGAAATTTGGTGGTGGGGGAGCAATAGCCCTGCTACTCTGCTGCCAGATCTCTGGACACATCAACCCCTGTGTGCTGGATTTAGTGTTCAATCCCAGTGTGCAGCACCAGGCAGGGGTGGTACAGGACCCCAGGGCGTGATTTGGCCAGCAGATGGCCCTGACCCACTCATTTGCCTTGCAGGACCAAAAAGTCAAGCAGTAGATTTAGAATAAGAATTTACCATGTTTTACTTTTAAAGAGTCAAGTATTTGAGGGTAACTTCCTCCCTCACTTAAATTTTGTAAAATCTAATACTAGATAAAATATTTTAGGATAAAAAAGTTAAAATATATACATATCAACTAGCTTTCCCATTCTTGGGCCCACTCCTTATATTCTCACAAAGCAGGGGTTTTCAGCCTTTTTTAAGGAGTGAACCCTTTCTGGGTAAAACCTGTTAAAAAGTAGTGAGCCTCTACCTGTTGAGATGTTCCCTCTTATACAGAAGTGTCATTCAGCCACTTCCACAGCATTATTTCTGCTTTTTCCATATTACAGAGACACTCTAGGGGCTCAAGATTTGTAAGGGATAGTGAACAGATAGATATATATTTTCCGTTGTCCTTCCCCAAGGAGTTTATCAGATGAAGATAATACAGACTTCCAAGATGCTATTTCTGCCGGTGACCCCTTTTCAAAGAGGTTGCAAGGCAGACATCGCCAAGAGTAGTCCCTGATACTGTGACTCCAACTCTATAGTCCTAGCCAGAAAACAGTAAGAAAGTCCTAATTTCTCTTTTGAATCAAGTATCTCCCTTTAGCCTGCAACCTCCCCACAGTTCATGTGTAACTTGATGCAGATAGCCCAGGGACACACTCAAACAAATTTCATAGTTTCATAGTTTCTAGGGTCGGAAGGGACCTGAGTAGATCATCTAGTCCGACCCCCTGCTATGGCAGGAAATAATACTAGGGTCAAACGACCCCAGCAAGATGTTCATCCAACCTCCTTTTAAAAACCCCCAGGGTAGGAGCCAGCACCACTTCTCTTGGAAGTTGGCTCCAGATCCTAGCTGCCCTGACCGTGAAGTAGTGCTTCCTGATATCT
>NW_017728906.1:91694505-91699937 GCF_001723895.1 Crocodylus porosus | reverse complement strand
CTTGCCTAGGATCGAGGTAAGACTAACTGGCCTATAGTTTCCTGGGTCCTCCTTCCTCCCCTTTTTGAAGATGGGAACCACGTTGGCCCTTTTCCAGTCCTCCAGCACCACATCAGAGCACCACGAGTGCTCATAAAGCCGTGCCAGTTGTAGAATGTCAGTTGTAGTAAATTGTTTTTTGCACTACTGCAGAATGCCAAACTCCTTTTTGGATGAGTATGTACCACTTACAGTGACTTGCTGGCAAACTTACACCACTGTAGCAGCCACCATAGCATTTAGCTCACATTTTTTATATAAAAAAAGGTCTTCCTTGAAACCTTGAACATATCCAGACATGTCTTCTTTCTGTCAAATATATGCAACTGATAAAACAGGGGAAGTTGGGACAGATACAAATAAAAATGATATTTTGGTTTAATATTTATCACTATATTCACAGAATTATTTTATTATATCCCAGTACATGACCAACAGAAGTCTGGATGGGTTCCCTGTTGTAAAGTGCTACTGAAGTTGGGTGAAATGGAGCCTGGCACTCTCCCTCATACCAAAGTAAATCCGAAGTAATTCCGTCAAAGGCAATGGAATTAGACAAGTGTCAAACTGGCATAAATGGAACTCAAATCCATGTAGGAACAAAGTTACATTAAGTACAGCATCTCCATTCAGCTGGACTCAGCTACTTTAATCTAGTCATATGGTAATGTCATTGATGCCATTGTCTCTTCCACACAAAAACTTCTGTATAACAAATGAACTACACAATAATCCAGCATGGTTTCATCACGGTGTAGGACAGCAGGGGGGCAACCTTTTTGGCAAGCATGCCACAAATTAAGCCATACACCCTGACTAAGTGCCATTCCAATCCTCTGACCGATCCACCATTCTGGTTCTGCTCCTTGACCTGTGCTCCCTCCCTATATTGCTTTCCTTTCCACTCATTGTCCTGTGCTCCCTGTCTGATCTGCTTTCTGCTTCTTGTTCCTGTACTATATACCCTCTTCCCAATCTGCCACATGCACACACATAAATTGCCCGTACCACTTGTGGCACACATGACTTGTGCAGAACTTCAGGGTAGAAAAAGACAAACTAAATTAATGGCAAATTGAGAGGATATGATCTCTCAATTTGCCATTAATTTAGTTACACATGTAATGCTTTGTAGAGATCATATCCTCTCAATTTGCCATTAATTTAGTTTGTCTTTTCTGAAATTCAAAAAAGTTCAGATAATTGTTTTTGAAGGGGGGGGAAGGCATCATTTTAGCACATCCTGGGTTATGCTTATATGAGAGACAAAACTACTGAAACATCATGAGAGACGGTATTCCTGAGATAGTTCTGACTTGACAGGACTGAAAACTTCACAGTCTGCTCTGTCAATTTGCTTATACCCTTCTTCCCATGCTACTCTGCATCATGCCCTCTTGTTAGTGGACTTCATGCCTGAACTGCCCTTTTGACCTTAAGGACAGGATTTGACTTTGCTTGTTCTTCAGCTTTACACCTTAGACTACACTTTCTCTGTGTGCCCCAGCAACCTCAGCCCTATCACCGCAGTGTTATTTTTATTACTCCATCCCACACCCTAATAAAGCTGTTCTAATTTGCTTTTGAATATTTGTTTTATCCTATGTACTATGTATAGTACAACGTTTTAACTATTGTTTCACAATTTGACTCTCTATCCTTGGAGGTTTTTAAGACCTAGGTAGATAAAGACTTAGCTGGGATGCTTTAGTTGTTGATGGTCCTGCTTTGAGCAGGGGGCTGGACTACATAACCTCCTGAGGTCCCTTCCAACCCTCATGTGCTATGATTCTATATACCAGTTAACATAGCCAGACTCCACAGGCCTTGGGAAAGAAAAAAAAGGCTGAGAAATTATATGTTAAATTAGTATTACTTAAAAATGGGACCCTTTTTCTATGCAGTCACTTCCTACTTGCTAAAGAGCCACTTTCCTTCAACAGTCTCTTAATAACCCAGACTGAACAGTTTAAGTGGAATTGCTTCATTTCTAATAACACGGCCATATTCTAAACTGCTCAGCAAGTCCTTCGTTCAGCACCTATTTATTGTTCTTAATTCTCCTCCTGTGATACAGAACGGCATGATGGAGCTAATTTCACATTTATTTGTTCAGATTCGATTCATATTTGAATGAAATATCAGTAAATAAAACTGAAGCACCACTTTTTAGGCTGCTGGAATTGTCATAGGTTATCAACCACACTGTGTGCCCACAGCAGGAAAATTAATTCACAATCCTGTTCACCAGATAGTCGTTAAAGCATCATTCAATCCAGGTTAATCGCTGTACTTTTGAGAAGCATTTTGCCCTCTAAAAATATGACTTGATTAAACACTATGGCTAAGAGAAATGAGAAGCAAGTGATTGTAACAACTGAAATAGAACTTTTGAACAGATTTAGTGAAATTTCCTGGTTGAAACTTCCCTCCTACAAAAGCACATATACAATTTCACTAAAACGTTTAATGGATATGTGTCAAATTGTTTTAGCTGACAGCCACTGGAAAAAGAAGTAAAAAAGGTTGCATTTCAACTTGTTTATTGTGTTACACTATCACCCTTCTGATGAGAAGGAGCAGATACTGGGATCGATAAAAATCATTTTCATATTCAAGAAATAGTGGCTTGTGATGGAGCTGTTGGAGCCTTTATACTCCTACTGCAAAAGCAGGTGTGTAGGAATCCCTGAGAGTCTGCTAGAGGCTTATGGAGAACACAGAAGGTAGAAGCCCTAGGAGCTGTGTTAGAGCTGGGAGGTCCCCAGCTCAATTTTTTTTCCAAAAAAACGTTAAGACAAATTACTTAGTTAGTTTGAAAAGCTTCTTTTCTCCAAATTTTGTCTGCTGTGGGATATTTAGGAATTCCTACTATTTGAGCCCAAATGGAATTAATATTTCTCCCAGCACTTTGGAACTTTCTGTGAATTGGGAGTTCTGACTTTTAAGCAGCTCCAGTGATGGTATCACCTGATTACTGGCTACAGGCAAAGTTGTATATGTGTATATTGTGTAAGCACAGTACCCTACAATGCAGCCATCCATTCCTACTGAAACTGAAGACCAGGATTAGGATTCCTGTGCTTGTATTATAAGATTTGAGACTACCTAGGGTAAGGCTGTTATTCACGTATATGAGAACTGAACACTAGCTCCTGAAGACGTTTATGTAGATAGGATTCAAAATGGAATACTACTTGTGTATCTCAGAAGTTTTTAGAAACAGGATGATATGACACAGATGAGCATTATGTGCTGAAAAGCAAGATGAGAGAGGGTGGAGCAGAAGAACTACTATGTGGAAAAAAATCAGAATTAAGAAGGCTGAGAAAGGGGGACAAGAGATAGGGTTATAAGGGAATGTCTCTACACTCACTGAATCCAACAGCAAGAGGATTAATAGACACAATGGGTATGTACCCACAAGTGCCCATGTGCATTTCCCCAGGGACAACTAGCAGCAGCACAAATATCTGCTGTTGCTAGTTGTCCCTGGGGAAACGCATATGTCCCCACATGTTCCTGGGGAAATGCACATGTCTCTGAGGAACACCCCTGCATATGTGCTCTGGTGTGCAGCAAATTGCCTTGGGTGGGGTAGGGAAGGCTGAGGCCAGCACCTGGGCTGGCCCCAGTAGCTTTACCTGAGGTCCTGGGAGCCTCCTGGGGCAGCAGTGGTGGTGATCCGGCTGGTCAGGCTCTGGTTTTGGGTGGCGCATGGTGCAGCCACGAGCACTGCCCCACTTCTTTTTGCCCCAGTTTTTGTTTTGATAGTGGGAGTTCCTGGTATCTAAGTTTGCCTCCGTGCTACAAATATGCACCTCAAAAGCCTCTGAGGTGCCACAAAGTGCACATTACCACCCATGGGGACGCAGCCAATAAATGTAGATTAAAGGCCTAAATTCTGTCTTATTTAGGAAAGAAGAAGTTAGGAAAATATAGAGCCTCCTCAAACCTTCAACAATTTCTAAAACCAAGCTAACTCTGAATCAACACTGAAATACTCTGAAATATTTCAGAAAGATGTATTTCTTTGCTCACCTAACCACATACACATCTAGCTTCTTGCCAAGAAACAAAAAAAATCTGGAAATCACATGAGAAGCCCTGGAATATCCAGTGCTCAAAATATCAAAATTCTGCATAAAAAAACTGAACTACTGCATAAAAAACTTCCTTTCAAGGGCATCCATGGTAAGTTTGAAGTGAGATATAATTTAATTTAAAAATTATTTAAAGTGCCTGTATTTTAAAGTTGTAGCAGCCAAGTACCACATTTAATTTAAATATCTCCAATGAATGGTGTTAAACTGTGTCAAGTTTAAGACACCTGAAATTTGTCAAGACTGAGGGCAAGGACTTTATATAACCAAAGAACTGCTACAATGACATTCCATAATATAGGATCCCATACAAAAATGGAGGATCTTACAGGGAAAATAATAAAAGGAAGACAAATTGAAGTAGGATAGAAAATATAAGATCTGACGTCCTATAAGTTTTAGCTGAGGTCATGATTCTGGGCTGTGATTTATTCTATTGCATGTGCCATTCACTGGACTGTCATAACCGTTCTGAAATTAGCACTATTTGCCAAATCCAGTGATACAAAGTACAGGTGGCAGGATCAGTCACTGTAGTACAGTATATCAATCAAAAGGGTTATTTCCATGGATGTGATCTTTAATCAAGCAGCAAATCATTCTCCAGTTTTCCTATCAAGGACCATTACTTTGACGAAGTGCTTAATCAAAAATAAATGGATCTATTAAAACCACTGAACAATCTATTGTGATATACTGAAAAACAGAAGGAATGAGAGGTGCCACACAATTTACCCTTAAAACTGTATAAGTAGCTTATTTGTTGTTAGAGGGGTATGTTGTTCAATTGGGAAGATAAAGATATTAGAATAGTAAATACTTTTATCTAAACTATGTCTCTTTTCCCTCTGCTCTGCCTTTTATCACCTGCTTCTTCCAAATATGAGATGAAGCTGAAGTTAAAAGACACTTTGAACAAGTGGTAAGACGTTATTTAAATACAAGAATATAGTTTCATAGTTAGTAGGGTTGGAAGGGACCTGAGCAGATCATCAAGTCCGACCCCCTGCCGTGGCAGAAAAGAGTACTGGAGTCAAACGACCCCAGCAAGGTGATTGTCTAGCTTTGTCTTAAAGACCCCCAGGGTAGGAGCCAGCACCACCTCACTTGGAAGTTGGTTCCAGATCCTAGCTGCCCTGACAGTGAAGTAGCACCTCCTGATACCTAGCCTGAATCTAGCCTCTGCCAGCTTGTGACCGTTATCCTGGTCACTCCTGGCAGTGCTCGGGGGAACAGGGACTCCCCCAATGCCTGCTGGACCCCTCTGACCAGTTTGTAACAGGCCACGGA
>NW_017728906.1:91670723-91694170 GCF_001723895.1 Crocodylus porosus | reverse complement strand
TCCTCCCTTCTAGCGTGCCCACATCCCCCCACATCTTAGTGTCATCAGCAAATTTGAACAGGGTGCTTTTTACCCCCTCGTTCAAGTCACTGATGAAGATGCTGAACAGTGCGGGCCCGGGGACCGAGCCCTGGGGGACTCCACTGCCCACATCCCTCCGGGTTGAAAATGACCCATCCACCACCACTCTCTGGGTGCAGCCCTCCAGCCAGTAGGTGACCCATTTGACTGTGTAGGTGTAGACACCAAAGTCCCCCTGTTTTTTAATGAAAACGGGGTGAGAAACAGTGTCGAAGGCCTCCCGAAAGTTCAGAAAGACTATGTCTACTGCTACCCCTGCATCTAAGGATTTGGTGACCTGGTCGTAGAAGGCCACAAGGTTGGTCTGATAGGACCTGCCTCTAATGAACTCGTGTTGGTTGCCCCTTAGCCTAATCTCCCCTGCTGGCCCCTCATGGACATGTGCCAGAATAATTCCCTCAAAAAGCTTACCCAGTATCGAGGTAAGACTAACTGACCTATAGATTCCCGGGTCCCTTTCTTTCCTTTTTTGAAGATGGGAACCACGTTGGCCCTCTTCCAGTCCTCTGGCACCACACCAGAGCACCACAAGTGCTCATAAAGCCGTGCCAGAGGTCCCACAATGACCTCAGCTAATTCCCTCAGCACTCTGGGGTGGAGATATAATATTTTGGTGAATAAGACTCTTCACCAAACTTACTTTCAGTTTTCATACCTACATAAGTGCATTTGTCCTACTATGCTTAGAGAAATCTCTACTAAGATACTGAATTCCCCAGTAAGGTAGAGGATGCAGTAACACTTTTATCATTTTTTTCCCCATAACAAGATTAGCACATTATGGTTCTAATCATGCAGTCAGCCTGTCTGTAGAAAGCCCATGCAACATTTTAGTCCCACATAAGTCTTCAGGAGTGACTAACTTGATGCATAGATGTTCTTATTTATAGTCTCTGCCAAGGGATGCCAAAGGCCAAATTCTGGTTCTTTCAGCCCTGGTTTATGTAGTGATAAAAGTTATAAATTATAATTTAGGGAGACCTCCTAATTTAGAAGAGTTGGGAATTGGGAGATGGTCCCTCAGTTGTGATGTGCCAGTTTGGGGAGAGAGACTATGGCTATGTCAATGCATTCAGAACGCTTGTTCACTGTGGTGGCTCAGGAGGTAAAGCCATTTTAAGGTCTGGCAGCTTGTGACAAACTCAGTCTAGTTAAGCATGTACTTATCTTACAAGAAACCTCCTGAAAGACTCAGAGATTTGCTAAAGAGCTGCAGAAAAGGGAGAATAGGAAAGTGAGTGGTAAAGACTCACTCCAGAATGAAGAGCTAGTAACCTCTCCTCTGCTGATGTGTATGAATTCATTTTTTGTTAACTGATTTTTGTGACTATTGTTAAGAGGGAAGAAGCACTGACAAGAGCTATAATTTAGAGACACTCCTTAATTTAGAAAAGTTGGGAATTGGGAGATGGTCTCTCACTCATGGAGAGCCAGTTAGGAGAGAGGGAGACAAAGGGTCTGCAGACATTGCATACTGCTCCACAAATTAAAGTGTGGAATTCAGTCGACCTTAGAAAGTTTTGTTGACAGAAAGGTGCAGGGGACTTCTTATACTATGTGTATGCTGATGTCACAAACTGAGGCATGGGTGGTTTACCCAGTGGTCAGTACAAGATGGAGATTGGACATCAGAGAAATACTTGGGTTGAAGCCTGAGAGAGCAGAGTCAACAAGGAGAGGCTGAGGGTGGGAGGTAAGCTGGGTCAATACCTGAAGTCTGAGTCTGAGACAGAGCAAGTTGTGAGCAGAGGTGGTGGTCAGAGTCCAGGCTGGATTAGTAACAGTATGTCAAGTCAGGGGTCAGGAGACAAGAACATAGGGAGCAGCAGAGCAGGTTGGGGGCAGCAAGAACCTTGTTGCTCAGACAAGGCTGAGGGACAAAAGTGAGCTCACCACACCACGCAAGAAAACTCATCTTCCACATGATGACAGTTTTGAAGCCACTGCTGCAAATAAGGCAAAGCTATTCCAGGCTGGTCTCCCAAGCCCAGATCCAACACTCAGTGATATTCAGGTGGACTACAAATGCCTCTCTCAGCCTGTAGTTCCTACTCATTTGTGGCAGCATTCATTGATTCTCTTAACCATTCTTTTATGATTCTCCAGCATGTTTGCTTCTGATTCCCTTCAGTCAGGCCCTGCATATACTCTAGAAGGGCACAATTCATAATGAAAAAGAACAAGCTACATGCCTTTCAAAACACAAACTGATGGCAGGGAAAGAAAATGCAGGGAACTGTAGGCATTAAACTAGCAGGCAAACAGGCAGAAAACACAAAGGGGCAGACAGTAGGATGCTTTCCAATTGCATTCAGCCATCTTAGCTGCCAAGTGAGGATGTGCAGTGCTTACACAAACGCAGTGAGATTCTCTAGCAGCTTAAACTGAGTCAGGTGCTGAAACCTAAGAGAACTGAAGACCAAGCTCCTTGGTGCGAATAAGGTCTTAACGGCACTGAACAGTACCATAATTCTGGAAGTAGTTCCACTGAAATTAATGAGACCATTTATGGAGCAAGGTGCTATCTGGTAGGAAGGACCTAAGTGAGCAAACAAAAGCTGAGGGATGAAAGCATACAATGGACACAGACAACCTACTGCTGTGTAATTCTGGATTTTTGAGGTATCTCCATCGCCTTCCTTTATAATCTTTCAGGGAAATGTTTTTAGTAAAGTGTTTTCATTTGCTAGAAAAAAAAATCTAGTCTGTTGTTTAATAAATTCCATTAGTATTATTCTTTATACATAATGCCTAGATTATAAGAAATTACCTTGTAATGGCCATTTAAAATTGTAAGCTAGATAATGAAACATGCTAAATTAATGTATGTTAATGTGTCCTTTTTGCCACCAAACACCGCTTCTATCCACTTGTATTTTCTAATTAATAACAGAATGTGGCAATTGGTTTCCTAAGTCACCATCAGCTGTATACATACTTAAAGCAAAACTCAAAGGAAACCAGATTCAGGATATCGCTCTGTGTTTAGTTAATCAACAACGTGTATTTTTCTTTTCACATCTTTGTTTCAATTAGAGCTTATTGAGTCATCTTAGCAGCCCCAGAGAGAACTGTAAGCAGTCATCACTGTTGCTCAGAAGGTAATTTAGAATGCCGTCTGGAGTATTTGTCCTTTCTAATCATCTGCTACACACTGCTCTTTTAGGATATTGTCACTCAGAGACACAAGAACAAAAAAGAACATTAAAGTGAATGGGTGCTTGCTTGAATTTGGCAATTCCCTGCATATAACTGGGTTCCATTAACAGTCTAACTATCTTCAGCACATATTTCAAGTCCTTGTCTGTCTTTAATCTCCTAGAACTTAAATTTTTCTGTATTACTGAAATTGTACGCTAGAGGGAGAGAAATTAGGATAAATTGATAATTTATTCATTAAAAAAAATAATTAAATGAGCCAGTAATCTTTCCAAAAGCACTTCCACCATGGAAGTTCTAAAAGGAATTTACTGGTACAATAGTACTGTCTCCAAAAGAGTCTAGTGAGCAAACCAGAGGACTAAATAATTATAGCAGCTCTCTCATTCTCAAAGTTACGTGCATATATAAACAGACACAATGAAATGATGTGCAGACTAAGCAGGAAAACATGTCTTAAGTGAGGATAAAGAGTGCTCTTTAGCTCTTTATCTCAAAAATCTTCACTGAAGTCAATAGTAGTCATTCACTTTTTAAAGTGGCTAAGCACAGTGCATGCTGGTTGACTGGATTGGAAGTGCTACTGCTGAGAGCCTTTGGGTCACGTTCTTATCTCACTTACATGATTGTAACGCCAGAGTAGCTCCAGGATTTCAAAAGAACTATTCCAGATATACACTAGTACAATTTAGATCAGATGTTCTTCCACTGAAGCAATATGCCTCTTCAAAATAAATCATTTTCTGCAGTACAGAACAGTTTCACATATGAACACTTATTCTATATATGGTATTCTATATATTGAGCATATAAATAGATGTGCAATTAAAAATGCACATCTGGAAATTAAACTCTTGATGCAAAGATATTTCTAAAGATTTTTGCAACAGACAATTGCTTATCTCTCTTTCTCTGCATTTCTGCAAAAGATACCATATCTCAAACCTTAGGTGGGCGTATGTTTTCTCTCTATATCCTTCGAAGAGGCAGATCGCAAAGTTTAAAGAACTGTTCCATGTTGCTTAGTAAATCAGTTTAATAAAAACACTGCACACTGGAATGATATAAAAGAACAGAGCTCATTGTTTTGGCCCCTCAAGCTAGAGAAATTGTGTAGGGTGGGTCCATGGGCCAGATCAAGCCCCATGCAGGCCCCACTGGCTCATGCCCGGCTCCCAGACACTGGGAACAGGCCCCATACCACCCTGCATGCCTGATCTGATTTGGGCCATGGCCTGCAGAGCTCCTCACACAGGGCTGTCCCTGGGGGATAGAGAGGGGTGAATTGGGGAAACTGTCCTGGGCCCCACGGACTCCGCACTGCTGCTGGCTTTATGTCTGGCCACTCAGCACCCCCCACCCGCCACTGATACTGGCACCTCTGGCTGCTCGGCACCCTCCCTGCCGCCGAATCTCTCACCAGCTTCCCTGCGTCTGGGGATGGGGCCCATCACCCTGCTCGGGTCACCTCTGTCTCCACAGATTTATGGGGAGACCTTCACGCCAGCTCTGACCTGCAACCCTGAAGTTGAATACCCCTAATATTATGCACCCAGACAACAGCAAATGCTGTAACAATTAAAAAAACTAAACAGTAAGTTATTCATTTGCCCGTCCATGTATATGAGTAAGAAAAAGAGAAACCCCATTAGTCTTCATATCTAGGGCTGTACAAAATCTTCAGTGAACCAAAAAACCCCCACAAACATGCTGTGTCAAACAAATATTTTTGTTTCTGGACATTTCTAGTAAAAGTTGAATCCCTCAGATTTACTAGGGAATGTAGGTTCCACTTACAAAATGGTTTTGAGCCCATAGTTAAGATATTCACCCTGACGGTAGGAGGCTTGAGATCAAATCTCCACGTGGTCACTGAGCAGGGATTTGCACCCATGTCTCCTATCCGAGGTGGGTGCCCGACCTAATGGATTCTACACCATTCTGGGGGGAGTCACACTCAGTTTTTCCTGACAGAGATTTTCCACTTCGCATAAAATTCACTGACGCAGAGGCTGAAAACCCTGCTCTCACCTCCCGTTTGCCACCACTAACAAATTAAGAGTCATTCTCTCTGCTTGGTGGAAGGAATATTTAACTTTCTCATATAATGTAGAATAGCATCAGCATAAGTGATTGAGGATACCTTCAGCCCTGTGTTGAAAGCACTCTCCTGAAAAGCTCAAATCCTTTTTTGACTCAAACAGGGATAGGATTTGAATCTTACTTATTCTCTGGGTAAGAATATTAACCGCTGGCAAGGAAGACACTGGCACCATTATCTCCTCCTCCTCACTGGTTGCTCTCAGGTCCCCTGGGAACCAATCCATTCAAAAAAGATTAATTGAACTTCCTTGATATGTTCAAAATGTAATCTTCATTTTTTTGTTTGGCTGAAACTGCATTTTCTGCACGTATCGGTGAATTACCCAGCAAAAAAGAGTTCAGCTAGTCTTACTCAGACCATCTCTGACAATTCATCTTGCTTTTACTTGGCTAAACAGTCCCACTGCCTTCCGTGAGGCAACCTGCGTATGTAAAGCAAGCAAGTTTGCCACTGGTCCATAGTCCTGCTGTGTAGTCACTTACTAGCCATTTCCTGTTTAACCATTTCTCAGATGCATTTGTAAATCCCAAGAATTCACAATGTGCTGCTGAAAAAACAAGGCACAAAGTGGCAGCATACAGATTTATTTCTAAAACTTAACTGCAGAGATTTGGCCACTTGTCCCCACAGCTGACACCAAAAATCAATATCATAAAGGAATTAATTGCTTGGAGCACATAGCAACAACAACTTCACTTGCAATAAGCAACACTTCCTCCAGACCATGGGCACAGCTATGGGTACCAAAAAGGCCCCACAATATACCAACCTTTTTATGGCCCACATAGGGCCTGTGCACACACCACAAAATTGGCCTTTAAAGTGGCTTACATGCCCTTTTGCACCACTTAATGGTGCGACTGTATACATGGTTGGCAGCATAATGTGCTTTAATGGTGCAGCTAGTTACACTGTTGGTGACATATTGCATGTTAAATGACTTCAGGACACAGCAAAATAAAACATGCCCAAGGAGGGAAGTACCGGGTCCCATACAGCTCAGGGGCTGTGCAGGCAATCTGTGCAGGCAGCCTGGTGGCAGACTGTGCAAGCAGGCTTCACTGAAGGAAAAAAAAAAAGTGGTGAGCCTGATCTCTTTTTCCCCCTCCCTGGAGCCTGCCTGCCTGAGCTGTGTGGGGGTCTGGTGCTTCCCTCTGCGGCTTTGTGGGGGGCAGTACTTCCCTCCACAGCTGCGGTGACCCCCGGGACCACCCAAGCAGGGTGCCTGTGGGTGGATGCCGCCTGGGGGGGTGCTACCACCAGCCATGAAGGGAAGCACCATCCCTCTCTTGCAGCTCAGGATCTGCTTGGCCCGCTGGCAGCTCCCTCTCCCATCCCCCCCCAGCCACCAGAGAGGCAGGTAAGGATTGGGCCCAACCCTTGTATACATGCCAGGAGGTGGGGTATACTTTGCCCACTGAAGTGCTGTTTTTTAAAAACCCACTGCTTCAATTTAGGGAGAATTAAACTGAAGTAAACTCCCATGTACAAGCAGCTATTGATGACATCTTCATTAGGACCAAAATTCGTCAAAAATTCAAGAACCATCACCTCTCCATCAGACTGTCTCTTGAATACTCCAGCACCAACATTTCCTTTTTAGACACTGTGATCAATATCCAGAATGGTAAAATACAAACCACTATATACAAGAAACCCATGGACCAGCATACATATCTGCACAGAACTAGCAATCATCTTAAACATACCAAGAAATGTGTAATATACAGCCAAGCCCTCTGATATCACTGAATTTGCACTGAGAATACCTGCGATCATCACCTCACAAATCTCAAAAGGGCTTTCACCTAACAAGGACACTCCTCCACAGAGAGACTGTACTTCTGAAAGAGCTACCCAGATACCATGTGACGAACTGCTGCAGCACAAAAAGAAAATTCCCCAAATTGCACACAATTAGTTATCATAGACCACCCTTCCCTGGAACCTCAAACAAGGTTGAGGATACAGAAAATCCTCAAACAATTGCAACCCGTACTAGAAGACGACCCATTTCTTAAAGAGATCTTCCTAGAAACAACCAACCTAGCCTTTAAAAAAGCACCGAACCTCTCCAACCTCATCACCAGAAGCAAAATTCCTATGGCCCAAAGCACACTGAATGGATCCAGACCATGCCAAGACAAAAAATGTAAAACCAGCCAACATATCTCCACCACTCCCATGGTAATTACACCCCACAACAGAACCATCACCATTCCTAGATTGACACCTGCACCTCCAGAAATGTAATGCATCTCATCCGGTGCACTAAATGCCTTGCTGGAAAATATGTAGGAGAAACCAAACAACAAATGGGTGGGTACCAGAATGAACACATACCAAAAATCTATCAAAGACAAAATACCCAATTATCTGTGGGTGCCCACTTCTCATAAGACAATCACTCCCTTTCCAATCTCTTAGTTCAAATCCTCAAAGGGAATTTACAAAAAACCTTTCATAGACAAGCCTACAAACTTCATGTTATAAATCTACTAGATACAAAAATTCATGACTATAGACACTGGATTTATGGCACATTATAACCAGCCTACCATCTGATAACCTCAGGTAACCTGTCTGCATTTTACCAGCTACATTCTTTTATCACCAGTTCAACTTTTCCCATTCCTCCCCCCTCCACCTACCTGTCTCACACCCATTGTGTTCCATTCCCTCTGATCCTCACTGCCATCCATTTGTATTTCCACAGACCTGCATTTTGGCTTCTATTTTACCCAGGAGAACACACAAAACACCACCACACTCTCCCTATGCCTGAAGAAGGGTTTTTGTTATGCCTGTGCGAAGTGGCAAGTATTCAATTTGGATTTGCATTTGGCCGATTCGGAGGGACAGTAATTCCATTCACTGATTCAAATTACTGTCCCAATTCAAATCAGCTGACTCAGACCCAAAGATTTGGTGCCAATTCAGAGATTTGGGCATAGACTAAACAGGCAGCAGTCCTCAACTATGCTGGAGACAGCTGCCTCCATCTAGGAAGTCTGTTGGGGTGGATGGAGGGAGGAGGGAAAGGGCATGGTGAGGGCAGATCAATGTTGCCACCATGGAGGAAGGATTGGGGCTAGGGCTGGGACAAGCTGCCCAGCTACGGGGAGGGGAGCGTGGGACTCAGGGAGGGGGGGCTCCTGCCACTGCGTGCTGCCACATGCCGCCAGTCTGGGAGGGCATGGGAGTGGGCATGTGCCTCCAGATCTGTGTGGGGTGGGCTGGGCTGCACCCCAGACAGGCGGCAGAAGGCACTGGAGCAGGGGCTCTGCCTTGCTACAGCTTGTCCAGCTGGGGTGGGAGGTGCAATGCGGTATGGCTCGCTTGGGGTGAGAGGTGCTGGGAGCAGGGGCTATGCTCTCCTGCTGCTTGCCCAGCCGGGGTGGGCAGGCATTGAGTGGTGCTGCTGCATTGTCTCAGACAAGCGGTGCACAGTGGCAGAAGCTCCTCCAGTCTCCCCACACCTCCTGGACAAGCCAGAGCTTTGCCCGACTGTGCCCCAGGCAAGCAGCAGCAGGGTGTGGCAGCAGGCATGTGCACCCAGATCAGGGAAGGTCCATTAGCAGGTACTATGGGGAATTTTAGGGTGGCTGCAGCCCCCAATAGCTCCCATTCCACTGTGCTCTGCAGGGCAGGTGGAGCCAGGGCTGTGGCTGGGGCTAGCCACCCGGAGCACAGCCCTAGCTCCACCTGCTCCACGGAGTGCAGCCCAGTGGCAGGTGGCTGGGGCTAGCCTCCCGGAGTACAGCCCAGCCTGCCCTATGCATATCCAGGGGCACGTGCCCGCTCCCATGCCATCCCAGAGTGGTGGCCCATGGTGGTGTGAAGTAGCAGGAGCTTCCCTCCCCAAGTCTGGCACCCTCCCTCCTGGCTGGGCAACTTGCTCCAGGAGGCTAGCCCCAGACACCTGCCATTGGGCTGCACTCTGTAGAGCAGGTAGAGCTAATTTACCAATTTTTTATTCCCACTCATAAGTAAAAAAGGCCTCTTTAAATCTTATTTCAGGAAATAACCTATTTTCTTCATTTCTTTATGTACCCCAAAATATAGTTTCCTTTCTGAAAGGAAAATTTTTTAGACTTCAACTCCATTTTAAAATTACGTAAATTGATTTTTCTCCTGTATCCTGCAATGTTGAGAAATATAACTCTGAAAGGTTTGTATAAAAATCACAATATAAACTTTTCTACTTCCTTTCTCTTCAGTTTCTAAATACTGATAGCCTGAGGATTTGTATACCACAGGAATCACATTTCACTTTCTCACCTTTAAAAAGTTAGTATAATATGTTATGTATAGTGCTCAGGCTATAAAAATCTCATGAGTTGGAAATAAATTATTTGAAGAGAAATAAACAGAACGCGGTCCTCCCATCCAGCTCCTGGATCTCTCATTGGTGCGTATAATATGTCCTGAAGTAAACAGAGGGAATTCTTTGAAACGCATGGAAGACATTAGGTTGAGAATAGTAGAAAAATCTGACAGACATGGGGAATTTCTATTTATAAGATGAACTTGTTTTAAAAAACCCTACAAACATCAAAATAGCATATTACCAGAGAACCCAAGTATCTATGGCAATATTTCTTGTTATGTAATACAACCTTCTTTGAGAATTCTTTTATCCCATACAATCATAAAAATCCTTTCATTGACTTTGTTTTAGAACTACACAGCAACAGCTCACATTCAGCAATGATGCTTTGCCTGCAGTGCAACGTTTACT
Source organism: Crocodylus porosus (assembly GCF_001723895.1). Lineage (NCBI taxonomy): Eukaryota > Metazoa > Chordata > Crocodylia > Crocodylidae > Crocodylus > Crocodylus porosus. The sequence continues at coordinate 91,684,085 of NW_017728906.1, read as the reverse complement.
CCAGTTTTCTGAGAGTTTGAAATGATGAATTATAGAAGTATGGCTATTCTGGGGAAAATCTCTCAGGCCCTTAAGCAATATACATGTTGTAGACATGTGTACACACACACATTCACACCTATGTAACTAAAGCTAAACATTTCATGCTTCAGGAATTTGGAACCTGCATAATGAAGCTTCATTCCAAGATATGACACAGGTGTCCGTGTATTAAGTAACAACGAGGATTGATAGCAGGACAAAGGAAAGTTTTCCTTTCCAAGAGTTTAGTAAGAATTTTGCTTATAAAATCCTGACAAAAATTAAGAGGGTAGTAGAGCCATTTCTTAAAAACATCAAAATAATGCTGCAACAGATGTCATTTAATTATTATTGTCTAGCAGTTATCAGATTTTATCATTTTAAGCAACATTGAGTCTCCCATCTCAGAAAATTAGTGGTAGTAAAGCTAATCAAACCTGAATGAACATAAGGATAATTCTAGCATTCTTCTCGTAATGGATGACATGTAAGACTCAAGCAGTGTGTAAGGATGTTTGGATAAAGTACCAAGAAGCACCTCTTTACCATGGAAAGGACTCTTATGAGACTCAGGCTAGCTTATGATACTCTGGTATTTCATTTTCACATTAAAAAAGATTTAGTGTTAACACAACATAACTACATATTTTGGTTAAAAAGGCAGACTTATGGCTCAGCTTAAGTTTGGACATAAGTTTAGATCATTTCTTAGTTTATTCATCCTTCTTCATCCAACCCTCAGTGGTCAGTAAGACTCCTACATGGTCACAATAAAAGTATGGACTGCAGCTGTTATAGCTGTTGTAAAGTCAGTGTTTTGTTTATTAACAGAAATGTTGCTTACATGGTTGTTGTGCTGCTGTTGAGTGATAGTTTAAGAGGCTCTTAAGAAAACTTTACCTGTTAAGTGGTGCTTCCAGAATTGCAGAATGAAGTCAGAGGAAGGAAGCAGGCAGACAGAATGGAAGAAAGGGAATATAAAGATACAGACTCAAGGTGGAAAAAGTGCACATAAAAGGGAAGTAAGAGAGAAATGGTACAAAGCCCAAGACTAGCCAAATAGTTTAAAGTTTAAAATAAAGTTTAAAGCCCTAGCTCTCCCTTCTGCTTGAGCTCCACTAACCATAGGAATAGAATAAGGGGCTTTGGGAGTAGAAGCAAAGGGTGAGATTGCATCTTCTGAGTTATATGCATAGACTGGGCTCTCCAAGTAGCAGGCACCTTTTCCTTATACACCAGAGATAAGCAAGAGAGGTCCCCCCACACCTCTCTTTGCTACAAGCAGAGCTAGATATCTGCAAATATACGGCTTTTGTACATGCCACATTTTTTGCCCTTTCTTGAGCTGCAACTGCATGACTATTTGCACAAGCGGGTTTTCTGGGTGCTTACAAATCTTTCTGGCGCATTAAACTAAAACTCCTCAGATGTTGTTTAGTTTGGCTGGCCAGGAATTAAAAAGTGTTGCATCTATGGATTCAGTGCATGCAAACACAAAGGCACTCAAAGATGTGTAATGAACCTGTTTGTTGACCAGATGGTGCTGCAACTTTTTTGTAGTTCAACCCTTTGAATAGCTTTCACATTTGAATTGCTTCCACTTTTTTTTATTTCTTGTGAAGTTTGCCAGCTCCTTGCTTCCACAGCTGTGTTGCAGGACATGGGCATAGGCACGGGGCAGGTGGGGGACTCTGGGCCAAGGGGGCAGCACTGGACCATCCTGCTCTCCTGCAGTGCTGGCCAGGGACCCAGCTTACTTTGTTTAAAAACCTAGTATATGTAAACACAGATGTGATGCTCCAAGGCTTAATTAGTTTGAAAACCTAGTGCGTGTAAACACAGACACGATGCTCAAAAATAAATTAGTTTAAATTTTATAAACCTATTTAATTTAATGAGGATTAAAACCCATGCTGTGTACATGGACATATGTCCATCATCCACCCCAAGCTCAGAGCCAGTCTTTCACTTCCCTCCACACATGAATTTTCCTTCCATTAAAGAAATCCCATAGCTCCTCTGCACCCCTCTTCATGTGCAGTTATACACGTGATAGGATCTAATGCACAATCTACACAATTGTGTCTCCTGCCTCACCACACATGTATGGAAAGAGATGTGATTGTTTGGTTCATGTATTAGATCCCATCATGCCTTATCATTACTGCAGAGAGCATCCAACCCTGGGCTCACTCTGCACCATCAAGAAGCAAGCTCCTGTGGCTGGAAGTCCCATCAGCTGACGTGGACTCCCAGCCATGGGGGCTCCACAGAGGTCCCTGCAGCAGGGAGGCTGCAGCTGATGTGATCTCCAAGCCATGGGGCTATATGAAGCACACCCATGGCTGGAAGCCCACATCAGCTGCAGTCTCCCAGCCACAAGGGTGTGTGGGGTGCCCCCACATGTGGAAGCCATGTCAGTTAATGGAGCTCCGAGCCACAAAGGCTAGGAGTCAGCAGTCGGCATCAGCTGGGAGCTCCCAGGCTCAGGAATGTACATGGACACCGCCCCCCCACCAGCTAGCAAATGGGGCCCCTGGACACATGTTGAATTAATGGCATAATAGGAAGTGGCTACAAAGTTATTCCATGTATTTTGTGGAGTAACTTTATAGTTTATTCTTTCTTTTAGCACACCATTAATTGATTGAACATGTAGCTGGGTAACCTCCTAAGGCATGATTAACTGATTAATCATTCATACTTTAAGTATAATGTACAGATGGGACCTCACTTTCACAAGATAGATTCCTTCCGTGAACCTCTTGACAGACACATGGATCTTTAAAGAACTACAAAGATTAGGGACTGGATCCCTCTGTACTTTCCTCATGTTATTTTTTTGGCCACTCATTTAGCGTGGTGAGATCTTTCTGCAGCTCCTCTGCATCAGCTTGGGACTTGACTGCCCAGAACAACTTAGTATTATCTGCAAACTTGGAGATTTCACTGTGCCCCCCCTGCCATTTCCACTGATGGAAATGTTGAACAAAATAGGTCCTGGCACAGATCCCTGAAGGACCCCACTTTTGACTTCTCTCAATCCTGAAACATTTAGCCATACCCTTTTCTTCCTATCTTTTAATAAGGTCTCAATCCACAAAAGAATTTTCCATCCAATCCTGTGGCAATGCCATTTTTAATTTTTTTTAAAAATAATTTTACCAGTACACATGCATCTATAATATATTATATGCACTGGTATATGTATACAGAGAAAATATGAAATCAGTCTGAAGGTTCTGGGGTAGTTTGACCAATTGTTAAGATCCCACATAACTCCTTTTCTGATCTGCTTACTGCAAACTTTTTCCTCTGACCAGCCTCAGGCTCTGACAGATTTCACCATTGCAGCTGCTCTCGACTGTAAAAACATGGGTGGGAAGAGAAAAATGTTGTTGATTAAAAGGTATGCTGTTTTGCCTTTCAGGTAATAGTTCAGGAAGGCATATTATTTTAGCAAGACATTGGTTGGGGTCAATCCAAAAAGTGTACAGATTATAACTTTACACAAAAAAAGCTTTGGTAAATTAATCCAGAAACTAAATCTGCATCACAAACATAGGCACAATACCACTTTAGTTTACCACTCAGAATAATTTTTTTTACGACACTGGTGAGCTCACAGTCAGTTTATTCATGGCCGTGATTTGGAGACAAACTGTAATATCCAAGTCTTTGTATGCACTAGTGCCATTTACTTTTATTGTAACTCCATCTGTTTTTCCACACATAAGCATTACATTTTCCAGTAAGCTATTAAACTCCCCTGTAGGTTTAGACCATCTGCGGCCTAGTCCCAAGGGTCTCCCATCAGACACCCCATATTTTACTTTTTCCATAGACAACAAGCAGAATCAGAAATTTCCCCAGCATGTTAAATGCATCTTTCAAACCCATCCCAACTCTAGGCTACAGCTACGGTAGTCTAAAAATGTTTTTTATTTTATTCACAATATTTTGGTAAAGATAAGTATAAAGTGACACTCCAAACTCCTGAAGGCATACGCAAGGGCTAATCTATCTGGTACAATGGATTCTCAGTAATTCATGTACAAGGTGGGTTTTTTATTTTCTTTGTTCCTTTAGCAGCAATGTATGTTTTGCAGTAGCTCAAAAATATGTTGAAGCCATGGCATCAGGATAAAAATACGATTTTTGTTAATATTTACACGAATAATTTAGGTCCCCAGTGATAAATATCCTAAGGATTATCCCTTTTTATGCAGAAATGTACAACAATCACTGTGAGAGAAAATATTCTGCCAATCAACATAGTTTCTGTTTCTTCTTCACATCATATTCTGGTATTTTTTTCCTCACAGCAGCTTACCAAATAACAGTGCACACAATATACAGATATAAACTTGTCCTGACCTACAGGGATGATATGAACTAGTTTTAAAAGTCAAGAAAATGGTTTAAAATATGCATAAGGAGGATTCATTGATGTCCTCTGTATAGGAGATGAGACAAGGTATTTACAACAATCCATTCGGACTTCAATAGGGTAGAATCGTAGACACCTGGAGTTAACTTTTTAAGTAGTTCCCAAATGCTGTTATGAGAAAGACACTGGAAAAACTGGCTCTGGTTACTGTTAGGTTGCCTCTTCTTATTCTTTATAAGGAAGCCTCAGTGCTAACCAGGCAATAGCACTACTGTCACCATCCACTCACTTTTTTTTTTTTCAGAACAGACTACAGCGGAGGCAGGCATGCTCCGAATCCTTGTTCAAGCTAACAAATGAACACCATTACTAGTTAGAGTGATCATAGATGTTAAGGAAGCAGTGGTTGGTTATTCATAGAGCCAAAGTCTTGATTACATAAATGGACAGAGGGACCCATTAGTTGTGAACCACGTTGACATCTGACAGTTCATGGAATATAGTTTATACAGTGGTTACCACACACTAGGATCAGAAATAGTTTACACAACACTGGCTCTACACATCTAGTTTCACAGCACAAATATAGTACACGCTGTATTGGTACTAAACACAGGGGTTTTTTATTATTTTCAGCACTTGGTCTCAAACACCCGTGCAACTTCCTAAAACTCCAGCAGAGTTCTGACTGCCCCAGATCCAAATGGTGTAAATCACAGATAATGCAGCAGACATGAAAATACGTGTCACCTGCTCCCTGTGCACAAACAAAACATTTGAAAGGGCTAAAAAGAGGTGGCTCTCATCAGGTAAAGTGCACTACTGAACAAAAAAGCAACAACATTAGAAAGAAAAAGCTGGGAAGCTCAGTAAGATTTAAAGGCTTCTCAAAATGCCTTATATTAATTCCCACCCATGTGGCACAATAGTGATTGAATCTGCTGAGTGTTCCTTTTCATGCTCTTCACCTTCAGTTATTTGTAAGATTTAAGATGGGGGCCCAAGAACAATTGATTGCAAGATAAAAGGGGAGTGGCTTTATCACACATTAGATGCTTTGTGGCGATTGCTTGTGTGTATGTGCTGTTATCCCATGATTAAGGACCTATGCAATTTGATTTCACAATTTTTGCGGAAACCACAAAAAGGGGAGATTTCTGCAATCACCACAAAAACTGGCATCCCCTGTGATTTTGCATGGAATCGCTGCCAATCAGAGGTGAGTGGTGGGGCTGCCAGAGACCCTTGACCAATCAGCAGTGGAGGGGGGGGGAGCTTGCTACAAAAATGGTGCTGAGTGTCACGAGTGGCCCACAATTTTTACTTCACTTCTGTGTGCTTTAAGAGGATCCCTACTCATGATACATATAAAGTTTCTTTAGTAGCTTACCTCAGTTAAAGAGGCACACCCTCTATTTCCTACCCAAATATTTTAGAAAGATGTTTCTCTTTCACTGAGGGCCAAACCGCTATGTGTTACCTTTCATGTATCATAAAAAAAGGGTGGACACAGGCAGTTGCTGTGCAGAAGCTGAGATACAATAAAGCGCCACCCCCTTTGTCCAAATATAACTTATTTGCATACTCTTTTTTTAATTAAAATTATACTGCTCAGTCTGCTGCTGTCTATGCTACCAAGGGACAGTAACCAGGGCAAGGAGAACAGTGCTTATATCCTGACTGGTTAAGTAATGGTAAAGAGACTAGATATTCTTCAAAACAGAAGATAAGGAATGAACAACTGGGAAAATCTATTACAAATTACTGTCCTTATTGCAAGGAGTGAAAAAGTTAATTTCTACTGATCTACTGCAGGTTGCACTGCAGTACCCATAAAAAAGTCCCTGCACGAGATGCTTAAGGAATCACAGATCTTAAAGAGAACGCATGAAGGACTGACTGGCTGAAGCACTTCAGTTTCCCAGATGAACATTCCTGTTCAGAAGGTAGCAAAAACTATAAACCTTGACAAAAGATTTCAAGCATGAAAAGCACAAACTGTGACTGAAAGTAATAAAGGAAAAACCTCACCTGCTCCACTCATGTTGAGAAGTTAGACATTTTAAACTGCAATTTTTCATCAAAAGTTGTTCAGAACACTTGTAACACTGCTGGCTCAGAAGATAGCCAAAAAGGCTGACATCCAGACTTACTACCCTTCTTTACTGCAGTGTATTATTTTTATTTCAGTTTGCTGTAAAAAGAAGTTTGTATTTTCTTGGGAAACGTTTCATCGTGAGATACACATATAAACTACCAATCTAACGCTTACAATTGTTGCCTAAAGGCAACAAGCAGGAAGGACAGTCAGTACAAAAGAACGTCCTGGAATTTGCTATATGATCAACAATTACAGGTAGCTCTATTATGTATCCTAATATCATACATAGTTATTTCAGCTGCTAAGTGCCCCTGTTCTGTCCTCTAAAAAAAGATGCCCTAATAACACTTATTCATCAAAATAAACAAAGGAATGTTCCTTCATTTATGAGTAGATCTAAGAACCATGGGGAGTAGGAAAAATGGCTATGTTTACAATGTTTTAGTTAACTTTTTTTATAAACATCACTTGGAACCTGATGTGTACATAGGGCAAACGCTTGTAGATGTTTCAGTAGACTGATTACAAAGAGTCTACATTTTTGTTGTTGTTATTTCTCTCACACACCTTGCCCTCAGCTGGACCTTAGATTCCTAAATGTATATCAGGCATGCAAATTTAGAAGTTGCATTAAGAGGAAATGAGGAAAAAGAATTTCCCAGTCTTCAGAAATCCTCAGACCCTACTTCTCTGCAAGACTTAAGGTAACTACAGAAGTTTATGGACTTTGCTGTAACTCGTGGCACTTTACATAAAGTGCTACAAGTTAGAGACCCCCTAACCATCCAGACATTTGCCTGTTGGGTTGGGGTGGATTGAGCCTGGCTGCACTGGCCCTGACCAGCAGGTAGGGGTGCTCCAGCAGCCTCCAAGGAGGTTGCTGAACTGCCCCTCTCCCCAGCCCTGTGCCATGCCCTAGCTCCGAGTTCAGCTGAACCAACACTTGTGTGCTGCCCCTGTCAAGAGGCTCAGATGGAGGGCAGTGTTAATTGTTGCAGCTCCCAGAAGGGCTGCAACTGTTCTCCATCCAACACCAAATTCCTGGCCCCAGGGACCAGAAGATATAGCTTTATGTTCCAGATCCAGCTTGCATAGCTCCTCACAGGTCTGGAAATTTAGTGGCAGGGTGAAAGGCAATAACCTTTATTAACTTGTCCTGGAACAGTGGCAGCATTAATTAACTAGTCAAGTAATGTTCCACTGCTTACTGTGCCACCCAATTTCCAGACACATGAAGAGCCCCACAGACTGGATTACACAGGTCCACTGGCTATATCTTGGTCACTCCTGCTCTAACGCAATGGTTCCTTGAGGCTCTACTCTGCTTCCTAGCCCTTTTGGGCATATCTACACTGCTATTTAGTCTCATTGCCAAACTTCCTAACCTCTGTATTAAAACTCCCTAGTTTGCCTTCCAGTAACAGTATAGCCCAGCCCTAAAAGTATCAGAGCCCAAGAACTCTCCTCATTCTCTAGTCTGTCCCACCAGGTTCAGGATCAACCCGGTATGTAAATATGGGATAATGGGGGCAAACAATTGCAACTGTAACTTATATGGCAAATTTTTGCTCTCTCTCAACAACTTCCAGTGGCCAACAATGGTCTCCACTACAACTTTAGGAATAGCAAACATGATCCTTGTTCTACTAATTTTAGCATGAGTTTCACCTTTGATCTGAGTGTAAGATTGGTTCTCCAGTATTAGATACCAGATAGAAATATTTGATGTTCAGGAGTGAGAAAACATGCGTCTAATTTCCAGACTGACATGGATGGACAACTGAATGCCAATGGGGTTGTCTTCTCTGCAAGAGACAGCTGTTGCCTGACATCTCCAGTAATGAAACTTTCATAAGTCCTAACATGTTCTTTTGTAATGCACAGCTCTCAAAGTCTACTAAGGGAGAGGCTAAATGGGCTCTAGCCCCTATTCCGAATGCATAAAAACATTTTCAGTTCTTGAATAAAACATTCCTTTATCACAGCTCCAGTATTAAAGTTAAAATCTACAATCCTGCTATGGTGGTAGGTTTACATATATGGAGGAGAAAAAAAATGCAATGTAAAAAAAATTAAACTCAAAGACTACCAGCTGCATGTGATTTAATTCCCATTAGGACAAGAATATTTGTAGTCTTTCCTGGTGGAGACAAAATATTGATTCTAAAGGCTGTTTAATTTAGCTATTAACACTTTATTTTAGCTGCCCTCACATGAAACTCAATTTGCACTCACTAGCAAGGTGTGAAAAAGGAAAGACTGTCATTTGCTTCCACATTCAGTAGCACTCCTCAGTCCATATCAGGAATGACAAGCTCCTCGTGACCAGAATACCTAGTACTATTGATTTGGTAGGTTTCAATGGACACCAGCCCCTCCCCCGCGCTCAGATTCTTTCACAGTGCAATGATGAATTACTTCTGTGTCTTGCTTTTATCTAGCTGCAATTACGAGATGAGTGAAATCTGACTGCATTTTGATGCCACCTGTTGCAAAGAGCCGAACAATATGTATTGAGAGTAGCAGCTGTTTCCTACATTGTGTGCTCATTTTAGTGAAACCAGAATTTCTTTCTCCCAGAGTATTTAAACAGCCTGAAATTAAAACCAAAACAAAACCACTGCTGCAATCAAATTAACAGAAACAGTAGCACATGCTTCATGTTACTGACATTTACTTCCCTCCACCCAGAAACGGTCTCATGGATCCTGACACAAGGACTAACCCTGCAGCTCTAACCCACTTAAGTGAACGGAATTACTGGTATAGTTAGCCGATAGGATATGGCCCAAACTTTAATCACCTTAGTTTTTTTGTCACGGATAGATAGCTATCATGTTTGCTATCTTGGGGAGAAATTCTGCCCTCAACTCCTCCTCACATAAAACAATTCCCACTTAAGTCAGTACTCCAGACACTAATCTTTTCTGGGTCACTGTCTGCATGTCACTGCTTCCCCTTAAAAGCCTTATTTTTTGTGGTACCACACATTTATGGATGAGGAACTGTAAGCATTAAAATCTTTCACAGTATTTTAAACACTGTTGTAAGTTACAGTATAGTGCACTTCCCTAATCGCCTACTGAAAACCGCTATGGAAGAAAAGCTGAACTATGTGCAAACAGCAAATCTGAAAAGATACCCTCAATTAAACAACTGTATCAGCAACAGGGGTTCTCCATAGATTGCTGCTATCACTCAGAACTCCTTAACATTCACTGTGACATTGAATAAAGCCTTGTCAGCCTGAATTGAAACGCCAGGACCAGTTCAAAGGGTGGGTCATTCCATTTAACTCTCACACAAAAGCGTTATCGTGGGACCCTACTCTGATTATCTACAGCATAAATCAAGACACTGTCCAGAGAGACCTAAACATCTAAGGCCTGCTTCAGCCAGTTCTATCAATAGCTGCTTGTTTTGCCTTGCTCCAGTCCTTTCTTCACTGTAGAAATCATGAAAATTAGCATCAAGTCATGCATACACATTTATAATTAATGTGCTCAGGGTTAACCCATCACCTTTGGTGAAACCATGTAAAAGGAACCTCAGAAAACAAAACTACATCTAAAGAGGTTCACAGGAAAATACAGCAACTACTCCTGTAAAGAAATACCATAGATGAGAAGTGGTCAGTTAGCAGCACAGGGATTAGGTCTCATGCTATTTCATCTTGTCATTAAAGATGTGTCACTCCTTTTTTAATGCAAGCACTTTTCTGGGGAGTTAAAATTTTTGTTCAACATTTTAACAGTAACTAACAGAATTATGGTGAAAGATACACATCTGTCATTTTTTTTTTAAATCAGTGTGCACTAGAAATTCTGTTAGGACCTGAGAATATTTGGAAGGGAAAAATCCTGTAGTGTCAATGAGCTGGATAAACTGACTCAAGAGTATGGTTGGACATAATATACTTTTTTAGCCCAAGCATTCTAGGGGTTTTCTTGATTTGTTGTTCTTAAATGAGAATTAAGCATCACCAAAAGACTTCATAAATTGGGGTCAGTTTAACTGAATTGTTCATTTTGCAAAGAGAACCAAAAAAATTTCAAAACACTGTCATGTTCTGACTCAAAATGTGGGCTGCTTACAATTATAATTTTATTTTTATTTAATTTTTAAAATTACTTGAAACTAAAAACATTTGGTTTCAAGCCAAACAAACAATTTATTCAACCTAAAAAAATTTCATTTTTAGATTTTTAATTCATAACAAATTTAAAAATATATATATTTTCACTTCAGCATGAAATATTCATGTTTTGATTTTCCAAAATTGCCACTAAACTGGACATTCCATTTTTCATTTGTTTTTGTGCAAGAAGACTCTCTCATCTCTAAAAATACTGTAGCAAGGAGGGGAGGGAATGGTGAGTGGGACGACAGCTCCAAGTGCCGAAGTGAAGGTGCGCCAAGAGGCGCTGCCCAGCCAGAGATGGGGGAAGGATGGCTCCCACTGCTGCATGCACTCCTGGACAAACATGGGGGAAGGAGGGTGCCCTGGATCTGTGCACAGGGTGAGGATGGGCTGCCACTGCGGGCTTTGCCCCAGGTGCCAAACTTTCTTGCTATGGTACTGACCTCTAATGTCTGTTACTGTGAGCTTGAATTCTACCCCTTGGTGAGGAGGTACTCAGAATATAGAGAAGGCAGGATAACTATAGAAAAAAGTATACATATATATTTATGCTAGTTGTTATGTTATATACATGTAATATGTATATATTTTTTCCATTTATAATGGATATGTTTTTTAAATCCCCATCCTAAATGATAGTAGAGTAGCCAAATTAACCGTGATGTTTTAGATACATAGTGGGATTTCAAAAAGCACCTAAAGTATTTCATTTCCTATCAATGCAGGAATACATAGGGAGACAGTTAAATGCTACCCAGATATGCAAAAACAAAAGCTAAGTATAGGCATTCAAGAAGTCCACCGTGGAAGCGCTTTAATTTTCGAGGTCTACTGTAAGCCAAGTCTATATCAGGGGACTCGGAGCCTGCCTGCATGGCCTGACACTGAATATCACAGTGACCAACCACATCCTTCCCTATAAGCATGCCCCAAGCTACCAAGGAGTCGCATTAAAAGATCCCCTCCGTGGCTGCCCCCACTACCCCCTCTGGTACCTCTGAGGCCTCCACCCAGATGGAACCCATGGTCCTGGCCCTTGCTCAGACTGGACCTCTGGCTCTCAGCTGCGGGGGCTGCACATCTGCAGGCACATGGGATAGGGAGCAATGACACCCCCAACTGTGAGGTTTGCTCCACATTCGAGTACCGGAGAGGGGAGCTCCAGACTGCAGTACAGAAGCTGCATGCCATCAGGGATGGTGAAGAGGAGATCAACTTCTATTGCCAGGCTCTTCACCAGAAGAAAGAACAGGGGAAAACAAGGTTGGCTGGCAGGACAAGGGTGGACAAGAGGAGCTCCCATAATGCCCAGCCAGGGGTTCTTGGACAAAGGCTGTCTCCAGCCCCAAGGCACACTGCACCAGGGTCACCTCCCCCCTACATCTTTACAACAGCTACCAACTCCTTGCAGCACCAGTAGAGTCAGCAAAGCCACCAGCTCCTGCACCTGAGGAAGAAAGGAAACCAGCAGCCACTCCTAAGAAAAGTGGTCATTGTGGGAGACTCCCTCTTGACGGACACAGAAGGAGTGATCTGCCTCCCTGATCCCTTAGCCCATGAGGTCTGCTTCCTCCCAGGGGCTTGTATCCAGGATGTAGCTGAGAGGATCCCAAAACTTATCCAGCCCTCAGACCCTATGTACCTTATCTATGTTGGCACAAATGACATGGCTCAGAGCAATCCCAGCCAGGTCATGAATGACTATGGGGCTCTGGGAGTAGGTCTCAGAGAGTTGGGGGCGCAGGTGGTTTTTGCCTTGATTTTTCCAGTTATGGGTCACAGACATAAGAAGGAGAGAAGAATTGAAGAAGTAAATAGAAGACTGCGGTGCTGGTGCCATCATGAAGGCTTTAGCTTCTAGGACCACAGTCTGTACTTCAGAGAGAGGTAGCGATTTGTTGGGCAGGGACAGCCTCCACGTCACTTGAATGGGGAAGAAGCTCTTCTCATCCAGAATGGCTGACTTGCTTGACTGGGCTTAAACTAAGCTCGCCAGAGGATGGGTAGATAACCACTGGTGCAAGCCTACCAAGAATCAACTACAAAATTAGCAGGTCAGGCTACATAAAGGAACTCACTCCTACCCAAGCCTACAGATGGGGCTCTTCTAGGAGTGCAGGGAAGCTTAGGGCAGGCTCACTTGCTTATACACAAATGCCAGGAGCCTGGGCAACAAACAGGAGGAACTGGCCCTTCTACTAAACAGAAATGACTATGATCTCATAGGGATAATGGAGACATAGTGGGACTCCACCTATGACTGGACCACAGGTATAGATGACTATACTTTGTACAGGAAAGCTTGTGTTGCAAGAAAGAGCAGAGGTGTAGCTCTCTATGTGAAGGAGCAGTACACTTCCCTGCAAGCAGAGATTGGCAACCACAGAGAGCAACTGGAGACCCTTTGGGTAAGAACACAGGGAGAACATGGTGAAGGGGATATAACAGTAGGAGTCTACTACAGACCTCCAAATCAGAAGCAAGAACTTAACCATTAATTCACTAGGGAACTGGCTGAGGCTTCATGCTCTCAGTGCATGGCTGTCATGGGTGACTTCAACTATCCTGACATCGGCAACCTAGTGATCGATGGGAAGCTGGGTGACAGCGACCACGAGCTGATCACCTTCACCATCCACCGTAAAGCTGGCAAGTCAGTCAGCAACACAAAAGTCCTTGACTTCAGAAAAGCCGACTTTGACAAGCTCA
>NW_017728906.1:91664295-91670623 GCF_001723895.1 Crocodylus porosus | reverse complement strand
ATGGGAAGAGCACTCAGCCAAATCCAATCAGTTGCAATGCTTCCTCACATGCATTGATGAGCTCTATTTGTCTCAAGAAGTCTACAGGCCAACAAGAGGCAAGGCACTGCTGGACCTGGTACTGGCCAAAGGAGCCAATCTAGTGAGTGACCTGAGAATCAAAGGGAAGCTAGGAGACAGTGACCACAAATTGATCACTTTCTCTATCCACTGCAAAGCTGGCAAGTCAGTCAGCAACATGGATGTCCTCAACTTTAGGAAAGCCAAATTTCACAAGCTCAGGAGGCTAGGTGTTGAGGCCCTGAGAGGCCATAATCTGACAGGGAGTCAACGAGAGGTGCTTGCTCCTCAAGGATATGATCCTTGAAACACAAGAGAAGTCCATTCCAGCCCATAGAAAAAGTAGCAAAAGGGCTGGGCGACCCCTTTCGCTCAAGAAGGAACTCATGGAACTCCTGCATCTAAAAAGAGATGCTTATAAAGGATGGAAGATGGGAGGCACCACTAAGGAGGAGTAGTCAGCACTGGCCCACACCTGTAGGGAGCGAACTAGGAAAACCAAGGTTGAAATTGAGCTTAAACTGGCTACATGTATCAAGGACAATAAAAAGTTCTTCTTCAAATATGTGGAAAGTCAGAAAAAAAATAAGGCAACACTGTACCCTTGTTAAACCAAATGGGGCAGATGATAACTGACTGCCAGGACAAAGTCAGTCTTTGCTTACAATTACTTCGCATAACCCACGTCACACTTATAAGCTTGGCAGTGCTACACTCGCTAGCACCACGACTGAAAGAGGCTGGGGGGGGAGGGGGTCATAATTGACCACAAGATGAACATGAGCCACCAGTGCGATGCCGCAGCTGGCAAAGCAAACAAAACTCTGGCTTGCATCTACTGATGCATCTCAAGCAATACATAGTCATCCTCCCACTTTACTCAGCCTTGGTGAGGCCACAGCTGGAGTACTGTATCCAATTCTGGGCTCTGCAATTCAGAAAGGAAGTGGAGAAGCTTGAGAGGGTCCAGAGGACAGCCATGCACATGATTAGAGGACAAGAGAGCGGACCTTACAAGGAGAAGCTAAGAGTCATGGGACTCTTCAGCCTGGAAAAGCAGCAGCTCAGGGGTGACTTGGTGGCAGCCTATAAGTGTATAAGAGGTGTGCATCAGGAACTGGGAAAATGTCTGTTCACCAGAGCACCCCAAGGGAAGACAAGGTCCAACGGTCACAAACTCCTGGAACACTGTTTTAGGCTGGACATAAGGAAAAACTCTTTACTGTTCAAGTCCCTAGAGCCTGGAATAGACTTCCCCCAGAGGTGGTACAAGCACCTACTCTGGACACTTTGGATGCCTATCTTGCTGGGATCATTTGACCCCAGCTAATTTCCTGCCCCTTGAGCAGGGGGCTGAACCCGATGACCTTGCAAGGCCCCTTCTAGCCCTAATGTCTATGAAATCTATGAATTAGATTATTCCCTCACCTATAAACATTACTTTCTGAAGGTCAGCAGTAAAGTCTCTGCATGGTTAGCTGCCTTTAAACATTAAGCCAGCATAACATAGGGTGCTAGAGTCAAAGTGCTCAGAACCACCACACTTGCAATGGTATATGCCTCAGCAGATTACTGTACTCCTGTATGGTCCTGAAGTTGTTGCACTGAAGAGCTTGACACTGTATTTAACAATACAGAGACTTATAACAGGTCGCACAACTTGCACACAGCAGATGTATTCCCTCCACTCTCGGGCAGTAGAACAAGTGACATAAGACAGACGCTAATTGCTCCCCTGCTGCCAGGTTTCTGGACTTGTTGGAGAGCCCAGCAGGCCAGGTACTGTGGCTTCATGTGTTGTGCTAAATCTAAATAAGGGGTGGGATGAATTGGAAAACATAGTGAGATTAAACTAGTGATGGACAAAAGATGGTTTCAGAAGGTACAGAGTATTATGTCTATACAGGAGTTCAGCTGCCTTGTTGAGCTTGTTGGGTGTGAAAATTATTTCATTTGGGATTCTCCTACCAATAGTATTTTTTACTCTAGTTGTAAACATTATTTTATTTGAAAAAAATGGATGGTGTATTGTTTACAAATAAATAAATAAAACTTAGCAGAAGCAAGAGGTACTTTCGTTCAGAGTGGTCTGAAATCTATTCTGCAGCATTTTATACCAACACCAAATGGGTCCCCTATTGGGCATGACCTTGACAGAGAAGCATGGGCCAAGTTGAATGTACCAAGATCTGGATATGGACACTTCAAAACAGCACTGTACAGGATGAACATCTTGGACAGCCTCCTGCGTGAATGCGGTATCCAAAATCAGCACAGTGCTTAGTCAAAATCTGCAGTCTTTACAGATGCCCAGATTCGGTAGATGGAAATCACATGCTGAGCAATGCCAGACAGTTGCTCATAGCTGGCTGGAAGAAACAAAGTGGAGAGGTGGGGGATAGAAACACGGACTTCACTGACTCGTCAGTAATAGCCTGGGGGCAGGGCTGGCCCAGTAGAAGAGATGAGCCTGGGCTAGATTGCTGCCCCACGGGGTGTGGGGAGAGGGGATGAGAGGGGTGCTGCAGCACTCCATGGGATGTCAGCACAATGCATCCTATCATAGTCATGATGGGATGTGGTACGGATATTCATTACAGTACTCTAACCTACAGCACTGAAATTTGATACCATACCCATCTCAGGTTATCCTACAGTGGCATCCAATATTTTTACTGCACTCTATGGGCCCCGACTGTCTGTTAAGTAACAGCTGCCGGGTATTTTCTGCATGCCTACCATGCAATAAGTAAAACTTGTATACTTGGCCAAAAACCTCATAATCATTTTATTTCCTCAAGCTGTGAAGAATTATTCACGTGTATGGTATTTGCCTGCTTTGTGCTTGATGCTGAAATATGTGGAGTGCTTCCTAATAGGCAGTTCCAATTTGATTCTAATGCTGATCACCTTGCAGGATCAAACCTATGGTTGTTATGTTCCTGGAAGGTAGGAACTCTTTTTCTCATTGTTGACTGCCTTGCCAGAACTTTAATATTTATCTGATGATGTTGTTCAGGATCATATCTGATTCTGAGACAATGGAATTCAGTAGGAGTTTTATCAGAGTTCAACTGAAGTGTCACAGTTACAAGCTGTGCTTCAGACTTCCCCATTTCTATTTTAATTCCTTGAAGGTACTCATTAGGGCTAGGGACAGAAGTCACACATAAACCAGTTTTAGTGATCAAAAACTGGTTTAAACCTATAACAGAACACAAGCTCAGTGCACATAAATCAGTTTCAAGATGGCTAAAACTAGTTTAAGATAAACTCGGTTGAATGCAGTATCAGACTTAACTGGGTCAAACCGGTTTATGAAATTTCTGTCCCAGAACCCATATACCCTTTCTGTTCAGTGACCTGTGACCAGTAAAATGATTAAACTATCTCAGAAACAGCTTTTAAACAAAAAGCATTATTTGATTATTTGCCCAAAAGTACAGAGTAAAAAAGCAACAGATCTGTACTCCCCCGTATACTTTCTTTGATTAAACCATATGCAGCCAGAGAGGATTACACACAAAACAACTGAGATATTGGTTATGTATGTATTACCCTCCATTAAAAATAAGAGTGGATTAATTTCCATATATAAAGAGAAAATAGCTGGTCTAAAAGCCAAGACAAATGAGAAATCATATATTTCAATAACACGTCACTTAAGGAGAACTTGAGTTATGGCAAAACCTGAGTAAGAACATTATCACAAAATATATTTCTGGTTATTAGTTTTCTATGTTCCCACTGGTATTATTGCATGTGTCTTAATAATTTATCTTTCTCCTTTATTCTCCTATTACTACTTTAACCCCTAATAAACTCAGAAATCTATATTTGTACTGTATCATAGTATGTTTTCATGCAAATAATTGTTCTGTCACACTTCTGGCATTATGACCTGAGCACATGACCAAAGCAGGTGAGGAAGTGAGTTGTGGTTAATGGGAAAGCCCTTATTAAGCACAAGTACGGCTTGCTATTCATAAAAGAGCAAAACATAAAATATAAAATTGGGTAACTTAAATAGCTACTCTTTAGACTAATAGCTAAGTACATATAAATAAATAGATAGACAATTTGGATAGGAAACTCAAATTATTTCATGTACAACATGGGGCAATAAGGCATAGACACAAGTGTCTAAAAGGATGTGCATCACAAATTATAATAGCCTTTTTTAGGGCAAGTCTGAAAATATCAAAGCTCCACTGATATTATCAAAGCTATTATTTTTACTTCTGGATCTAAGTCTGGACCAAGTCAAAACATATATGTTCCTATATTTAGATTGAATCCATGCCCTGCCTCTTCATGTGTTAGGGATGATTTACAAGTTGTTCCACTTGTTCATAGTCTAATAATAAAATCATTTTTATATAGGACTCACAATACCACATTAAAGAATAAAAAACATACTCCCAAAGATTCATCATTCACAGCTAAATGCAGAGGCATGAAACTAACAGTAGCATAAGGGGAGTCAATCTGACTTGTCAATTGTCAAAAACTGTCTGGCTTAATTTAAATCACAGATACTAGCTGTACCCCGATTTTTCTCACTATGCACAATACATTTGAACTGATACCTAATGAGGAGGAATGACACATCAATCTTGTTCTTATAAAAATCACCTGATTGCTGACATTCTCCAACTGTCCTTACTGTCACTGCATGAAGCATAAATAAGTGTACTCCATATGTACATCCAACACAGGCAGAGTGTAAGAATATAAAAGAATACACCTTTTTTGATAATTCCTTAGTAATGTAAGTGATGTTACAGTTGAACTTTGTATGGGAAATTGACCTGTGCATTGGTAGCACTCTGATTTATCTGAGAACTGTTTATTATTCCAAGAGAATCTCTTGCAAAGAAGATAGAAAAATACGAGCCTGGAGAGAGGAAAAAAATATCAATCACATTATTTTAGCTACAGTTATAAAGCTTTTTATTTTGGGAGGTTTTTTAGGTTAAGAATTGCTTTTTGAAGGATAAGTCACTCACTTCAACTGATTTTAAATGCAATTACAACTGATTATGGATGGATAAAACTTGATACAAAAACACGTTGACAGAGTTAGCTGCTAAACTACAAACAGAAATGGTAGCCCCAGGAGCCAAAAAGTACACTAAATATCTGGAAATTGGGGACATCAAGTAAGTTTTCAAAAACTATTACAAATGCAACACTTTTCCTATATCACTATATTTGGACATGCCAATAATGCTACTGTTTTTGTCAAAAACATGTCAGAAATTGGCCATGGTAGTAAGAATCTGTTTAGAATCCTAGAATGCTTTGCATCAATACATACAAATGCAGTAGTGGTTTACAAATCTCCGAAAAGGGAACTAAAGTAGGCTTTCAGGCCTGTTTGGCTAGGGACCGAAGTTACACATAAGCCAGTTTAAATGATCAGAAATTGGTTTAAACCTGTAATAGAACAGAAGCTCAGGACTGGCTGACAATGGGGAGGTGTGGGGGACAAGCCCAGCTGGGAATGGCGCTCAGTCTGCAGTGGGGAGACTGTCCCCATGCAGGCAAACCCTGGCTGGGGTCTGGGGCCAGGTGTGGGGGGGGGGTTAAACATTTGTCCCCCACTCTAACGTACTGCTGGCTGCAATTGTGAACTACAAATCCCAGAGGGACCTGGAGACAGGAGGAGGAAATGATGAGCAACCCTGCAGAGTCCTACTGTTGTAATTCTGGACTGCAAATCCCAAAGACCCAGAGCAGCAGAAAGAGGAAGTGAACACACAGCCAGAGAGCCGTGATCTAGCACTCCCCGGCTTCTGGCCTGAGCCACTACGGGCATGTGACTGCATTTCCTGAATCAAAGGTAAGTGTCTGTTCACTTCTTTTTCAATTTACTCTGTGCAGTTTAGACTAACCTGCAAAGACTGAATTGCTTCAGCCGCAGGCTTTTTGACTGTCTGTACCTAGGCCTGAGGTGTTGGCAAAGATGTAGGTAAGCTGAAAAGTTTAACTAGCATGCCCACTACTATTCTGTAGTGCACAATGGAGCACTTTTAAAATGCATTGCTTCTGTGAGGCGTGCTCAGAACTTAAAGATAGGTAATTAAAGAGCATTGCAAATCAAGCAGTCTAATCTTTGGCACAGATTAGAGGCAAACTTGCAGTGGGTTTTAAGATTATTCAGCATAGCCAAAGTTGATAGTTTCATAGTTTCATAGTAGCTAGAGTCGGAAGGGACCTAGGTAGATCATCTAGTCCGACCCCCTGCCTTGGCAGGAAAGAGCAC
>NW_017728906.1:91661759-91664284 GCF_001723895.1 Crocodylus porosus | reverse complement strand
GGATTGAGGTAAGACTAACTGGCCTGTAATTTCCCGGGTCCTCTTTTTTTCCCTTTTTGAAGATAGGGACCACATTGGCCCTCTTCCAGTCAATGCATAGAACCAGATGAATATAACCAGTCCAGCTAAGAACGGATTGATTCTATAGTATAGAACAGCATTATACCCCTGTTTGGGTGCTAAAATTTTGTATTGAGTGGCAGAATAATTATATGCTGCAGGTGAGACCAGTTAGCTGTGATCACAAAGTAGTTTTGGCAGCTCTTGAAGTTTTCTCAAGCATCTTGTGATGCTCTGTGTTTTTCTTAAATGTCCTATTTCATGGAGACATACAGTTAGGGGACAATTTAATATTTCTTTCAAATACAAAATACTCAAGAGTTTGGGAATACAGCTGGAAAACACCACATACTTCAAAAACTAGATGGCAACATTTTTTGTCACATTATTTTGAGGCCTGACCAAGAATTTTGAATGTTTTGAATTGGCAATACTGAAAGCATAAAGCTGGTGGAAATGTGTCTCTGGATCAGAGAGAACTGAGAGGGGAAAGGGAGGTCTATTGAGAAATGCTAGAAACAGGCAAGCTTAAGGAAAGAGGCTTTGTGGAAAATATAGGTTGTGCTGTTGCTTTTATCTTACCACTTTAGCCAAGACATGGAATAGGCTGAGTTTGAACACTGACCGAAGGTCTTCATGTTTTGTTGAAAACTGGGTAAGAAATCTTCATGGTACTTCAAATTAGCAGTGTGAGAAAAGGCAAGCTCAAGAAAAACACAGACCACAAATATTTTTCTGGCTCCCAAAATATCTAAGCAGATGACAGCAATTTTTATGATAAAACATACACAGTTTTTATGCAAAAAAATCAAAAATGTTGTAGGCATGTTATAGGTGTTTCATGAGTCACATGAGTTAATTTCTTTCTAAGGGCCAGAAGTTCAGTGGCTGCGTACAGATGATGGACAGTTTGAGGTATCTGCTACTGAAAAGAATAAGAGGTTATTGTCAGACATCCCCTCTTGTTGTTATCACTGTTTTAGTGGTCATTATTAATGATAGCATTAGTATACAAAGGGCTACAGGAGGCTACAAGTGTTTTAGGGCATGTGGAAATGAAATGGGGGCCCTAAATTGATGTGGTGGGCTTTAAAAAACCCTGCTTCAATGCAGGGATGATTAAACCCCCATGTTGTGCACACACCTTACCTGCTTCTCCAGTGGAGAGGACAAGCTGCCGACAGGTAGAGCAGTCCCTGGGCTGCGGGGGGGGATGGGACTGGTGCTTCCCTCCATGGCAGCGGTGTCCCCCCCACAAGTGACACCGCCTCGGGTGGTCCTGGGGGCCACTGCAGCTACAGAGGAAAGCACTGGGCCCCCACGCAGCTCAGGCAGACAGGCAGGCTCTAGGGGAGGGAGGGAAGTGGGGGGGCAGAGATCAGACTCTCCGCTTCTCTTGGGCATAGCCTACTTTCCCAGGCGGCCTGCAGGACTTCCTGCAGAGCCGTGGAGCTGCACAAAGTCCGGTGCTTCACCCCGCGGCTGTAGGGGCAACAAACTAAAACTCCTCAAAGAAGTTTTAGTTTGCTGAGCCCCAAGTCATTTAAGGTGCATTATGCCTTCAAATTTCCTACAGCAGCTGGAATTAATGTGCAATATGCCACTGAAGCATGCAAACACTGACGATCGTTAAAGCGGCACAAAAGCATTTAGCCCGCTTTAAAGTGTTGTGCACACACGCCTCTTGTTTCATCTACACACCGCCTTAGCCAAAGATTTTCAAGGCTAAGTACAGACAGTCAAAAAGCCTGAGGCTAAATCAATTTAGTCTTCGCAAATTAATCTAAGATGCACAAATTAAATTGAAACAGAAGTGAACAGACATTTACCTTTGATTCAGGAAATGGAGCCACATGCCTGCAGTGGTTCAGGCTACAAGTCAGGGGACACTAGAAAATGGCTCTCTGGCTGTGTGATCACTTGTTCTTCCTGCTGCCCCCAAAGTCTCTGGGATTTGCAGTTCAGAGTTACAGCAACAGGACTCTTCAGGGTTGCTCATTATTTCTTCTTCCTGCCTCTGGGATCTGTAGTCTACAACTGCAGCCAGCAGTGAGTTTGAGCAGGAAAAGGGGTGTTTAACCCCCACTCCCTGACCTGAGACTGAAGCTGGGGTTTGCCTGGAGGGGGCAATCCCTGCCCTGCCCCACCCTCGCAGACTGCATCCCCAGCTGGGCTTGCCCTTGTCAGCCAGCCCTAACTGCTCCAGCTAGGGAGCAGGGGGTGAAACCAGCCCTGTGCTCTGGAGCAGACAGCACAGCACAGCACAGCACAGGGCTGCAAAGTATGCTGGGGTGCAAGGGGACTGTGATTTTACGTGAACCAGGAAGCGGTCTGGGACAGAAGTTTCGTAAACCAGTTTAACCAAAATCAGTTAAGTCTAATACTACATTCAACCAGGTTTATCTTAAATCAGTTTTAGTCATTTTGAAACTGGTTTATGTGCACAGAGCTTCTGTTCTGTTACA
>NW_017728906.1:91659092-91661748 GCF_001723895.1 Crocodylus porosus | reverse complement strand
TTATGTGCACAGAGCTTCTGTTCTGTTACAGGTTTAAACCAGTTTCTGATCACTTAAACCAGTTTATGTGTAACTTCTGTCCCTAGCCCAAGAATTTAACACTGACCTAACCGTTCCCACATAAGTCAGTGGTAAGCAGTGATGAGAGCAGGATTAGATCAGTACTAAGAACCTCTGACAATATCACCTTTAAGTATTGTGTCATGTAGTTCTCTATGGAGCAGCTGCATTTAATGCGGTGCCTTATCTATGCTGATGCTTCTCTAGTAGAAGTTTTACGGTAAAAATGCAGCTGAGAGTCTACAAAGTCAGTGACATGATGCATTGGTGATCATTCAAAGAAATCAAGCACATTAGCCACACTTTTGGCATCCAATTCTCACTTACCCTAAAGACCCATTCTACTACTATGACAACATAAAGGAAGAAAGGTAGCATAAGGATTAAAATTGGGCTTCATCCTGTGAGTTACTCTCTGCTGGGAAACCCAAGCATCCAGGTACAATATAGTCTGCAGACATGGGGCCTGTTGCTCTAATACGAAGTATAGAAAGAGATAGATTCAAACTATTTAGAGCAAGAATGGAATATTAGATCCAGCTAGCTTGAACTCTAGGGGAAGACATTACACATAAACCAGTTTAAGTGATCAGAAACTGGTTTAAACATGTAACAGAACAGACAATAAGTGCACATAAACCAGTTTGAAAATGGCCGAAACCGGTATGAGATAAACCTGGTTGAATGTTGTATCACATTTAACTGATTTCACTCAAACCAGTTTATGTAATGTCTGTCCCAGACCCTTCCTGGTTTAACTTAAACCAAAGTCCCCCAGCATCCAGGCATGCTCCCCAGGCTGGGCTCTCTGCTCTAGCCTAGCAGGACTGGCCCTGACCCTCTGCTTCCCAGCCAAAGCAGGGACAGGCAGAAGCAGGAATCTGGCCAGAGAGGGGTTTAATTACCTGCCCCATCCCACCAGCAAGGACCTGAGTGGGGTCTTCCAGGTGCTCCCCGCCCTTGCTGCTGCAGCAGCAGGCTGCCATGGCCCCTGAGGCAGAGAGGGCAGGGAGGGGGCTTATTTTCTCTTCTCCCTCCACTGCACCTAAGAGATCGCAGCTGGGTCTGCCCACACCAACCTCCACTGCTCGCTCCCGGCATCCGACATAGAGGGTTTATTCTGCCACTTGCCCGGGCACAAAGCGAGTGGCCAGGGTAGGCAGACCCTGCTGTGGTGTGCCAGGGGCAGAGGGGGGAATAAATCTGCCCCTTGCCTAAGGGTCCCTGCCAGTGGCATCTGGCCCTGCCCTTGTCCTCATCCAGCTGCTGGAGCAGTAAGGGTGGAGCGACTGTGATGGGGGCAGCAGCCCCATCCTGGTTTTCCCAAGTGTGAGCCTCTTCCCAGAGGGGAAAGCTGCTGCAGGGCAAGGAAAGCTGCTACGGACCACAGAGGCAGGCTGGAGGGTTCTGGACCCATCTGGGTCCTGGTGCTGCCACACAAAGTCCACCACAGCTCTGCCTGCACCACAGCAGAGACCCCCCGTCAGGAAGGGGCTTACGCTCCTTGACACTATGACAGGAGCCCCCATCACGAGCCCTGCCCATTGCTGCTGCATCTGCGGGGCAGGGGCATGGCCAGATGCCAGCTGGCATGGCCCCAGGGGAGGGATGGGGGGGATGGACCAGGGGTTATTCCCCCTCCCTCCAGCATCCAGTGAAGGGGGCAGAGGGGAAAATAACTCTCCTCCCTGCCCCCTCTGCCTCAGGGGCCATGCCAGTCTACCACTGCAGCATTAAGGCGGTAGTGCCCAACAGACTTGAATCAGAACCTGCCAGTGGGACAGGGAGGGCAGAATTAAACCCCTCTCTGGCCAGTTCAGCCCAGACTGGCTACACACACCCCCAGCACAGCTTCCTTGCAGCCAAGGGCCAAAGCCCCCCAGCTCCTGGCTTGAGCAACTGCAGGCCTGTGCCCACATTTCCTCAGTCCAGAGGGAATGTCTCTGCTGTTACAAACTGGTTCAACCTAGGCAGTTTAGAATAACCTGAAAAGGTTGAATCAATTCAGGCTCTGGAATGTCTGTCCCTAGCCCTAGTCCCTGCTAGTTGTTACAGGCCATTAAAATTTACTGGTCATCTTGGCACTGAGCCCCCAAATTTGTGTTTGACCACTGCATAACTTCTGCATAAGTATAGCACAGATTCAAGAAAGGCATCCAGTCCTGATCTTAAGTCATTATAGATTTCATAGATTTCACAGACGTGAGGGCTGGAAGGGACCTCGGAAGATCATTGAGTCCAGCCCCCCCACCCAAAGGGCAGGAAGTCAGCTGGGGTCATAGAATCCAATTTGCTCTTGAAGGTGTTGAATGTCGGTGCTTGAACCACCTCCAATGGCAGGCTGTTCCAGACCTTGGGGGCTTGGACAATAAAGAAATTCTTCCTTATGTCCAGCCTGAAATGGTCTCACAGTAGTTTATGACCGTTCGACCTCATCATCCTATGGGGCACTCTGGTGAACAAACGTTCCCCCAGATCCTGGTGGTCACCCCTGATAAAACTTATAGATGGCCATCAGATCACCCCTGAGCCTGTGCTTTTCCAAGCAAAAGAGCCCCATGGCTCAGCCTGTCGTTGTAAAGTCTGTTTTCCTGAC
>NW_017728906.1:91646924-91658807 GCF_001723895.1 Crocodylus porosus | reverse complement strand
GTTTGGTGTCATCAGGGAACTTGGCCAGTCCGCTCCTGACTCCAATGTCCACATCATTAATGAAGATGTTGAACAATATGCGTCCAAGGACAGAGCCTTGGGGGACCCCACTGGTCACAAGGCACCATGATGAGTGACTGCCATCAATTACAACTCTCTGGGTCCAACCACGGAGCCAATTCCCCAGCCAGTGGATCATGATGGACCCAAGGCCACAACTGGCCAGTTTCGCCAAGAGGTGATTATGGGATACCAGATCGAAGGCTTTTTTTAAGTCAAGATATATGACAGCAATCTCTTAGAAGATGGAGAATTTTTTACTTCTCTGGGTAGTTTGTTCCAGAGTTTATCCACACCCCCCTCAACCAAAAAAAAAATTGCACGTAATTTCTATTGTGTATTTGTCTGGTTTCAGCTTCCAGCCCTTCTAGTTCTTCTTATACCTTTCTCTGTTAGATTATAACTCTTTAGTACAGTGGCATTTTCTCCCATTGAAGGTACTTATACATGGCAAAAAAGTAATCTATCTTCTTTTTAAAAACTAAACAGATTAAACTCTGCAAGTATTTTACTTTAGGCATTTTAATTAACGCTTAGATCATTTATGGCTTTTTTCAGAGAATCATAGAAAAGTAGGGATGAAAGGGACCTCAGGAGGTCACCTAGTTCAGCACCCTGCTCAAAGCAGGGTCATCCCTCACTAAACCATCCCAGTCAAGTGTCTGTCCAAACTGCTTCAAAGGTGGAGATTGCACAACTAGCTGAGTAGCCTGTTCCAGTCTTTAGTCACTGTCATAGTGAGAAAGTTCTTCCTAATTTCTAACTACATTTCCTCTGCTGCAATTTGAGACTACTCCTTGTCTTGTCCCCTGTGGCCACAGAAAATCACCCTTTTACCACCCTTCAGTTATTTGGAAACTAAATCTCCTCTCAGTTCTGTCCTCTCCAAAATAAATGATCCCTGTTCTCTCAACCATTTCCCCTAAGTCATGTTTCCCAGATCTGTAATCATTTTTGCCATTCTCCACTGGACTTTCTAAATTTGTCTGCATCTTTCTTGAAGTGAGGGGCCCAAACTTGGACACAGCAACTTAGGTGAGGTCTCATCAGTGTGGAATCACTTTTTTTTGCAACAAGAGTACACTATTGGCTTACGTTGAGTTTATGGTTCATTATAACCCCCAGGTCCCTTTCTGAAGTACCAACTAGCCAGTTCTTCCCAGTCTGTATTTGTGTACGGAATTGTTCAATCCAAAGTACAGGATTTTGTATCTGTCCTTACTGAATTTCAATCAATTTTGTACCATTTCTCCACTTTATCAAGTTCATTCTAAATCCTAGCCTTATCCTCCAGAGTGTCTGCAGCTCCACCTAACTTTGTGTCATGTACAGATTTGCTCAATTTTCTGCATCTTCTCTCATTTTTCAATTTAATTTTTTTAAATATTGGGTACCATAACTAGATGCAGTATCTACTCCACCAGCGCCACACAGAATCACCTCCCTACTGCTACTTCTCTCATGGGTATAACCGAAACTTGAGGGGTTAAGGCTCAGAAACTGAGGGTCCAAAATACCACAGGTCCAAAAAAAGGGTAAGGGTCAAAGTACCAGGTGTCAGTCTGAGTCCAATGGTGCATGCCAGGGGATCATAGTTAAGGCCAGTGACAGATTAGGAGCCAAGGAATCCAGCACACAGGATGAGGTTGGCAGGAGTGAGATGTGAGGGTCCAAGCCTGAACACAGGGCTGCAGCAGAGCTGGAGGCAGAATATAGGGGTCCAAGGCAGGAATACTGTAGTCAGGCACAGAGGTTCAAAGCAGCAACATTGTAAGTGTTGTTGCAGGAGCCCCACAGAATTGAGAGGGATTTATAGACTCCCATAAAGGCCCCATGGCTCCCATCAGTTCCCCTAGACCACATGATCTCCCACTGGAAACCTCATGGGAGGGCCCAAGCCAAGACAGGCCCAACATCCCACCAGACATCCAGTGGTGTTGCAGCCCAGGCCTCCACCCATGAGTGCAGAAGACACGGGTTCACATCCTAGGCATTTTGAAAACTGCCATATTTAGACATCCAAAATTGCCTTAGTACATTTTTTAACCAACATTGTGCTTGAAGCTTAAATTCAGTTTCTTATCCATTATAGCCCCCAAATCCTTTTCAGACCCACTGCTTTTCAGAGAACAGTCTCTCATTTGTAGGTATAGCCTGCATTCCTTGGTCCTAAATGTATTTAATTTAATTTACTTTAATTTAACTCTGTAATTATAGAACAGTGCATTTTGTTCATATGGACCCAGCTTACCAAACAATCCAAACTGCTCTGTAAGTCTCGCCTGCCCCCATCATTACTTATCACTATTGGTCCTTCCAATACCTGCTAACTATATCAACAGTGATTTTATATTTCTTTCTAGATAACTGATGAAAATGTTGAAGAGCATTAGGCCCAGTACCACCCGGCCCCCAGAATTCTACTAAAAACACCCCCATCCCATGATGATTCCCTATTGACAACTACTTATTAAGTTCTGTCACCTAGCCAATCCTGAAACCATTTAACACACGCTCTATTAATACTAAATTGTACTATTTTTTGAATCAAGATGTCATACAATACTACGTCAAATGCCTTACAAAGGTCTACACATAGTTATCATTATCAACCAAACTTGCAATCTTCTCTAAAAATGAGAAGAATGAAATGAGGAGAATGAAACCAGATGTATTTTTTCACAAAACCACACTGAATGGCTTTTATCTTATTCTCCCCCTCAACCCTTCCCCTTTTATAGTTCTTTATTAATCAAATCTTATGTCAATTTTTACATTATTTTGCCAGGGAATGCTGTCACACTAAAGAGCCTATATTTACCTGCAGAGGCATAACTAGGTCAGGGTGACTAGGGCAGTTGCCCTGGGCACCAACTTGGAGAGTGGGGTGGGGGTAACCCTGAAAAAGAATGGTGGCAGCAACTAGAAGTTGCCACTACCCATGTGTTGCAGCTGCCCCAGGCTCAATGGCCACGAGGTTACACTTCTGGTTACCTGTGTCATTGCACTTGCCTTTTTTGAACTGGAAGGCTTCTAAAATATCCCTGGTAGTCCAAGATTTAATAAAACTTGTTATCAGTAGACTAAAAATTCCCCCAAAGGGTTCTTTTATCATTTCTGAGCAGTTCCCCTATTTGTCCCCCACACACACTTTAAACTAAAAAATACAGTGGTGAGGCAGCTGCTTCATTGCAGCCACACTCAAGACCATGCCACCAGGGATGTCCACAAAGCTGTCTCACAGGTGCTTCCCGGGTTTGGAGAATACAAGCAGGCAAGAGAGCAGCATATACTCAGGAAGGCTGTGCGTGCTATGACTGCAGTATGCACATAGCTACTAGACTTTTCTTCAGCTTCTCTCCTGGGATTTCAGACCATGTGAGACAGTGAGATCCATTTCAAGTACCCACTGTTTTATCTTGCAATTAATTATGATTCAGCTATGGCTTTATGTGCTAATAATACTGTGGTACTAAATTAACCTAAGTATATAAGGAAGAGGGTTTATAACATTCCAGTCTTCAAAAATTGTTCCTTAGCACTTTTGCAGGCAGGCCAGTTGCTGTGTTGTTAAGTCACAGCCCTAGGCTTTCCCTTGACATTTTTTCCGTATCATTTGGGGTTGTGTAATGTGTGATAAGGTCAATTCAATATACTGAGGAGCTGTCAAAAAGCTCAAAGCAAAGAGGCCTTGACAAATATTACTCTGAAATTCCTACCCAGACACAAAGATAGACAGGTCCTCTGCCCTTCAAAGCTTACAGTATAAATCTTGGTCTACACAAGCAAGTTACACTGGTTACATTAAAGTTGTTTTTAAGCATTATTTCATTTAAACTTGTGTAGACACCTGTGCAGAAATGTTTATTTTGGTGCAAGAACAAAATACTTCAGTTTAAGTGAAACAGATTCCTAATCAATTTTATAAGCATCCCTTTACATTTAACTAAATTGGCTTAGAAGTCACCCCTTTTAATAAGAAAGTGCAGATTTCTTGCACAACCAAACCCTAACCCTCCACACCTGAGGATAGGCTGGTGATCCAGGCTGACCTGGACAGGCTTAGTAAGTGGGCGAATATATACCTGATGTCATTCAATATGGAAAAGGTAAGTACTCCACCTCGGGGCAGGGGATGGGGGAGGAGGAAATCTTCAGCAGGCTTAGAGGCTTGGCAGTGCTACCCCTGCTCGCACCATGGCCAAAACGGGGTTGGGGGTCATGATTAACGGCAAAATGAACATGAGCCACCAATGCGATATCACAGCTGGTAAAGTGAATAAAACTCTGGCTTGCATCCATAGATGCTTCTCAAGTAAATCTCAGGATATAATCCTCTTACTGTACTCAGCCTTGGTGAGGCCGCAGCTGGAGTACTGCATCCAATTCTGGGCTCCACAATTCAAGAAGGATGTCGAGAAGCTTGAGAGAGTCCAGAGGAGAGCCACGCGCATGATCAGAGGGCAAGAGAACAGGCCTTATGAGGAGAAGCTGAGGGACATGGGACTCTTCAGCCTGGAAAAGCACAAGCTCAGGGGTGACCAGGTAGCAGCCTATAATAAGGGGTGTACATCAAGGTTTAGGGGAACACCTGTTCACCTACCGCACCCCCAGGGATGACAAGGTCCAACGGTCACAAACTCCTCCAAGACTGTTTTAGGCTGGACATATGGAAAAACTTGTTTACAGTCCAAGCCCACAAGGCCTGGAATAGACTCCCTCCAGAAGTGGTGCAGGCACCTACTCTGGACTCTTTCAAGAAATATTTGGACACTTATCTTGCTGGAAACCTTTGACCCCAGCTGACTTCCTGCCCCTGGGGCAGGGGGCTAGAGTTAATGATCTTCTGAGGTCCCTTGCAATCCTAATGTCTATGAAATCTATAAAATACCACCCCCCCCTATACCAAGAAAAAGACCTCCTTCAGTTGCAAAGATGTTAAAAGCAATGTTTAAAATACTGGATGTGTTGGTGGATTCCAGTGGGGAAGGGCATCAGCTGAAGGGACAGCTTGAAGGAACATCAGCACCTTCCCCAAACCTTGCTCCTTGAGATCAGCACCAGTTCACAGAATTCATGAGCAATTCCCAGCTGGGGTGCTACAGCACCCTGGGGTGCCACCAGATCCTTTGAAGGGTGCAGCAAGGTATAAGGAAATAAAGAGATAAAAGTGCTGGCTCAAGCTTGTCCTGCTTGGCAGATCTCCCAGCCCCCCTGCAAGGAAGTAAGCACTGTAACATATCATAGTTTTTGAAATTGTGTACCACTCAATTTACAAAAGTTATGGAGGAATGACTTAAGTCCAGTGTGTGGTGCCTCAAGTCTAAAAAGGCTGAGAACCAGTGCTTGATTTCACAGAGCTGAAGCAGTCCATGGAGTTCCCTTCAGGCAGACTGCTAAAGGCTCATTCTTCTTGGGGCAAGACAGACTACAGTGGTGGGGAAGAGATGGGGGAGTATCAGAAGCTGTTGAACTAGGAGAGCATAGGAAGTCCCAGAAGTGAACTGCGATGGCTTAGAGAGACATTTCTTGTTTTCTCTTGATTTAGAGTGCTGAAGTTAACGTCATCTTTATATGAACATAGAATTGATTATATATGGGCTGGAAGGGGGAAGATGAAGGGAGTTTTCTTTTTGTGATTCCTTATGGATGTGGATGAAATGCTACCACTCAGTATAAATACCCAACCTAGATGAATGAAACGAAGGAGGAAGGACCAGCCACTTAATAAATTAAATGTTACTGCTTTACATACACCTAAAGACAGAGCATATCCATACTCAAAAGGGAGGCTTAAGCATAAAAATAGATCAATGCTAAACATAAAAACAAAGAAATGGACAAGGCTTAAATATACATCAAATAAGACTAAGATAATATTAGAAATAAATAGGGAAAAGCCTACAATTAAATACTTAAAATGTATAAGATTAGGCAATAATTAAAGTAGGCCAGGGTTAAACTATAAATGTGAGAAGAGGAAAATAATAGGACAGGACTGGCCATACTGCTTCTGTTCATAACCAGGACCACTTCTCTTTGTGTATCCCTTTTTATGTTGAAATCTCTTTTGTATTTTATTTTATGCTCTGTCTTCTCATCTTCTTTCATGGTTTGTTCAGGGCCTAGTACAGTAAAGCCCTGATTCCAGGCAGAGTGTGTGGGCACCATGGCACTTATTAATTAAATGAAACCATGATCCCTGCAAAGATTTAGACATATGCTTAACCTTGCTACCAGGAGAGGTTCTGTTCATTTCCATGGGACCTCACAGTACAACACTAGGACACCATTAATTAATAAAACACTAGTCACTGATACTATATACATTAAACGCATGTTTCACTTTCGAGGAGGAAACATTACTGCTTTTTCTGCCTCAAGCCATACTACTGTGGAATGTGAATTTACTAGATCCACAATTTAGGTACAGTGGGCCTGTTCAGTGCTTGAATCAGAAACCATCAAGAAAAACTTAGGATGCTTTAGGAAGTGTTGCTGGGAATACAATAACTGACACTTACTTTGGAATCAGCAGCAAATCAGTATTGCAACATTTTGCTAGGGGTTACTGTACTGCTTCTGAATCAGAATTAAACCAGATGTGTACCACCATCTATGTTCATTAAAGGCACCACTGAACTTCTGAAAGAAGTAGTGTTTGGCTGGATAGATTTCAATTTCATCAATCGCATTGGCTAGGGACAGAAATTACACATAAACCAGTAGAAGTGATCAGAAAACTGTTCAAATTTGTAACACAGCGTATGTTTAGTGCACATAAACCACTTTCAAAATGGCCCAACTGGTTTACGATAAACCTGGCCGGATATAGTATCAGACTTACCTGATCTAGGTTAAATCGGTTTATTGAACTTCTGTCCCAGATCCTGTCCAAATTCAAGTTACTCACAGCCCCCAGCATCCCAGGATGCTTTGCACCTCCCTCCTGTAGGGTGAACGGGCTAACCTTGGCCCAAGCTGTCTGCTCCAGCTAAGCAGGGAGACGTGCTTTAGCCCCCGCCAACTTCTGGCCTGGGTCACCGCAGGTATGTGACTGCATTCCTAGAATCAAAAGCAAATGCCTGGTTCCCTTGCTCATTGGTTCAATCTATACGGTTTAGACTAACCTGTGAAGATTCAACCTTGGGGTTTTTGACTGTTTGTACTTAGCCTTACATATATTGGTGATGGATTTTTGCTTTTATTGGCATAAATCAATGGAAACTTCACTCATATCAGCATAATTACATCAGCATAGATAATCCCACTTTCCATAGAATCTTTCATACTTTGAGAAAAAAATACCTAAAAGCCAGTACTTCATTTTTTAAGAAAAAACAAAAATATTTTATTAAACATTCCATGAAAATAACCTTGTTTTCCAACCAGTCATAATAACCAGAGAACGATGATGAAAACTTTTGAAGATATTGTCCCAGCAGCTGATTCCAAAGTCTTATATACTTTGGAGTAAATTTATACTGGCAGAAAAGACACTGGATTTTTTCCAGAGGCCTTTATAACCCACAGCTTCTTTATGCACACATTGTTCACTACAGCATCTGATTTCATTCATTTTTTATTTATAAACTAAAACTTGTAAAATTTTCAATTCATGACAGATTGTTTCTTCCCATCTACTTTTCTGCCTTGTCTGTAATTATCTATATAATCAACTTCAGCACACCCATAATAGTTGTCTTTGTTTTTTTGGCTTCCTATAGCAGGAACCATTTCTGAAGAAGTTTATAAATATTTGCTCGGAATGCTTGAACAAATGAGTTATTTCCTGAGATTTTCCTCTTGATACCTCAAATCTGTTAGCATAATGGCATCAGCTCTTCTGTTCCCTCAGTGTCTCAGTGCACAGTGCAAACATACTTTTGAGAGAAAAGAACAGGAAATCTTTGGTAATGCTGTTTCAGGATGATATTAAAACAGTGTGCACACTGCAGAAATATTAGTGATTTTGGTAGCTCTATTATTTCTATGATTTTACTGCTGCCCTTCCTACAACTTCAAAGGTCAAGTTTATAAAGACTTCATGTCAGCTAACTGTCTCTCTAGACTTGCATTCTGCTGTTCTATGTATGTGAGAGTCATTCTGCATAGAGGTCAAAATACTCAGTCACCAAGTGTTCTCTGCATTTAACACTGATTCTCCATTCGAATCTTTTGATTTTACTTCAGTGTTAGTCCATTCACTTTCACTGAAAAAAATCAAAGCCAATGCATTTGTAAAGCATGTTACTGTTTAGCATTCCCAGTTACGTTTGGGAAAGGTATTAGCCATTTTTGTAAAAAGATTAAGGAGCTGTGGGGGCAAAAGAGCAAGACAAATACATAAAATAATCTTAGGCCCAATTTTGCAATCAGAAACGCATCTACAGTGCCTTATGAATTCATTGACAGCAGTAAACCCGAATCCTGGGGGCAGCATTTGGCCTTTGGCAGAGTTTATAGATTTCTACAAACAACAGGAGCATGTTTAATCAACAACTGCAACAACCAACCAACCAGAAGAAAATCGTTTTTGGGGGAAAAGATCTCAATCAGCTAGGTTCAGTCTTGCTTAAGCTAACTGTAGTACAAAAGGACTAACAGAGAAACATATTCAAGATTTTCTGTAACTTATCTCCAAGGCAATCATAGGCAATATGTTGGAGGTGGGGGGCATGGGGAAGGACTGTGCCTCCCCAGCTTTTTGTGCTGGCAGCAGGACATAGGGCTGCAGCCTGGCTGAAACCAGAGCTTGGCAGCAGTGAGAGTAGTGGCAGTGGCGAGATTTGTGCCACTGGAGGAGCATCAGGCTGTAGTCCAGCCAGACCCAATGGTAGCAGCAGGGGTGGCAGTAGTGGTGTGGAGTTGTGCCCCACCTCGTCACCTATGACAGCAATTCTTTACAAATTTCCTTGATTCAATACGAGTCAAATCTAAATTCATCCTCTAGATCAGGGGTTGGTAATCCCCGGCATGCATGCCAGAGCATGGCAAGTGGAGCCATATTGCTCAGCATACCACAGTTGGTCCTAGCTCTGGCCAGGCCCCTGCTGTTGGCCACAAAGCCTAGGCTGCTCACAGCAGGTCTTGCAGCCTCCCCGCCACCTACTGCAAGCAGCCTGGGCTCTGTAGCAGTCGGCAGTAGCTGCAAGCCCTGCTGGACACAGCCTGGCTCCACAGCAGGCAGCAGCCCAGAGCCTGGGCTGTTGTAACAGGCAGCCGCAAGGCTGCAAGCAGCTACACTGGAGTCCAGAGCCCTGGCCTGAATTGTTGCTGCCAGTAGCTGCACACATACCTTGGGTCACATGGCAGGGAAGAGGCCAGGACTGCACTGCCCCAACTAGGACTGGGCCCCTCACGGCTCCCATGCCATCTGCCCCAGCACGTCAACATGTTCCAAGTCAACGTTGCTGGGTTTTCTGGCACTCAGCCCAAACATGTTGCCGACCCCTACTCTAGATTAACAATTAAAATGTATCTGTGACATGTGAATCCTTTGTATATTTCTACCAAATGTCTAGCAATAGATATTTGGTTTCCAGACTTCTTTGAAACAAATAAACAACAGGATTTTTCCCCCTCCCACCCATATATTTTAACATTTCCTCTACAAAATTATTTCAATATGAAAAAGTTAGGCCAAACACAGTTCCCTCTACAAACAGCTACTGCCGGGGTTTTCAACCTTTTTTGGCTGGTGTACCCTGGCGGGGTCCAGGGCGGGGGGTCCCCCAGCGTTTTCTTACCCAACCGAAAGAATCAAGTCCACACTTCTCTCCCCAACTTATGTTATTTGTATTTCCCAACTATTCACAACCAGGTGTTCTCACACACGAGAGAGTAAGGAAGAGGCAGCTAGCAGTCCACTGTAATTGTTTGTGCATCTGTTCTGTAACCTGTTACTGCAATCACAAAACTTAACAACGGGACAGCACTGCTGTTTAGTGCTGTGTTCACCATTTTTAATTTTTGAAGGAGTTGGAAAATTCAAAGGCAGAGGCTGGCTACTGCTCTTCCAGCACCTGTTTATTATGTGGTTAGTGTGCAACATAAATGTGGCAGGAGAATTAGGGCCAGGGTTAATTAGCAGCAAAGTTTAATGTGGGACTGGTATAACGGATGAACAGTTAATTATAAACGTATTCTTAGTTGCCAATGTTAAAACAAAAGTTTTACAGCTTTATTTAATAGGCATTAAAAAACAACGGCTACAGCAACAGCCACTGTTCTCTGTTGATATAGTGTCTGGCAGAAATACAGTTTTGTGGAATAGTCACTAAGGGCAAGAAAATTAAACTCAAAAGATGAGTTGTCAAATAACTGTCTTCACTCCCACACACTGCTGAGCTCGCGGTTTCTGGAAGTTTGGACAAATATGAAATGAGGTGATACTAAGCTGTGGAAGCCTCTCTTGGATACCAGTCTAGAAAATCATATTAGCATCTACACTGCTGTTATTATGTTCATTATCAAATCGACTGTGCCATCAGTGGCTCTGCCCTACATCATTAAAATCCAAGTTTAGAACAACTAATGAAGATGAGCATGGAACTTAAAATAAAATGAAGCAGCCTAGAAATAGCCTTTTGCTTCCTCTATTTTTAAATTAATATTAGTAATGAGCAGGGATCTGGGTTCTGTTTGTTGTGGAAAAACATGGATTTTCTCCTTTAAAGGAGAAAAATGCAGATTTTCTCCTTGAAATAAGAAAAATGTGATGAACCACAGGATTCCTCTTTGCAAACTGGCAGAGTTCCAGCCTGCAGAGGCTGCTTGGGGCTGGAAGGAGCAGAAGGAGGCTGATCAGACACAGTGGGTACCATGTATATATTTCCCCCAGTTGCCAGCAGGTAAGTCTAGTGGGCAGTATAGGTGATGTATGGAGGGGAGGGGAGGGCGTATCTCTGGCCTGGTGTGGCTCAACTGGGGCAGCAGTGGCTGAGCCCACATGGTGTAGGAAGGAGTGGGGTAGGGTTGGCAGTTGGGGCTGGAGCTGGGGGCACTGCCCAGCGGGGGTGGTGTGCAGTGCCTGGGACTGGAGTAATTCATAGCACCAGGTCCTGGATGGGGAGTGGGATGAAGCCATAGGCAGCCCATCTGGGCACTAGTGCACTATCTCCATGCACTATGCATTAAGGGGAAATGGGGGGCACATGCCTGCCCCCGATTTCTACACCCACAGCAGGGCACAGGGGTGCAGCCTGGCTACACCTGCACTGGGTAGGAGTTGCCTCTACGGCCCAGTGGGCAGGACCTGGTCCAGGAGGGTAGAGTGGGGCAGTGAGACTTGTTGCTGCTGCCGCCTCCACTATTGCTGCCAGGACTCCCATGCCAGCTGCACCATCATGGAGTAATATCATGCTGCCAGCAGCATGAGGAGTAACAGACCTGGGGGGCGGGGGGCCTATACTGCCCACACCTCCACCAGCTGCTCATGCAAAGGGCCACAGGTCTACCCCACTGCCACTGCCTGACTGCTGCCACAGCTGCTTCCCTCAGGCTGCCTGCTCTGCCCCACCACACTACCTCCCCTCCAGAGTAGAGCCATGGCCCAGTGCATGAGTGGCTGGCAGCAGGAGGAGGTGAGGGCAGTGCAACCGTCCATTACTCCATGCGCTGTTGGCAGTGCTGCCGGTGTGGGAATCCCAGTGGCAGCAGCAATGAGTCTTACCATCCTGCTCTGCCTTCCCACACTGGGTCTTGCCTGCTGGGACACAGAGGCAGTTCCTGCCCAATGCCAGTTTAGCTAGGCTGGAGCCCTGTGCCCTCCTGTGAGTGCAGAAATCTGGGGAGGCATGGGTCCCTGCGATGTGTCACCTA
>NW_017728906.1:91642697-91646539 GCF_001723895.1 Crocodylus porosus | reverse complement strand
CTATTTGCAAATACACCTTTTGTTCTGCTAATAGTGTGTGTCTGAGAGTTCTTCGCCTCCCGAGAAACGAACCGCAACATTTTTGCAACAACCCCTTCCCCAAGCTGGGAGCGTGGGGCCTGGGGGTGGGGGGTAGCAAGTCGGGAGTGAAGGGCACCAGAAGGACTGTGAACCAGGGGTGAGGAGCACTGGCAGGGATGGGGGGGGGCTGAGGGTTGGGTGTAAGGGACACTGACATACCAGGGTTGCTCAGTTCTAGAATGCAGTGTGGCAGGGGGCAGGACAGCTGCAGCTGGACCCACGTCCTGTTGAGCAGAGGGGGTGGGGGAGCACGTATTTTCTATGATAAATAACCTAAAATCAAATTCCAAATTATATACTTAGAACTTGCTTTATTATAAAGATTGAGGCACTAGTAGGCTTCCAAATCGCTTTAAAATTGTAAACGTATCAATAAAACATTGTGTTAAACCAGAACCCCTAGTGATGAAAATCAATAATGAACCCTTTCCCCCACCCCTCTGTGCATGGTCTGTACCTTGTGCCGCATGCATCACCAGTGCAACAGGGCATCTCTGGCCTGGTGTGGAAGGTTAGTGGGGAAGAACCAAAGTTCTGCCCATTCTTATCTAGCAACTATAAATCAGAGGGGAAGGATCAGAACAGACCTGTCTCAGGGCCTGCTTCCCTTTCTACTTTCATATCATGTTCCAACATGGCCCCATGGCAACTGTGACCCTAAATGCATAAGGTTTCTCAGGAGCGAGGGTTTTTTTTTAAATGTTTACATGCCTTTGGCATTCTTCTGTTGCTGCAGTCTTTCATCACTGTGTACTCTTTTTCTAACATTATGCATACTTATAAAGTACACTTTTTTTGCTGGCCCCTTTTTATGATTTCAACAGGAAGTAGTGTCTGGTTTTATTGTCTGCCTCAATATTCATTTCCTATATGGAGTGGGAGGAAGATTTCTATAAAGATATACATACATCTCATAGGAGGGAAAATAACTGGGATTAAATTGAGATGCATGGCACCTACTGATTGAATTGCTACATTTGTTATATTTGACATGTATAACCTTCTATACCGAGAATCTGAACAAAGTTTAATTTAAAAAGAGAAATCTATACATACTGGGAAGGTGATATTTGTGTGTCAGATGGCATTAGACTTCAGTCACTGAATTTTGCTTAGATATTCAGCCTGACTTATTCAGTTAATTTGTTGAATAGCTGAGTCCCACCTTCTTTCCAGCTATAGTCTTCTGGGGATCTTTATTTACCATCCACAACTTTGTATTAATTCTGGCTGTCCGAACATTTTCATTATGACAGGGGGAAGGAGAAAACCAAAGATAACCTATCAAGCATTATTCCAGTTTAGGTGCTCCTTTGAGATTTCCCTTGGACAGGAATGTATTTCATTAAGTCAGAGGGACATTCTGGCATGGCTGTCTAATTAGATGTGCTTAATGGGTTTCTTGTCACACGTGCATGCAAATCTTTTTATGGTCCTCTGCATTACAGTTCATTCCTCCCTCACCACCCCAAATAACCACTTCTTTTTCAATTTCCTACAGAATGTTAAAGTTCTCAGAAAATCATCTTGTTCTTCTCAAACAGCATATGGTATCATCCCTTAAGATTCTGACAATAAAATATATTTGTGTGAAGATGTGTAGGCTTGCAATGGCAGGTTTCTTCCAGTGTTCTCTTATGTGTATCACAAACTCCAGGAGATTACAGGATACTT
This sequence comes from Crocodylus porosus, assembly GCF_001723895.1. Lineage (NCBI taxonomy): Eukaryota > Metazoa > Chordata > Crocodylia > Crocodylidae > Crocodylus > Crocodylus porosus. The sequence goes on along the minus strand of NW_017728906.1, from coordinate 91,644,784 downwards.
TACACTGTATTGCAGTCATCTCTGTTTCTGCTTACTGCCTGCTTTGATCTAACTGCATATTTGGCAATTACATCTAGCTGTCATTTTCAATCAACACGACTTTGTTCAAATGTTTCCTCTCCCTTTCTGCAATATTCAAAAAACTGTTTACTAGCAAGATACTCAGGAAATTTACTAAATTTGGCTTAGTGTCTTTGCTAAGAATAGCAGACCCACAGACCAATTCTGACTTTCAGATTAAACCTTAACTTTTATAACTGTGGCATCCAGACTAATTGACAAAGTAGATTTCACTTAACATGTTAGATTCAATTAAAATTCATAACTAATTTAAATTTTTTAAGGCAGGCTGGTAAATCCTGTAACAAATGCATATAGTTTACACTGCCATTAGAAAAACAGTTTTCCTTGCAATTTGGTCAATATATTACATGATGCTTTAACGTATTTATAGTTCAACTCATCAAAGCTCTCCTGTGAGGAATTAATATGCTTTGTCATATATCACACAAACTCTGAGCTGCTGATGAAAATATCCTTATCAATTCCCAATCTGTCTTAGAATCTTGTTAATTACCATATTTACTTGGATTCAACATGAGTCCCTTTCCCATCTTGGATTCGAGTATGAGGCAGGTGAGGATAGGTGGATGTTGTGGCTCTGGCTCCAGCTCTGGTCCAAACACTTTTTTCCCTTGCCAACTCTGCTCCTAGCTCTAATTACCCCTCTGCCACCTCTGCTTCCCTGCCCCATCTGCCCCACTGTTACCTCTGTCCCCTTGCCCAGAAAATTACACAAAATTATATTTAAAAATTATTTTAATTAATGGGGGCGGGGGAGGGGCGGTTTGTCTTGAATTCCAGATAATCTTGGATTCAGGTAAATAATATATTTGGCCTCAGTTACATCCTGCAACAATATATTCTATGGTCTAACTGTAAGCTGTGTGAAAAAGTATTTCATATAATCAGCTTTGGATTTGCTGCCTCTCATTTTAAATGAATTACACTACTTTTCCTCTGTGCCTGTCAGTATTTTGCATACTTGTCTGTTGCAATATTGTGTATGCTTACATTACTTGAATCATGTCTTTTTTTAGTGTAAACAATCCTATGAGTGTTTTCCCATGCCCCTGATCATTCTCATCACCCTTCTCTGAACCCCATTCTGACTCTACAATAATATCTTAGAGATGGGAGAAATCTGCAAGCAGTATGCCAGATCTAGGCAAATCAAATATAGAGAATGTAAAATTGAGCTCGTAAATCATGTGCAATTATTATATAAGAATATATTTTGCATATTCTTGTCCATTTCATGCTGTGTTCAGTTTAGTATGGTGTCTGATATTTTGATAACAGCAGCTAACTAAGCACAGATCTCTACTGAGCTATCTACAGCAATACCTAATTCCTTTTTGTGTCATGACATAGCACAGTTAATTTAGCACCATGGGGAGATTTACATGTAGTTCAACTTTTTCTCTACCAATATGCATCAGTTTTGCATGTAACAACTCTGAATTTCCTCTGATGTTCATTCTATTCTTACATCTATCTGACTTATATCCTTCTGATGCTCTATACAACCTTCTCCAGTTTTGACTAACCTAAATAATTTGGCAGTTTCTCACTGTTTGTCCCTTTTTCCAGACTGTTAATGAATATGTTAATGAACTCAGATCTTGGTACAGAACACCAGAAAGACAACTGGCTGTTAACCTTTTGCCATTATGAAAACTAACCATTCATTATTTTAATCCACTAAAATACTTTTTGCTGTGACCTAAGAGATCCGAATCTAGGTCAGTACAGATGAAAGGGTAATTGAAACATTTATCTTGTTCCGTTTAGAGAGAGAGAGAGAGAGAGATTGTGTCCACTGAGGTTCCTACAACTTCTTTCTTGGTAGTAATCTGAGGGAATAGTTCAGATTTCTTGCTCTAGTCCAGGTTGGTGAACCTCCTTCGGCGGGCTTTAAACTAGGCGCATCGGGGGAGGGGGAAGATGAGGGCGGAGGAGACGATGAACTACCAGGCCCAGCAACAGCCAGCGAGCCCAGACCGATGGTCAAAAGGGAGAAACAG
>NW_017728906.1:91617284-91642686 GCF_001723895.1 Crocodylus porosus | reverse complement strand
TCTTTCCTGCCAAGGCAGGGGGTCGGACTAGATGATCTACCTAGGTCCCTTCCGACTCTAGCTACTATGAAACTATGAAACTAGCTTCCAAGGCCCTAAATTATTCAGCTAATTCTTTCTTCTCACACCTTACCCCTTTTCACATTTCTTCCTCCATCATTTTCCCCTCCCACCACCTCTGCCAGCTTTGGCAATCCTTTCATCTCCTCTTCTCCCAGTCATGACTTGTGTTCTTCCTTCCCACAAAGTAGTCTAAAACACAGTCCCAGAATTGAGCCACCAGGTCACTACTTTGTCCAACTCTTGCAAACTATCTTCCATCAGGAGCCTCCAAGAGGCAAACTTAAATTGAGACATCAAACAAGATCCAAGGCCTTATCCAGGTGTGCAGGGGCATGCACTTCCAGTGGCACAAATAGCAGTAGCACAAATTTGTACCTCTTACTTTTGCCTCCAGTGCATGCCCCTGCATGTGCACCTTGTTGAGGGACAAATTGTCCTGCTACAGGCAAACTGCTTTCGCCCAGCTCCTCCTGGCTCCCAATGTGCTGGAGGAGCCAGGGCACAACTGAAGGAGTAGAGACACTGTTGCTGACAGACAGAGCAACTCACTGGAGGATCAAGCCTCCATTTCTTCCTGTGCGTACTATTTTTTTGTGCTTTGCTCCATGTTTTTTCCTAGAGCTTTTTCTTCCTACTGGGAAATCCTGGTAGCAAATTTCACCACTGTGCTGCAAATTTGTAGCATGGGGCATGTTTTAACATTTGCAGTGTGTGGTTGGTGGCACCACAAAGCGGTCTGTGACACCCCAAGTGCACAGCCCTGCTCGGCTGGATGCCCAAATGTCCAAACATTGTACTCGCTAGGAACTGTACTTTTACTTCATTTCATCACCCTATCTTAATTTCATGAACCAGTCCAAAGTTGTTTCATTTGTTTTTGCCTCATTCATGTGGTGTTTTAAACTTTACACTAGGGCCGTCTAACAGGCAGCCTGCAAACTGCATTCAGCCTCCAAAGTATTAACCTGAGCCATCCCCCTACCAGGTGCCACTTCCTCATCACTCTGGCTGCCGTTCCTGGCAAGCTCCAGGTTTCTCCTCTTTCCTCCTGCTTCCATTTCCTCCCCTAACCCCTAGGAGTAGTACAGTATGGGGTGGACCCCTTGGTCTGACAAAGCCCATGACTGGGGGCCCTGGAGAGAACTGGGGATCCTGCTGCAGGATAGCGTGGTTCATTAAATAACTCCTATCATAAGCATGTTTAGTCCAAATCCTAGATGAGTTACTGAATATTGAAAAGTTAAGGTGGTCTGTACTACTGCAGGGAAAAAATGACCTCTCATTTTCAGAGAGAGAGACAAAAATGTGGCATGTTTTTGAAAGAAAGTATTTTATTATTTTCTTAATGCTGAAAATAGAAATATATCTTTCTAGATCCAATTCACCATCTTAAAGGAGAATAAAATACTCTCTGCCGTTTGAACAGAAGACTCCTGCCTCTAAAGAAATTCATAGATACCATATTATTTCACATACGCCAATCACCTTTTCCCCTGAAAATCAGCTGCTGGAAATTGGGATGCATGAGTTAAGCACTAGGGCTGTGTGAAACTACGACAGCTATTTCATTTCAGAGACGTTTCGGGCCATTTCGGCACCCGAAACACAGAATGCGAAACAAAATGGAGGGCTCCAAAACATCTCCAAAATTAAATGAAACCATCCAAAATGTTTTGGAGATATTTTGGAAAATATTGGCGTTTTGGGGCCAGGCTTACAGGGAAACATTAACTAAGGAGAGGGAGAGGAAGAGGGGACAAGGACTGCCTTGATATTGACATCTGTAGCTGGCTAGAGTCTGCAGTCTGTCCCTCAGGTCCCTTCCAATCCCAGGGCTCTAGGGGAGGGATGGCAGCCTGCTATCATCCCATGTGCAGATCTGGGTGCCCGCACGCCTCAGAAGGAGTCCAGCACAGCCCCTGCAGCCCTTCCGGGGGGGGGGGGGCGGGGGGGGGGGGGGCGCAGGCCCCTGGATCTGCACATGGGATGACAGCATGCTGCTGCTGCTAGCTGGGGCCAGCGGGAGCACCAGTCTTTCCGGTGCTCGGTGCGGGCTGTGCCGAGCACCAGCGCCAGCTGGCAGCGGCAGCCTGTTGTCATCCCGCGTGCAGATCCAGGGGCCCACACCCCCTCTGGGAGCAGTCCAGGACAGCCTCACAGACCTCCCTGGAGGTGCAGACCCTCAGATCTGCATGCGGGATGACAGCATGCTGCCACTGCTGGCTGGGGCCAGCAGCAGCACCAGTCTTCTCAGCACTTGGCGCAGGCTGCGCCAAACACTGGAGCCAGCCAGCAGCGGCAACTTGCTGTTATCCTGTATGAAGATCCGGGAGCCTGCGCCCCCTGGAAGGAGTCTGGCACAGCCCTGCAGCCCCCCTTGGGAGGCATGGGTCCCCAGATCTGTGCACAGGATGACAGCATGCTACCACTGCCGGCAAGTGATATGGGTTTTGCTTTGAACAGTTTGAAGTGCAGTTTCACAGAAACCTCTACACCTATCTCCTTGAAATTTGGCTAGCAGGCTTCATGTTCTCAAAAAAGGCTATCATCCCTGCAATGTTCATCTGACTCAGGTAAGAAATGACAAAGTTATAGGCATTTAGTGATTCCCCATTATAGTCTATGGCCAAATCACCAAAACAGCATCAAAACTCCTTAACAGATTCAGGCAAATCGAAACAGAACAGCGACCCGAAACACCAAACTGAATCACTGTCCCTCTGAAATGGCCGAATCTGAAACCAAATCAAAACAGCCATTTCACACAGCCCTATTAAGCACTCTCTCACCTGGCTTGTCAGGCAGACCCTCCTCCTGAATCAGTAGCAGTGTCTGCAGTAGGAGCATCTGCTGGGGAAGAGGGATAAATATCCTTGTGCGAACTGTGCAGGACAGCAGCATGGGAGACCGGTGTGCTCACTGCACTGCCCCTTGTCCAGTTGGAAAGGGTTCCTTTCCCTCCCTTGGGCAAATACTTCTGCTGCAAATGCTGGCACTTGCTCAGCAGCAGGGTCGGCCCTCAGAAAGCAGCCCTGCACGTGCCCCACTGCTGCTGGGGCAGACCCTCCTGGTAAGGGAGGAATTATCTGCAGTCAGCTGGCAGCAAGGGGCTTAAAGGAGTAGCTACAGGTTGTTGTTCTCCTACAAGGCAACTGCTGATGTTTTCACTGCCTGGAGGAAAACTATTCTTTGTTTCAGCTTCTAAAAACAAGAGGCATGTGCTACTTGCAGGGCATGTGATATGAGAGTAAATAAGGTATGATGAGATTTCAAAACTGACCAGCAGTTTTTAGTGCCTCAGCCTTGCAGGCACCAATATTTAAAGGGCAGGTGCTGAGCAATTTCTGGAAATTCAGTTCTTTATGAAGTCTGAAATTTGAAATCCCCAAACTGAGGCCATTATGCCTATTTTGGTGGCTAATCTATTTAACACAGGGAAGAAAAGATAATTTACATTCCTGATTAAATATTTTTCTTTTTCAAATGAAACCACCACATATGTTTAATTCCTGACACTGTCTTACACAAAAACAGTACCTTTTCTGAATTTTACTTCATTTTCCAAGAATGACATCTGCCTGAGTCCAACACAGGAAACAAACATTTTCCATGTACAACACTTAGTGTCCATTGCAATTTTTTGATCGTTCAAAATAATCATTTTTGATTTTTTCACTACCATTTAAATGAAAGTAGGCCCTTTAACCAGCACAGTTCAACCAACCATCACAAACATTTAATAGCTGGATAGAGTTGGTCACGCTTATTCATTATCCTTAGACAACAGGGGCTCTAAAGAGTTCAACTTCAGTCCACATCAGTAATGACTAAGAGCCATTCACATCCCTAATAGCTGTTCATTAGTCGGTATGAAATGGATTGATGGTATCAGTTCAGTTCACACTGGGCAGGTGTCCACATCGCAAAAACTATCAAGCATTAAATAAGGCTGGAGACTGAATTGTTATCCCTGCTTTGGGAGCTGCTTTTCTAAAGCAGGGCTGATCCATGTTGGACGGGCTCTGCAGGAAAGTGAGCATTGCCTGTGGTGAATGAACAGAGAACTTCAATCTCTACTACTATCAATTAGCTACTTTTCACAAACACTAAACTTCATTTTTTTAAGAGGGGAGCTAAAGAAAAAGATTGTGGAATAGTGTGATAAAGGAGAAGGATTAGTAAAGCCAGGTGGTTACAAAGATAAAAGTAGAGCTTCTTCACTTGCAATCTAATCCATTAAATATACATGGAAGTGAACTAGTGATTGCCACACAAGGTGAGAAAAAATGCTAGAAGGGGTATATTTATAAAAACATTCTTAAAATATAAAGTACAGCAAAAGGATATAGGAGACAAGAGGTTATGTGAGGCTTTTGTCTACAGAGAAAGGTTTTACACATTGTGTTATATATGTCATAACAGGGTATAGGAATATGTCAGGAATTTTTTTTAAAGGAAGGGCTCAGGAAGACATGTGAGGAACACTGGGGGGAGAACACATAAGCATTTAAAAGTCCTGCTGCTTTGGACTCTAATTTTTCTGAGGCTTAAAACTTTTCCTGATCCTCTGGTCCTTTTTTTTCTCTGCGGGGTATAGTTTATCACAATCATATTTTATTAGGGAGTGCATTAAGTGCATCAAGGCAAGGAGTGATGAGTCCTCATCAAAATCTCTGGTGTTTTACAGTAGAGTGCTTGTGTGGAGGAAAGGAGAGAGGGACCTATAGTTTTATCACTACTACACTGGGTTCTGAGAATGAGCCTTCAAGGAAAGGGTATCAGATTTTGTGGTAAAGAAACATTTCCAACTCTAAACTAGGTCACTTGGCAATTCTCTCAGCAGCAGCAGTAGACAACAAGAAATTTCTAAGAGCAAAGATATGCAAGGCTAATATTCTCCTGTAAGGGAAAGACAAAGTTATAAAATATTAAAGAGATGAGCGAATTCTGAAGTAGGATCATAGGCAGAATGGGGGGAAGCTTCCAGGGCACTGGGGAACCTGAAGGCTAATGGGTGAAAATTAAACCTTTACATTTTTTTTGTATTTCCTTCTCCTTTAGCAAGTCCCCTCTCACTGAATGCATTATGAACATACACCTGAAGGAGTGCTAACCCAGGGTGCAAACAAATATTCATCATACCTACTTTTAGTTTAGGCAGTTGATACACCAATACAATTAACGTTAGGGCTAATGTACTGTTTAGTAGCCAGTTTCTCCAAGTGCTGTTATTTATTCTTTAGAAAATAATCAGGCTCTTAAGTAGGGCCAGCGGTCCAAATCTGAGGTTATCTGAGTACGAAAGAGGTTGCAAAAACATAGTGTCACCTGTGTCCTTACACCCCAAATCGTGAATGCAAAATAAAACACAGCAATTATCCTCCCAGGAAAGCCCTAAATGGAGATGAAACAGTTTTTCTTACCCTCAGATTGAGGTTCCTTGTAAAAACGGAGTGGAGACAACAGCCATAGCTAATGTATGTTAGTTATCCTGCAGCAAAGACACTTTTCCGTCAGGACAGACATACTGTATCCTCACAGTATTTTCAGCTGGTTTAGCCAGTTCTGGCAGGGGGAGAATGAAAGTTGCTGCATTGGTGACATGCACCTGCTGGAAGCAGTAGCTGCGAAACCACTCACTCGGTGATTGGCTGCTGCCCCACCCCCAGCAATCAGCTGCTGGGGGACCTCCCCCCAGGCTGGTGATCGGCTGCTGGGGGACCCCCTCCCCATTGGCAACCTGGTGCCCCCCCGGACTCAGGAGGCACCAGTAGCCCATGAGTTGCAGGGTGCTGCTGGCTTGTACTTTATTTCATTGTTTTCAGAGGTTTATGTACAGGCAGACTTGATGTTGTAAAAAAGTATGGTTCACTTGCCATACAGTTTTCACTCTGAATTATCAAGGTTTATGGAAAGTGAATTGATAGGATATTTTTGGGAAATGCAGTGCTTGCAATAACTAAAATACTGAATCACCTAATCAATAAAATAGAAATGTTCTCTATAGACAGCTGAAAAATTAATGATTCATTCTCCAGATCAGGCTCCAAATAAGTATGACAAAGAGAGAAATCCTGTCCCAGATAACAAAGAGGAGATCCTGCTTCTGGATACAGTTGCCTTAGTGGGGCCACACTCTCTGCAATCTCAGAGAAGACTCAAATGCTACCATGACATCAGTGCTAAGGATTAGTATCCTGCCTGTTTTTCTTTTTGTATCCTTGTGACACAGTGTTTAGCAGAATTTATAGATTCACTGGAACCTGACAAGGCTGCGCCACAAGCGCTTCTGCTGTAGCCTCAAACTTGCAACCTCTGGGCTATCAACCATGAGCCTTAGTGCCTGTGCCACACCAGCCCCCATGGATTAATGTAATAACACGTTTTTCCTTTAAGCTCATTTCTTTTGTATGTTATGTTAACCTAAATTATATGTTTAAGAACAGTGACAAACCTATCAGAAACACAAAAATAACTGAAAAATCTCTTTCAGCCAGTGGAGGGGTTCAGTCAGAGTGCTTGCAAGCTCTTAATGCTAAGCTCTGGCATTACAGCAGACTTGTTACACTTGACCTCTGAAGCCTTTAATAGGTAGGCGCTGAAAGTACTCAGCACATCAGTTCCAGAGAAGTGGTCCTTAAACATTTGGGAATTCTACCACAAATAAGTAGATAACTGCTGCATCAGTATCTATAGGAATTCCTTGCACTTCCCTATTAAGGGAAATGACTTGAACATGGTGAACGCTGAAGTTATTTAACTTTAAATGAACAGTTATCCAGGTGAGTTGTCAAGTTGCTGAGGTCTATCACAGTATTTGTATTGCAGGGATCCTACAGAGGAAAAAAATGGCTCGTGTCAATGAAACTCTTGTTGAACAATTTAGTTAAAAAATCATCAGAATTCCTATGTGGAATTTCTCAAAAAGAAGTAAAAGTTTATTTCACAGTCAGGAATGCCATCTCTAAGGCCAGGTACAGACATTATGTGTTTACTAGTACAAGTGATCAGAAATCAGTCTATATCCATAACAGAACAGAAATTCGGCACACAGACTGGTTTAAAATGGTGGAGCCCAGTGTAGGATTTGTCCCCCTGCACCAAAAGGCAAATTCATGTTCCATTCACTATCCAACCTAAACAGAAAATCATGCAACTTAGATCAATTCCACCTCTGGCTTTTTGAACCTTGATTAAGTCCACTTACAAACACAGAAGATATTTTTTTACCCTTTTGATCAACCAGTTCAAAACAGTAGTATGTTTTTTTCTTAACAGTCTGTGCCTTTGGGGTGTTTCCTTACATGGGTTTTTCACTGACATAAGCAAAACATGAGTTTGGCATTGCTAACTGCTGACAAACTGAATTCTCCCTGTGGGTTATGGTCAACAGGTACTCAAGCATAGCCTAGTCTGTTAAATATTTTTAAACATAAATATTCTTAAATGTATAGCTAAAGTGACCAACTTTCCCTCGTAGCCCTATTTTCATATGCAGGGCTTGACATTTTTAAATTAACAAAAAGTGAAAAAAAATGGAAGAATAGTGATTTATGGCAATTAAATCTACAATAAAGTAAGTGCTTCAGCTCTGATTTTCCACATGAATCTAAAGAAATTTTGTGTCTTATTTCACTTAACCTACTCTGAAATGCCTCACTGAACAGGCAGTACGCTATCATTATTATTTCTTATGCCCATGTAGAAAATTACAAAAGATCCAATAAATACATTTTGTAGGCCCACGGTTTCCCTTTTTCCTTTTAACATAACCATTTATATTTTGTTGTTTTCAATTGTACATTATAGCCAACAGGCTTAAGAAGGACGTATACTCTATAGCAAGAATAATTTTTTTTGACTGTCTACATTTCAAACCCACACATTTATTATGTCTAGTCTTTCAGAGATATTAAGTAACCTTTGTGCTATGTTTGTCTTAATAATCTCCACTTATACTTTATTTGTACTGGTCTACCTTAGCTCCATACAGACAAGTGTATTTCTTGCTATACTATTATTACAATAAAATAAACAAAGTCTCTTTATTAATCAGCATTACTGCTGCACAGAGCAGATCAGTTTGAAACATCAGCAGAGGTACGTACTATTGTTATCCTATACCCTGTGCATTGATTCTTATTTTTATCTCGCCCCCTTTTCTTCCCCCCTAATATTGCATAAAAAATAATCAACCCATCATTGCTTCTCCTTTACTTACACAACTATTATATGAGCTCTGGTTGTTATCTAGATTTAATTAACCGAACCTGTATAATGCAGCAATACAATTTCTCTCTCTGCCATGAAAGAGACATCAGAGTAATGTAATGGTCTACTGAAGCATAGCCTACTCTGTTAAATTGAAGGTGCAACAATTCTAACACACAGCAAGCAAAGCAACCCAAATATTTCATGTACTGTTAAAACATTCTTATTCCATTTCACTCTCAAATAGTTTTGAAAACAGAAGGTATCTTATGAGACCATATAATGGTTTAAAACTAAATACATATTGATTTGTGATGAAAAATGTTTTCTTTTACCAACTGGAAGCATTATCAATTCTCTACAAATTATTTTAAAAGAAAAGACTGCAGTTTAGAAATTCATGCCATTGAATTCCCATGAGAAATTTTTCTGTTTACATGCGTCTTCCCTCACTATATTCTCCCTATATCTTTTTTTTATTAATTTTACTTTCGGGGTCTTTGATATACTGAATACATCATACAAAGCATATGTACATGTACATGTATGCGTGTGCATGCACATACACACACACACACAGCCACAAAGGATAAAATTCACCATATTAAGTACTTAAGGGGCACGTCTATACATGTCGCTATGGTGACATTGTTACTGTGCTGTGATTTAGTACTTTTGCGGGGCATGATTATTTTTAGCAACTACTTTGCTGTAGTGGCACGCTATACTGGGGGGGTGCATCGCTATGACAAACTAACTGCTGGTCACATATAGATATCTGCAGGCACTACATCGCCATAACACCATGTGTAGATGTGCCCAGTGTTTGGTTAACTCCTCTGCTGAAACCCAATTCAACCATTACTGTAAAATCCCAAATTCTGCAAAATGCCCATTTTACTACTTCGCACACACAAAAGCTTGTGGGTAAAGGGTGCTGAAAATGTGTCATGTAACCTGTGTTAATTAATCTTTTAAAACATGACTTGATCCAAGTCTACAGGCAAGACTGTTACTGGTATTGTAAAATAAATAAATAAAATCACACTCTTAACTGATACTTTTATACTAGCACAAGCCCTAGTGTAGGTTGGTTATGCGTCAAAGAGTAATTTTGTTTGGTTTGATCTATGCTAAAAAAAGTTTTGCCAGTATAACTTATACCAGTTTATTCTGGCAAACCTTTTCTAGTGCAGATGAGGCCCATCATGTAAACCTAGAGACTGATGTTTAAAAACTCAGGGGGGGCAAGGTTTGAATAAACCTAACAAATGTTTAATCATCGGAGTGCGAGTCTACGTGTGCAATTAATGCGACTGAACATACTCCAATTCCGCCCCTCCCCCACAACCATCCCCTCTCCTTCCTGGCTTCCTGTTGGTGCTGCGCAGTCCTGGCATCACTGCCACTGGCAGCCGGGCCCACGCACAAAGGGACACTGCAGCATGCCAAGCAGCTGTCCTGCCTGCCCAGCGTGGTAAGCCACTGTTGCCATGCTGCATCAGGAAAGTCAGGGGTGACTGCCCCAGGCCAAACCCCACCTGCAGCTGGCACAGGCTGGTGGTGCCACAGTGGCAGCAGCTCATCACGGTGGGCAAGCAGCATGGCTACTTGGAGTGCTGCATTGCATCCCATCGCATGGAGGTCCAGCTGCTGGTGGTCACAGTGCCTGGACTGCACCGCCGCAGCACCAACAGGAAGCCAGGTGGGGGAGGAGTCAACAAACTGCACAGCCAGGCCCGGTGGTGCTGGGCACAGCAGAGTGGAGCAGCACTTGGCACAGCCCTCCCTCCTCACACTTTTGGCGAGGCTGGACAGGACAAAAAACAACTGGCAGGCTGGATATAGCCCATGGGCTGTATTTTGCCCACCCTTGGTTTATAAGGTGCAGCTTTACTTTGTCTTCTGTGTGGCTTCAAACTAACATATCAAACTACCTCTCTCTGCAGATTAGACATAATCAGGGTAAAGCATCTTCCCTACCATCCACCTTTCCTGCTTTCAATAATAACCTCTTCTGTACTTTAATCAGAGTTGGCCACATGCCTAGTAGAAAATCATTATCACAGTAAATTTATTTGGAAAAGGAAGAAAATGTCATGCCTTCCATTCACTGCTTTACATAACAGGTCCCAGTGCTACAAATGACACAATACTCCCTTTTTTATGCAGAAAATTATTAGCCTATCACATCTAGTTAAGCACACCCATAGCAGGCTGTCTCAGTACTAGTCAATGCAGCACAGAACATGATTTTTTTGCAGTAGTTACCAACAAATATTGTAGTGTTCCTGGACTGTCATTCATATTTAAAATATCACGTGATCAGTAAGTCTTCTTTGGTCTAGTCATCAAAATACTTAAATTTGGAGAGAATTAGGCTTGTTATTGTTATCCTTTATAACTTATCAGCAGGTGTACACTAAACATTCTGATGAGACTGCCTGGACACCAGAACAAAAGTTGCTTAAGGGTAACATAATTCTTTTGCAAAATACGGACTTCATCCAATGTTGCATATGTAAGAACATCCAGTAACTACATGATGACTAAGTATATGCAACTGAAAAGGCAGTTCTTTACAAAGGCTAAAAGTGGTCTCAAACATGATGTGCTGGAGTTGAAGTCAGTGTTCAAAATGGAATCTCAGATACAGTATGCCAAATTTAGATAAACTATCAATTAGTTTTAGTGGGGAAGCCAAGAAGTGGCATACATATCTAAAAGGGCCATACCTGGTAATTCAGTATGATCTGTTTCCAGAATCACTCAGGCTGGCTTTTAGTAGTTAACTGAATGTAATAGAAAAACAAAGCACACTTTCAGAAAGTGCCTCTGAACCTGCACCTACAAAATTATGCAAGCAAATTCAAATACTTCATTGGGCTCATGCTACACTTATACAACAAAGACATCTTAGAACAATGTAACCACCAACTCCAATGTTAGTTTTTGCCTGTTAAGCAAAAAAATCCTGCTGTTTGGGATACAGCTTGTGTTCATGACTGTTCTTTAAAATCCACCTCCCTGCAGACTACTAAATAGCATCTTTCTTACAAGAAAAAAGCCAGACTCTCTCTCATCTGAGTTGGATCAAGCTAAATGTAGAACCTGGGAATTCCATGGTAGCCACGGAAGTTGACTTGGACTTATAATGGCTTTGTAGCTAGAAAACTGGTCCAAATCTCTTCTTCTGCTGTGTGTGTTATCCTGCTATATGTGAGAGCAGTTAGAAGAAAAATATTGTTCAGACCTAAATGAGAACTGGATCGTCACCATCAAGTGCTTCATTGCAGAAATGTACACATGTACATCTGGAAGTGCTTTAAAATGGGATAATTTCAAAAGGGCAGCAGCTTTTACATTCTAATTGATAGGTGTGGACAAGCCAGGAGCAATACAATGTACCAAAACTGACCCAACTTTAACCTGAATGAAACAGAATTAAAATTGGTGGGGTTTTGCTTCATTTCTGTCATTCCCAGCTAGTGCACAGGTAACAATCAAAACAGGACAGCTGCTCCCCTTCTAAAATGTTTCCCTTTTGAAATGGCTTAAAAACGTATGGGTATTCAATAAGAAAAATCATGGGAATCAGATGCTCCTGTTGGTATCTCGTTGACAGTAATAACCAACTTTGTCTTTATGGACCTGTATTAAGTGGCAAAGGCCACAGGTGGCCAATCTGAGGCAAGGGTAACACAAGTGGTATGGGCAGTTTGTGTGTGTGTGGCATGTGGGTAGGGGAGAGGTAGCACAGTGGCAGATAGGACAGGGAGCAGAAAGCACAGCATCCAATCAGAAAGGGAGCACAGGGCCAAAAGCAGACTAGCAACTTAGTCATGCAGAAAATTGGATGGCAAATTGGATACAGGCAAGGGATTGGAAAGGCATTCTGGGAGTATGCAAGTTTAATTTGTAGCACACATGCCAGAAAGGTTGGCCCTCCCTGGCATAGGCTACGGTCAGAATGGGTGTAATGGCCCAGTTAAACTTGGTTTGTGACACTCTAGCAACACAAGTTGCCCCACATGATGCAGACTAGTGGTCTCCAAACTTTTCTGATAGCGCACCCCTATCAGTAAAAAATTTTTGAGCACGCACCCCCAATATATATGTTGCAATATGCTGAAAGCGAACAAATGAGTGAGGGCGCCACTGTCAACCCCACCACATTGTGGAACTCCCACTCTTCCCTCAGGATATCTTGCATACTGTACGTGACACGTGACCGTCTGACATACAGGCGCCAGTATCAATCCATATATTAAATATTAGTAAAGCTTAATTTCTTTCTTATTTTTTTTAGATAAAAAATAAATATAAATAGAAGTTCTAATATTTTCTTCCCACACCCCAATGGATCATCTTGCGTGCACCCCACTTTGGAGACCACTGATGTAGACAACTGATTCCTTTTACTGTGGGGGATTCTCACTTTGCATTGTGAGACTGTACAGATAAAGGAAGACAGGAATGGGCAGGTTGCAAATCAGCACAACTCTAATATCTCTAATACCTTTCAAATTTCCCTGCCAGACTCTACTTGGTTCTGTGCTGCAGAAACTGAAATAAAAAAAAATTAAAGAAAATAACAATTTAAATAAAACTTTTTTTGTAAATGATAAATAAAAAAATACATATCTTGGGCCTTATACCTATGAAATCATATAACTGAGAGCATTTTAGGCTCATTTTATACACAGATAACTGATCACACAAGTTGAAAGGTAATGGATGCATATATGCCTTCATATTTGCCACTAAGACTACTCTTCACCAGAGAAGGCTAGTAGTGAATTCCCCAAGGCTAGTAGTGAATTCTCCAAATGTAAGTGAAGTCTCCAATGATAGAAGTCTGTTGGAGAAACTATGCTGCTCCTGCCCTACCACCCTCTTCCCAGCCCAATGCCTACTGTGAAAAAGAACAAAACAGGGGATGAGGACATACCGGAGAAGGAGATATGACAAAGTGCAGTTCTGCTATTCTCGATCTTCCATTGGCTAATGGACCTTATCGAGTAGAATGATGGCAAGGCTTCCCATGTATTATGTTAAGTCAGCATTTCCCAATCTGTGGGGTGTGCCCCTGTGGCAGGGAGAGGGCAGCCATGACAGTTTCTTGTGGGGGCCTAAGCATCACAGCAGCAATTTGTGGCACCACCTATTTCAGCCACTCTGATGCCTCCCACACCCATCACCTGCCATTGCCAATTCTTGGGGGGTGGATACACGTGAAGAATGGAACTGGTTAAAGGATGGATGATGCAAGAGCACCCAACTTTCCTATGTTGGGGTGTAAACCTACAAGGTTAGGGGAATGCTGCCTTTAAGTTTTGCCACAGCTACCTGGCTCTGAATCAGGATGCTTTCACCCGCTCTTTGTACTCCCCCTGCACCTCACCTCAACTACACCAGAGTTCAAACAGGGAGGAGAATCACCCTTGCAGCACGTATTCCCAATCATGTTAAAATACCGTTGCAAGTTGGTGAACATCCACCTTCCAGTGAGAAGGTAGGCAAGGCTAGGTCTATACGTGGAAAGTTTTGCTATTAAAGTTGCACCAGCATATTAGTCCAGCAAAGAACTACTGCAGGATCTACACAGTTTACACTGACAGAAATGAACAAGTTGTTCCAAGTCTACCAAGCAAAATAAAAATAGACTGGTAAATGCAAGTTTTGCCAGCGTAACTGTGCCTACAGTAAGGATTTTTTCTGTCAGAGCTATGTGGGTCACAAATCAAACCTTATCGCACTGCTGTGTGACAAAATATGCCAGCACAGGTTTATAGTGCAGGTCTGGCTTAAGTCTTATTAGAAACCAGTAGAGAGCATCTTATATGATTAAGAACACATAAACCTATCATCGGACCAGATTGTAAGATTACATGGATCTAGAGCAACGAAAAAGAAACAATATTTCAGTCTGTCATCCGCTACTGACATCTAAGTTATCCTTACAGATAAATAAATTGGCCTTGCATTGAAGAGTGATGATCAGTGAGGCCCAGTTCCACAGTGGAACTCTAAATATAAAGAACGAGAAAGAAAGAAAGAACAAAAGAAAGATGAAGTGTAACCCCAGCAGTAGATGACAAAAATGCTATAGTTTGAGCATCTTCATTCGAGCTTTTTTTCCCAGTTTTTTTCCCCTTATGCACTTCTTAATGTTCTTCTCACCACCATGACTGATGTGTCTGAACGGGCATCAGGCCCGTTCAGAAAATAAAATGAGAAGGTGGAAGAGTTTTACTTTTTCCACTGAAAAGAGCATTCTGAATTCAAAATGCTGCCATGGCACCTCCTGGGAGTTGCAGTGCGAGTGCCTCACCCCACTTCTCATCCACAGCCCAGGTTTCACAGTGACCGGGCTGTATCTCTCCCCAGTGTAACCTGGTACTACGCTTGCTGAGCCAGTGGCCTTGTCCACCACAGCTACTGTCCACCATGCATCAAAAGAAGTGTAGTCCAGCAAGAAAATCTGGACTCACAGAGGAGACAGGAAGCAGCAGGCATCCAAAGTGCAGCTTTCTTGAGGCACCAAGCAGCATTTCTGAGTAAAATCTCTAATTTGCCATTGTTTGTGTTTTGACAAAAAGTGAGTGTTGTGTGTGGAAGGGGACCACTTTTCACAAAAAAGGTTTATCTAGTTGAAACACCAATACTGCCTCCAAAACAGTTTCAACAGAAAATTTCCAGCCAGCCCTATTAATCACGCATCTAACCTATTTAATTTGTATACAACACTGTTCATCTTCATCAGCAGGGATCCTGGTTTTCTCTGATAAAAATTCTTTAATTAGTGGTGTTTCATTTTAATCATGGAAAAATGTGGATTTTGGATTACTTTACAAAAAAAACTCTCCAATTTTCAGATTAATCAGAGAAAAGCAGAATCCCTGCCTCAGTGGGCACATCTACACATGCAATTAGCATGTAGCAACAAACTCTGGTGCAGTTCATGCCAGTGTTTAATGCTCCTAGGTGCAGCATTTACATGTGCACCCAAGACCAAAGCATGATAAGCTGGGTGGAGCAGCTCCGGCTGGCAAGGGACCCTAGGGGCCAGCCTGCCAGCCCAGGGCTGCTCCACCCCCGCTCAATGTGCTGCAGAAGGGCTGGCTGGGGCACAAGGAAACTACAGAGTGCGGCTAATCAGCAGGCAACCCCACACAGTAGCACCCTCATGCCCTAGCCAGCCCTAGTCATCATCGATATGTGGCGTTTTGGTGCATGTAACTACTCTGTCTGTCCCAGACAGTACTATCCTACACTGGAGTTAATTAATTTACTGTACCCAAATATGGGCACATGTGTCAATAGTGACATTTTACTGCAGAACTAGTTAACTCTGCGGTAAAGTACATAAGCAGGTGCACCCAGTTAGAGCTAAAAGATTAGACTAAGATATCAATTTAACCACTATGGTATCCTTGCCATCCAGACACCTGAACAAACCAACTGCAAATTAACTAGACCTGTTTATACTTATTTCAATTACATCCTTTCTATTGTCTATTAGGTGTAAACACTGAATTACACTAAAAGCTCTGAGTAAAGAAACACTCATGGTTTCTTTTACTTTCTCAGAGGGCAGTGTTTCACCGTAACCCAATACTGCAAATAAGGCTGTGGCATGCTAGGCAAGAGGGATTATGGTGTTTAACTGAGAACTCCTGATTTGCAGTCTTTGTTCCATCATGGACTTGCTGGTAAGGCTGTGTGAAGCTTCGGTCCCTGATTCAATTTGCTGGAGTTTTGGCCCAATTCAGCAGCCAAATCTACAAATCCAAATTGAATCAGAAGACTCTTCAGTCTCTCCGAATTGATTCGAAGAGATTTGGAAAGATTCAGATTCAGACATAGACACAAGTTCCAGTGTTTTTTCTACATACCTCTAGGTAGCAGGGGCACATGAGTGTTGTGATGCTGGGGCACATGGAGCGTCTCACAGAAGCACAAGGGGCTCCCCAACATGCTCTGTAGCAGACCCAAAAGTGGACCAGAAGCATTTCTGGTCCACTTCCAGGTTCACCAGGGAGTGCACAGGCCCTCCCCTCCCGCACCCCTCCAGCTCAGTGACTGGTGTCTCCCGGGTCTGAGGGGGGCATCCGGGGTCCCCCTGCAGCTGACTGCTGAGCCAGGGAGGCAAGGGTGGGGGGGTGTCTCCCAGCGCACTCCCTGGCAGACCCAGAAGTGGACCGGAAGTACTTCTGGTCCACCTCTGGGTTTCTCACCGAGCACATGGAGGGCCCTCCCACACTCCTGAAGGACACACCATGCGCCCCAGCATCACAGCAATCATGAGCTGCACCTGCTACCTCAAAGTATGTAGAAAAAACTTTTTTCTGCGTCTATGTCCGAATTGTTGATTCTCCAGATGAGCATCAAATCTTCAGATTCGGCCGAATCAAATCAGGAACAGTGATCTGAATCAATGAATTGAATCGCTGTCCCCAACTTGTGTTGAATCTGAATCGAATAGGGCCTGCTTCACACACCCCTACTGCCTGATAGCCTCGGGCAGATGGACAGGTCTTCAAAAGATATACGTTTTAAGAAACAACGTGACTGGTATAAAAAACAGGTCTCTCTCTTTTTCCACCTGTAAAAAGGGTGTGATGACAGCTGGCTTCGAAAGGTCTTGTGAGGATCTACTAAATCTATGTACACCTTTTTTGAAATGTTTTAAGAATGAAAGGCAGCATACAGAGTTAAGAACAAGCAAAGAACTGCTGTAACTAAATTGAATTTTTACCACTGTTAATCATTTTTGGTTGATAAGAGTCATAAAAGAGGTAATATGCAAAAAGATGCTTTGAACAACAAAACTGCTTATATTTAAAAATATGAAGAATAACTTCTTCAGTAAAAGAAAGAAGTAGAGCCTGCCACCTGCTAATCTTATCAAAACAACTTTAATAAATCTTAATTTCATATTTTTGTTACTGATAAAATTGCTTACTCTACTAACACTGATATGAAACAATTTTAACCAGTGCCTTTATATGAAGCAGCGAACAAACAACTAAGTAACTACCTACTTTTTGTTCCATTTTAAGAATGCCATTTTAGTCTGAGCTATCCTACAGGATATGTCAAATGGATTGATATGCTAAAGAAGAGTCTATAAAACTAATTTATTCACCATCACTGATTTACTGCTTCACGGAAGTACGGTAACTTATGGAGCTCTTTGATATTTTTATTTATGCTCCTTTGCTTTGTTTGTGCATGACCAAAGAGTATATAAAGCCTTAGACAAAGAACCAAGATCATTTTAATGAGCAAAACTTAAAATAATTTGCATTGGATAATTTCCATATTTTGTCAAGTTTTCTTAAAGAGTCAACAATTGTAAGACAACTGAAAAGCTGTCAAAATACAGTCTGTTGATACAGAAATTTTCAACCCAATTTATTACATTTTCTTAAGGCATCTGAAAGCAGACTGTTCTTAAAACTTTAGTACTTTGCTTTCATACTCAGTGTGATGCGTAGCTGAATAATCCAACAACCATAATAAATTTTACTATAACCACTGGAACAAATATGAATCTTTTATTAAATATTGTAACATAAGTCACTGCATTTATAGTATACTGCTTTGATCAAAACTGAGGTCACACACTAATATAATACAGATTGTGTGAAAATGGAACATGAACATGAATGTTTTTGGCATTTCCTCTGATTCTGGCAAAGGCACACATTTGTGTTTAAAGTTAGAATGCTACACACTAAAAAGGGCAAATTGTTTTTCTGCTTTTCACTCTTCACTTCATAACAATCAGTACACAGTCTTTAGAAGCTTTAGTTGTATTACTAATGACATATTGCATTTTTTTAAATCAAACATAAATAGCATGTCATACATTTGTCTTGCTGTACAAATGCAGATCAAAATCATTTGCTGCAGTTATAACTCAAGATCACTTCTTGGCTAAGGTTTCACGCATAATCCAGACCCAGATGAGCCCTGTCCTATTTGTAAGAGGAGGTGAGGTTTGTTCCCTGCATACCCTTTTTCTTGAGTAAGACTTAGCCTCATGTGAAAATAATTAAATGAAATGGCAAGGACCTAGCAGCAAACATAGAAAAGAGAGCAGAAGTCAGTAGCAATCTGAAGGGGATTAGGGACAAGGAAATGTGGGCTGGTAACCTGACTTGAGGTTTGTGGAAGTGAAGTCAGGTGGATATATAAAGGGAGGATGTAAAGTTTAGAGGCCTGATCCAGAGCTAACTAAAGCAAATGGAAAGACTTTCACTGACTTCAGATTTCTGTGGACTAGGTCCCTGATCCAAAGAGTACTGGTAAGAGACAGGTGGTTAGTGATTTTGTTGCTCAGAGAAGGCACAAGCCTAGGTTAACTTATGTTCACTGATGGTGATGGAAGCAGGGATTCCAGCAGATGATGTTCATTCCTCCCTGGGGAAGAAAGCATTCATTAAAAGCATGTCTTAAATGGAGAGCCTTCCTCCAAAAAATAGGCTTAATTTTACATCTGAGTAGCCAATAATACAATAAAGTAGGGACTGTCCTAGTTCTAAACATCTGGGCACCACACGCTAGTGGGCCATAGCAGTAAGGGCTGTGGGCCACAACAGTGTGAGCCATGGGTCCCCCAGGCCTTCCTTACCTCACTGCTACACTATGTGTGTAGGCAACCCTCCCACACCTCAACTACACCATGCATTCAGGCAATCTCCCACGCTATACCATGCACACAGGAAGACCGTTTCCCCTCTTGCCTCCACTCCCCATGCTGCTACCTGGTTAGGTGCCTAGGGCCAAAAATTAACCCCTCATGGGCCACACCTAGCAGTGTGTGTGTGTGGGGGGGGTCACCCATGTGTGGTAAAGTGGGGAAGGGCTAAGCAGTGACAGTCTGGGGGATGTTGGCCCAAGGCATGTGGAGTAAAGAGCCTTGCAGTACAGAAGTATCATGTTGATTAGTATTACCAAAAACTTTAAATCAGACAGCATTTCTGTTAAATTTATTCTATTAGAAAAACAAAACAAAACACACGAATGGCTATGTTTTTTTAGTTTTGACAATGCAAGCCCGTGAAATATATTTATGTTCCTGTTTCCACAATAAAGACACATTGCATGAAGTGCATATGTGCATGTACGTGTATGTAACACTGGAGTATAATTTCCATATAAATGTGTGACATCACATCAGTTCCAAAGGGCTGGCAAGCCTACAAAAGGAACGGGAGAGTTTTATTACAAAATGCAAATTTAGCTAAAGAGAATTTTTAAATAGTAGTAATAACAGAAAAAAATCTTGCCTGTTAGTTAATTAGATTTTTGCAATCCAGATCCCCTAATTTATGCTGAAATGGTTTTCTGCCTTTGCTCCTCTCAGTCTGCCAGATGGACAAAGGGAAAATGTGAATTCCAAGCAATTGTTGCTACTCTTACCCCATTCAATTCACAGCCCTCTTGTCAAAGCTTCTTTAGTCAAGATTTAAAGAGGGGCTACAATATCCACCATAACCATCTGGACTGAGATCTCCCAATCTGGACTGATTGGATTAAAGCCTAAACTATATTAGATGCAAACCCTTATTTGGATTTAGTTGAGGAAATTTTAATAAAATAGACTCAAAGCATTCTTTAAATTTGGTACAATGGATCTAATTCTATACTACAGGATAATTGCTGTATTTACTTATCCCTGAAAAAAGTGACTACAAAATGGTACCAAATCTGAATGCTGGCATTTGCATAACACTCATTGTTTCTATAAGTTAAAATCTGCCACTTAAAAATGAACTTTCACTATCAAGACATCATCAGGCTTTCAACTGGTTTAAAAGAACTTTTCTAGAGAGTGTTTTAATTCTGAAAGATAAGAATAATTTACTTCTGATGTGGCTTTCTGATCATCTCTCTGCCTGCTGCTATGCTCCAACAGCCACTGGGCCAATACACTCAATATCAAGTATGTACTTCTTGTAGCCTTAGGATAGTGCAGATGAAATCACATTGAAAGAAATGATGAAAAATAGATCAACACCTTCAGCCTGTGAGATCTGCTTGCAATTTGCTTCTCCAGTTGGCAGGCATGGCTCTTACTAGGTTCTCAAACATATTTGAATATTTAAGCAGCTGCAGTTGCAAAGAATACTTATGGGCCTATGAATTTGCAAAGTAAGAGGTACCCTTTTCAGTTATACATGCATCTCTATAGTTATCCAAGTCTTTGACACCTGGAGACTGGATTACTGCCACACCTTCAGTATGGGCTACTTTTGCAAGAATGAGACAGTCCAATAATTGAGATGATAGGGAAAATATTCACACAAGGAGAATATTAAATCTCCATGCCACTAGCTACCAAATGATTTCCAGGAGAAATCAAGGTGTTTCTTTTTTATCTATAAAGCCTTAATGATTTAGACTGCTTACTTAAGCTCTTGCACCTTTTCTTGCATAACAATGAACATCTGAGGCAAATAGACTGGTCCCAAACATGTAGTAACTGTTGACATGGCATTCTTGGTTTGCAGTCCTGAAGTTCTGGAATTTACTTATCAGCTTGGATCACTAGAACAAGAAATGGTGTCTTTTAGGACATGCTTCAAGACTTACTTATTCATACAGGATTTACCTGAAAGAGTAGATTTAGTACGGGTTGGAAGAAGGGTATACTGGAGAAGGTAGCTAAGGACCTACGGGATGCACCTACACAAGATGCTTTACTGCACAGCAGACTAAGTTGTTGCACAGCAAAATGTTACTGCACAGTAAAATTGTCATGAATGACAGTTAGGGAGCAATAGACTAATTTACTGCGCTGCCAAACAGTCCTGTCAGATGCAAGTAGTATTCAGCAGCACAGTAAATTACTGTACTTAAATGCGCATGTAGACAGTGATGTCAGGTTTAGTTTACTCCTGCTCAATTTGAGCTGGAGTATATTCAGTCACATTAACTGCATGTGTAGATGTGCCCAAATAGTGTCAGGAAAATATTGTCCAGGATGTTGGTTTTAAACTTAGTTGTATTTTTCTCTCAAAACTTGAATTTTACGTTATATGGAATATACCTAGTTTATCTAAACAGGCACAATTCTAAGTTATTTAGATAAAGAGAGGAACCTGCTGGCAGAAGTAGCTAAGAAAAATTGCCTCTACAAATATCTGTTGGGAATAAAAATTAGACTGATGTGGAGTGTTATTTAATAGGAAATTATTTGACTTAGAGGAACAGCAAGAGATATACACATCTTTCCCAGATGCTGCATTCTCATTTGACTGGTGCAGTACAACTGGCTCTATTTAAAAAAAACTAACTTGCCTATGAAGATCATTTCAAAGAAAATGACAGGGGCTAGTAGTACTGTCCATTCAGCAGTATTGTCTACCAGGAGAATCAGAATGAAATGATTGTACACAGCCACATTGTAAATTTGGTGTTTGTGTCTCCTGCCTTTTCCCTCTCCTCTCTAAGTCACTTTTCAGTCTTAATTATAGAAGATAAGAGAGACTGGGAAATCTGAAAAGAAGGAACTGTGTGTTGGGCATAAGGATGCATTTCTTATACAGGTGCGTTCCCCAAACTGGGATATGTAAATGCAGGAAAGACTATCTTTCCAGACTGATTAATGTGAAGAAGACAAATCATACAGCAAGAGAATTTCAGTTTCAGTGTTGATATTCTTTCTTTGCTGAATAGTAAGGCACTAAAATGCATAACAGTATTTTGAAGGTTTGGCATGAGAAAGCTTAAGGAATACTTGAGTTTTCTGCAGCTGCTACAAAATTCCCTTAAAAGATATTTTTGTTTGCTAACTATGAACATTCCAGTACTGACTGGCAGTACCAGAACTCTGACACTCCAGTATAGACACAGACTATAAATCCAACACACAAGTTTTGGAACCCATGCAGAAATCTGCACAATTATGTCTTGACATCAAGTCCTCTTCACTAGATATGACACAAACAACTACACTTTCCTGTTGTGAACTGGTGCTGAAGTGTTCTTTAGCATTCTCTCACATAACAGAAGGTTTTTCTGTACAAGTGCATTTAGAACACAGTTCATTACAAAAATTTAAACTGCTTTCAAGTTTTGGGTTTGAATTGTGCCCTGTATAACACCAAACGTAAAAAGAACACCACATTCTAACACCATTTTAAGATTTTTCTTCCACTAAAATCCTTTAAAAAGCAACTCAATTTCATCAGTTTATCAAAAACAAGCAATCCATGTATGAAACTGTTTGTTAATTAGCATCTAAAGTATAGAGAAGATTCCTCCCAATACTACAATAAGAGCAACATCTGGAAAATGCATTTATACACCACTTAGTTACTTTTTGCCCATTTCTTTACAACTAATCAGTAGGGATGTGCAAAGTGGGCCATATTCAATTTGGGTTTGGCCCATTTCAGGGGACACTGATTTGATTCATTGATTCGGATGTCTGTCCCGATTCGATTTGGTGTGCTCAGCAATGGAGCAAAGGGGTGAGGGTGCCCCGCACACTCTGTGGTAGATCCGGAAATGGACCAGAAGTGCTTCTGGTCCACTTCTGGGTGCACTGCCGAGCACACTGGGGACCCCCCTGTGCTTCCATGGGACACCCCGTCATCTCACCATTCACGAGCCACCTGGTACCTTGAGGCATGCAGAAAAAACATTTAAAGCTGTGTCTACGTCCAAATTGTCAAATCTTTCCAAATCTCTCCAAATCAATTCAGAGGGTTCCAATTCAATTCAGAGAGATTAAAGGGTCTCCTGAGTCAACTCAGATTCGGAGATTTAGCCACCAAATCGGGCCGAATCTCCGCCAAATCAAATCAGCAACCGAAGCTTCACACAGACCTACTGTACACAAATGCACAGAGCCTGGGAAATAAGCAGGAAGAATTGGAAGTCCTTGCACAGTCACAAAACTATGACATTACTGGAATAACAGAGACTTGGTGGGATAGCTCACATGACTGGATCACTGTCATGGATGGGTACAAACTGTTCAGGAAGGACAGGCAAGGGAGAAGAGGAGGAGGAATTGCACTTTACATAAAAGAGCTGTATGATTACTTAGAGCTCCAGTATGAAACTAGAGATAGGCCTGTTGAAAGTCTCTGGGCTAGGTTAGCGGGGAGAACAACAAGGGTGATGTTGTAGTGGGGTCTGCTATAGAACACCAGGCCTGGAAGAAGTGGTGGATGAGTCTTTCTTCAAACAGCTAGTGGAAGTTTCCTGATAACAGACGGTTCTCATGGGGGAGTTCAATCACCCTGACTTCTGCTGGGAGGATAATACAGCAGTGTGCAAGCAATCCAGGAAGTTTCTGGAGAGTGTTGGAGACAACTTTCTGATGCAAGTGATAGAGCTGTCAACTAGAGGCCATGCTCTTCTTGACCTGCTGCTCACAAACAGGGAAGAATTGGTGGGAAATATAGTAGTGGATGCAGAGCTGACCCAAGCAGGGTACGGAGCCCGAGGCAAATCAACCCATGCAGGGCCCTGCCCCTGCTCCGATTCCCCTGGATGTGAAAAAGCTGCCGACACCATTGGCGGCGACATTGGCAGCAGAGTGGGGGATAGCAAGTGGGTGGATGCGGAGCCACCAGTCTGCCCACCTGTGTGCTGCCACTGCTCCACCCCACTCTGCGGGGCCCCACAAAGCGTGGGGCCTGGGGCAGTCGACCCAATTTGCGCCCCCACCAGGGACGGTCCTGAGGGGATGGCAACTTGGGCAGCAGTGACAATGAGATGATTTGAGTTCAGGATCCTGAGGAAAAAAAGGAAGAAGAGTATGGACTCTGAACTTCAAAAAAGCAGACTTTGACTCACTCAGGGAACTCATGGGCAAGCCAGTCTGAGGGGGAGAGGAGTCCACGAAAGTTATCTATGCTTCAAAGAAACCTTACTGAGAGTGCAGGAACAAAGCATCCTGATGTGCAGGAAGACTAGCAAGTATGGCAAATCTTGGCTTAGCAGAGAACTCTTCAGTAAGCCAAATCACAAAAACTAAGCTTGTAAGAAGTGCAGACTTGGACAAACAACTAGGGAGAAGTATGAGAGTGTTGCTCAGCCATGCAAGAATGAAGAAGGGAAGGCCTTTTCATCATCTTTGAAAACTCATGGTGATCAGGATGAAAAGGACAAACAGTGCTATATTTAAGAAAGGGAAAAAGGAGGATCCAGGGAACTACAGACCAGTCAGTCTCACCTCAGTCACTGGAAAAATCATAGAGCAGGTCCTCAAGGAATCAATTTCTAAACATTTGGAGGAGTAGAAGGTGATTAGGAACAGTCAGCATGCATTGACCAAGGGCAAGTCATGCCTGACCATCCTGATTGCCTTCTATGATGAGATGACTGGCTCTGTGGATGTGAGGAGAGCACTGGATGTGGTATATCTTGACTTTAGCAAGGCCTTTGATATTGTCTCCTAGAACAGTCTCACAGGCAAGCTAAGGAAGTACAGGTTGAATGAATGGACTGTAAGGTAGACAGAAAACTGGATGCATCATCCGGCTCAGAGGATAGTAATCAATGGCTCAATGTCTAAGTGGCAGCCAGCATCAAGTGGAGTACCCCAGGGGTCAGTCCTGGGACCAGTTTTGTTTAATATCTTCATCAACTACCTGGAAGATAGCAAAGAGTGCACCGTCAGCAAGGTGGTACCAAGCTGTGGGGAGTAGAAGATGTGCTGGAGGGTATGGTTCAGATTCAGAAAAACCTAGATAAATTGGAGGGTTGGACCAAAAGAAGTCTCATGAGGTTCAACAAGGACAAATGCAAAGTCCTACATTTAGGGTAGAACAATCCCATGCACCAGTACAGGCTGGGGGCTGACTGGCTGGGCAGCAGCTCTGCAGAAAAGGACCTGGGGGTTACAATGAACAATAAGCTGAATATGAGCCAACAGTGTGCCCTTGTTGCCAAAAAGTCTAACAGCATCCTGGGCTGCACTGGTGGGAGTGTGGCCAGCAGATCAAAGCAAGTAATTATTCCACTCTATTCAGCACTGGTGATGCCACATTTGAAGTACTGTGTCCAGTTTTGGACCCACCCCCACTGCAGAAAGGACGTGGACACAGATTCACAGAAGTTTGGGGCTGGAAGGGACCTTGTGAGATCATCGGGTCCA
>NW_017728906.1:91578226-91616954 GCF_001723895.1 Crocodylus porosus | reverse complement strand
TGCAGCAAGGGAAGTTTAGGTTAGATATTAAGAAAACCTCTCTCACTAGAAGGGTAGTAAAACACTGGAACAGGTTACCCAGAGAAGTTGTGGACTCTCCATCCTTGGAGGTTTTAAAGACCTAGTTAGACAAAACCTTGGCTGGGATGATCTAGTTGGGAATAGTCCTGCTTTGAACAGGGGATTGGACTAGATTACTTTCTGCGGTCCCTTCCAACCCTACTTTTCTATAACTCTATGAAACTACAAAGAGAAATATAGCATAAACAGAAAATTTATTTTCTGTCTGTGCATCTCTCTCATTTTCAAGTGAGTTGTTGGGAAACACTGTTTAAAACAGCTGATATGGTCTCAGCTCTCACCTTGAGACCAGGCAAATTTTATTGAAAGAGGGACAAAATTAAAACTGTTAGTTTATCATCTTTTTATTATAGTGGTGTTGCAAAAAGTTGGTTTGCTCTGGCCAGCTAAGCCTGGCTCTTAAAGCAAAGCAAAGCTAGAAAAGCAAAGCTAGGAAAGAAGAGAAATGAGGGAGAGCAGTGGGGAGGGGTATAATGTCAAATGAGATGAAGACAAAGAATGGACAACTGTCTGCTAGGTTGATCAGACAAGCTATGAGAAAGGTTAGGTGAAAATAATAAAAACATCAGTAGCTTTCACAGCTTTCTCTAAGTTAATATTTTTTACCATTGCTATCACAGGGGACATTGAAATGCTGGTGCACTGAGGGGGAAATACTTGCGTAGACACAACCTTGGATACTTTGAAGGGCCTGCATCTCATTCATAAATCGAGTCTGTGCTTTAATTGGTCAGAATTCATTTGGAAGTAAAAAAAAAAATCCAGTTCTCACTAAATCTATAATGTTAGCTATGGAAACAAGGTACAAAACAGCTCAGCAGTGGAATACTTACCTACAAAACCTACAGGTTTGGGGGATTGAAACAATAATGTTGAAAAATTGCTTAAAATATCAGCTGGTGAAGATTTTTGCTTTGCTTACTAAAAAACAGAGATACAAATTCTTATCAGTTCTCTCTGGTAGAAAATATATAAGCAACTAAAGCTTCATATCCAATCAATTACCTTTATTTTGCCAGAAGGGAATGAGAAATCTACTTTGCACTTAAAACGGCTTTTACTCTAACTAACCATTTAGCAGCTGTCCTTACCTGCCTGAGGTAATACAAGGATAGGCATGATCTGGTAAAGATAGTTTTGCTTTACGTACATTTGGCCGTTATTTCCACACTCAAAATATGATAACTGTGGCATCTCTCATGTTGCTGCATAATAGTTGTTGGCACATTCTGAAAGGCTAAGTACTGTACACTGAGCCTGTCATGTGAGGACCTCTAGATATCTGGCCAGTAAAATAATTCAGAAAATATTTGCATAAAGAAAGCTTCATGCTCATCTTGCCAATTGGCAAACGGCCTCATAATTGCTAATTGATATACCCCGTTTCATACAGCAAAGCATTGGAAACGCCCAGAAAATAATCGGAGAGTCCTTACTCAGAGCCCCATGTGCTAATCAGTCAGAACAGCCTTAAAATTTAAACAAACCTGTTTTAACTGATCTTATCATTTCCTCCCATCCCTTCCAATACACATTTTGCTTTGTATCTTAAAACTACATTTTAAATGCTAGAGAAAGTCAGGGGACTTGGTAACAATTGTAGGAACAGGCTGTTTTGTTATCATACACTGCTAATACTGAACTATGCGTTGTCATGGAAATCCTTTCTGCCCCCAAGATGTTTAAGGTAAACAGGCATCTCTCTGCTCTTCCTCAGTTCCCATGAATGACAGCTTAACTACTACCACTACCTCTTATCCACAGGTGGTTTTGGCAGTTTGGGAGTATTTTTCATACTTTTTCACTTAAGTCTAGAATAGAGGTCAAGCCATTCCTTTCTAATCACTGACCTTTCTTCCCCTCAATTTCTTTTCTATTCCAGCAGCCAGCAAAAAAATAGTGCTACTGATTCATCTAAATCCACAGATGAAAATGTATCCCCCTGAAGTCATCCTCCTTTTAAACCTGTAAAAATGTTTGTATTTAAAAGTCCTATAAGTAATGGCATTCTTTTATTTGGCAGGTGGGAGTGAGAGAGAGAATCCTTCCTGAACATATAACATCAACTGTATTTTTCAAGGTAGCTGATAATAGATTTCTGTATATATAGGCAATACATATTAAGAACTCATATTAAGAAAATAACAGATAGAATCATAACATTCTTAGTACATTTAATTCTTCTCAGTAATTTTTTAACAATACTAAAAATAATGATTCTTAACAGCAGAGAGAACAAGAACATTCCCCTTGATTGTGTCCCATAGACAGGCAAGCATTTGGGGAGTGATACCTTTTATTGCATAGTTTTACTGCATAGCTGGATAAAATTAGACAATCTTTTGAACGCAAGGTCAGAGGGAAGAAGCAGGCACAGCTATGATCAGTGTCATAGCAATGAAGTCTGGCACCTGGGGCAGAGCCCATAGCAGTAGCCTGCCCTTGCCCCGTGCACACATCCAGGGGGCATATGCCCCATCTCTCACCCCCCCATGCTTGCCTGGGAGTGCGTGCAGCAGTGGAAACCACCTTTCCCCCATCCTCATGCCTTGCCAAACGAGCTGCTCATGGCTCCATCCCATGGCCCACCTTGGCTGGGCAGTGCCTGTTGGCACCCCTTTGCTTTGGCACCTGTTGGCACCCCTTTGCTTTGCAGTCACCCCACTCACTCCCCCTCCCCCCTTGCTACACCACTGGCTATGATTAAGAACAGTGGGTACAGCTGTGAAATTGGAATAGGGAGAAATTCCCAGAGTTGGCCAGACAAACAATTAGCAGAAGAAAAGAGGCTGATTACTGAGAGATCAAGACACATCAAAAGAGAGGAGGGTCATTATCACTTGTAGTGTGTAGGAAGAATTTTCAGGCATCAGGTAGATTACAGCATGTCATACCATCAATGACAGTGTTCAGTCCTTGGTTCCTAGTGTCCAGCCAGCTTATGATTTCATGTTGCCAAGCTTGCCTTTTAAAGGGTTGAGTACATTTCCCTTGAGCACAAGAATAGCGAGCTCAGAAAGGGAGTGGTTGTTCTGTGAAAAATGTGTTCCTACTGGCATGTGCGTGTCTCTGTCCTTTACATTTTTTTCTGTGAAAGTTCATTCTGGCATATAGTTGCTATTTAATTTCACCCACGTAGTTATTGTAAGGACATTTGGTGCATTGGATTAAATATATCGCATTTTGGGAATGTGATATAATGGATATATAGAGAATATATTACTCCTTGGACCCAAAGAAGAATGCTTTGCCTTTGAAAGCTTGTCTGATTTTAGCCCTACTATGCAGTTAGTCTAATACAAGATACTCAAGAAAAGCCTTGCCTCTTTCATAATTTCCGGACCATCATGGCTACAAAATCACTTTAATGCTCCCATACAATAAGCAATTCCACTGGTAGCATTTTGAGGAATCTGTGCTTCACAAACGTTTTCAACACATGGCAAAACTCTTTTAGAATATCATAGATAAGTACAAAAACTTGATTTTTAAAGGGCTAGTATATCTCTTCAGTAGTGCACACTACTATAAAGGAGATCAGCACTAGAGGCTTTTCTTAAAGATGCACATTTACCTTCCATTCCTTAAACATATTTGAAAGTGAATGAAAATGAACCATGTAGCTAAGCCACAGAACTTGACACATTTCCTCATTCAAAGTAGGAAGAAATAAAAGTGAAGAGCCTAGAATTGCACACTCATGTAAAATCCTTTCCAGTTTCCTGTGGTAACCATTTGTTATCGCAGTGCTAAGTTCGATCAATAGTTTGTGTTAGGTACAATAAGTCATTTGAGGCAAGAGATCCACAGAGGAAGTGCATATTTTCAAAGATGGTACAATACCATATTAGTGAAAGAACAGAACTACTATCTTCCTTTGTTAGGCTAAATTCAAACCTGAACTATGTAGGTGCAACTGAAACTAATAGAACATTTTATGTTCATACAAAATGTACATTTTTCAGGTAGCATCCCTCACCGTTGTTTTAGTGAGAATGAAAGACACAGGGCTAAACAGTCACCAGCTTTAGTGTTGTGGTTCCATGCACCTGGCAATAGGGAAACATGAGTCATTATATGCCATTTTTCACACCTTACTCAACTCTAGAGCCAACCTTGGATTTGAGCAGATGTCAAAGCAATTGAGAACAGCCTTGGGTCTGCTCTTAGTAGCACCCAGCTGAAATGGTCCCCAGTGAGATGTTCTAGCAGTAAGGATTATAGGGGTGCAACAGTAGCGCTCTAGCCAAACCCATCTCTCCTCAGTTCCATCCTGACAAGTATTTACAGTAGAGGAGGTGGGGGCAAGTTGCACAGGGCTCTCCATGCCAACTGGAAATCCCCAGTACTAGAAGAATCCTAGGTGCTTTGTATCGCATAGCAACCTTTCCAACAGCCAGGATCTGGCTGTGATGGAGACTGAAAGAGCAACTCTGATTACAGAAATCATAGAGAAGCGGAACTAAAAGGGACCTCCAGAGGTCATCTAGTCTAACTCTCTGCCTGAGGCAAGATCACCCCTATCCAAACCATCCCATACAAATCCATAATTTAACCTGTTCGTAAATCTACCATTAACTGTGACACAACACAAAACATAACACCCTATCCTTGCCACAGGTAAGACAGAGGAACCACAGCAGTCAACATCTTGCTTCTTTAAAAGGGTGTTAATATATGCTCAAGAAATCCCAGATAGAGGGCCATGCCCCTGCTACAAAAGAAGGCAACTCCCCCCCCCCACAGTGGCCAGGTCTACACAAGACGCTACTGCACAGTTGCACTGGGGGGCGCTAACTGTGAAAAAAAAGAAACATTTAAGGATGCTACTGCACAGTAACACCAGTTACTGCACAGTCATTTAGTACTTGACTATGCAAGTACTAAATGACTGCGCAGTAACAACTGTGCAGTCCGCCATTTGTGTAGACGCGGCCAGTCTGTAGCAACTAATCAGGCAGTAAAATTACTTTCTGACCCCAAGTACAGGAGTTGGTCTGACCCTGAGTGAAGATGTAAGACCCTTTAGCCAGAAACCTCCAGCTTTAAGTCCCAGCAAGAGCACTGGCACACACCAGTCTTGGCTGCTGCCAATATCCCATGCCTCTGCAGAAGGTTTAAAAAAATGAATCAGCATACAGCAGAAAGGGGACTGGGAGAAGATGAAGGGAGGCCAGGATTCCCTTCCAGGCCAGCAACCAGCAAAGCCTAGAACTAAGAACAGTAGAACTTAGGCATAGCTGCACCTATATCATCTGAAACCGGTGGCTCTCCAACTTCTTCTTGAATACCTCCAATGACAGAGTCCACAATTTCCCTAGGCAGTCTATTCTACTGCCTCAGTGGTCTAACTGAAGACGTTTTCCCTGATATCCCATCTAAACCTACTCTGCAGCAACTTCAAACCATTGGTCTGTGTCCTACTCTCTGCGACAAGAGAGAAAAGGTGTTTGTTCTCCTCCTTTATGGCAGCTTTTCAAGTATTTGAAGACTGCTGTCATGTCTGCTCTTAAGTGGCTTTTCCTCAAGCTGAACATGCTTACCTCTCCCCATATGACTTGCTTTTAAAGCCCTCTGTCATCTTTGTTGTCTGCCTCTTGGACCCTAAAACTTCTCCATGTTCTTTTTTAAATAATCAGTGTCACAGTTGTAGTAAGAGGCTCTATTTTACTGTTTAGTTCTGTTCGAATGACAACCAAGCTAGTATGCTAAGTCTCTGGGCTCTGGTACTATTGATGAAGTCTGGTGAAAGGAGTGAAGAACACATCCCCATGGCCAAATCGCAGACCTAGGACTTTGGGATCTATATAGGAAATGGTAAGTCATGTAGCCTTTTCTGTGGCTAATTTTCCCCATCTGTAAAATAAGAACAATAATATCTCTCCATTCTTCTTAAGGGAAGTTTACTCAATTAAATGTTTGGAAAGCACCTTGCTATCCTTAGGGGGAAAGTGCTACAGAAGGGCAAAGCACTGTCACTTGGAAGGGAGGCTCTGTTTATAGCTATGTAAAGCTTTTCTAGTTACCTCAGGTGTGTGCATTACACCTAATGCACACAAACGATAAACACTGCAGTCAATAACATAAATTTGTATGTAAAAAGTTGCACTATCAAGTCCAAACGTGTGGGACTGTCACTAAAGTAGTTTATTTCAAATCCTCAGCTAAGGTTTCTTGACCAAAAAATCCATAACAAAAGTATGCAAGTAATGACAACTCACCTAAGTGACTTAATTACAAATTGTAAAACTTCAACCAAAAAAATAAAACCAACTGAGATAGTGTGTTAGGGCATCAGGCCTGAAAAAAAAAGTTTTTCTCTGTGCTTTCAGACTGGGGAGACTTGCATCAAATCACTCTAAAATGTTATAGACTCCAGATACAATATGCCTTGTAAAGCTCTTTAAATGAGCACTGTAACTGTTTCATGGATGTATTCTGCCTGCTGGCATTATAATGTCTCATTGTAATTGTTAATTCTAAAGTAGTCTTACAAACACTACACCACCTAGGAGATACAGAAAAATAAAGGAAATAACAATTAAAAAATATCCCTGGTCTTACATGTTATTTTCCACCTGGACGTGAATTTAGAAAGTAAGAGACTGAGAATCCACACCAGCTGTCAGTAAATTGCAACTCATCATTCCACACATGCTTGAACTTATGGCTGGATTTGTGTGGGAGTCAAAATTGAATTTACTAAATGTTATAAACTCTAGTGTGCATTCATATAGGTGCCATGCCAAGTAAATGTAATTACCCCTTAATTTGTAAATACAAATATGGTTGGACAAGTTCTGCTCTCAATTAGAAACATAACTATCTCCTATTGTGCCAAAAAAAGGTCTTTTAGAAAATAGCTCCTTTCAAGCAAACTTTTTTTTTGGGGGGGCGGGGAGGGAAGGAGGTGGCAATCATAAATCTGGTTGATTGAAGATAACTGTATCCACATAATAAACTTGAGCATGAAATTTGACATAAGTGCCACTTGACATTCAGATAAAAAAAAAGTGTTATTCAAAATCGATGTAGCCCATATTGAGTGGATTAAGAACTTGTTAACAGATTATAAAAAGCCATTGTAAGTGAAGAAACATCACCCTGTGGTAGTACTTCAGTGGAGTCCTACAGGGCTCTGTTCTTGGCCAGAACTATTCTTTATTGTCATCCATGACAGAAAAAAATACAAAATGACTGCTAGCAAAATCTGCACATAATACAAAAATTGGAGTAAATAAAGATGGGAGTGTGTCAAGAATGCAGACTGACCAGTGAGATAAGGAGAAAGCAGGGTAGATTTGCACTTCATCAGATGCTGTAGTAATACTGATGAAGTGAGCTTGGGCTTGTGAGAGCTCATGCTATACTGGGGGTGGACAAAATCCAGCCGGCCAACTAATTCAATCTGGCCCAGAGGGGGTGCCTGCCAACTGATTCGATCCAGCCTGCAGCTGCCCCCATGTTGTTCCACATGAGACCAAGCCCAGCCCAAGGCAGCCTGTGTCTGCTGGCCTGGCCACAGCGGTGGCTAGCATGCCTAGCTTCTGGCACAGTGGAGTGGGTGGAAAGTAGTCAGGAGGTGGAGCCAGAGCACCATGTGTGGGACAAGCAGGGGCTAAAAACTGTTTGCTTTAACGCTTTATGCTTTCATAAGAATGTACTCAGGACCTGAAATTTGTCTTTTCGCCCTGTTGTGTCAGAATGCAAACCACAAAGCTTGCGGCTGAAAAGTCCCAAGTTTTGCAACTAATCTTGCAACTATGTCAGCCTGAAGTGCGCCTGCGCTAATGGAATTTTCCAATACCTTGTAATCGAGTATATAAGCAATGGAGAATAGGCACTCGGGGTCGGCTTTGATCTGAGTCTCATGACTCCAGGCCAACCTGCTTGCAAGCAACAAAGGCTTTGTCTCTGTGGCTTGTGGTGTGACTCACTTCTGGGGACCAAATTGGAACTTAGCCTCCAGGAGCTCGAACGGCCCCTTGTGCAACACATGCAGTGGGGCAGAAGCCACCTGGCTAAAGCTCCCTCCTGGCTAGGAGCGGCACAGTAGGAGCAGGAGGAGATGCTGGAGGACACGGGATCCAAGCAGCATCTGCTTCTGGCGGCTGCAGCCACACCAGAAGCAGCCCCACTAGAAGCTGTGTAGGCTGATCAGGGCCAGGGCCAGCTGGAGCATGGCGTGGCTATCCCAGGCAGGAGCAGCCATGGGCATCCCATGCAGAGGGCCGCTGGGGCAACCATAGACCACACCACCTAGACAAGCTCTGCTACATGCAGCCCCTGCCCCCTCACCTATGGACAGTCAGCTACTGGCACCTAAAGCCCAGGCATCCCCCCACCCACAAGACAGGAGCTGCCCTGCAACCCTACCCTGTGATCCTGGGCTCTCCTACCCATCTCACTCCTGAATACTGCTCCCTGCCCATTTACAGACCCATCCCACACAGGGAGTTTGGGTGAGTTGTTGTGGTGG
The DNA here is from genome assembly GCF_001723895.1 of Crocodylus porosus. Classification (NCBI taxonomy): domain Eukaryota; kingdom Metazoa; phylum Chordata; order Crocodylia; family Crocodylidae; genus Crocodylus; species Crocodylus porosus. The sequence continues at coordinate 91,608,394 of NW_017728906.1, read as the reverse complement.
GCGGGGGGAGATAGAAAGGAGTGCTGACCTGGCCCGTGAGAACTCACCAAAACTCTCTGTGTGGCCCACATACCCAAATAATTGTCCATTCCTGCTGTATGTGATCTGACAGGTCAAGAAAGACACAGTATTTTGAAACAGAAACTTCTAACTAAGGGTTTATTCTCAAACAAAAATAAGTAGCAACCCAAAATCTGGGCAATAATTATTATCACTAGAGAAGATCTACTTTGAAAGAAACAATCTATTTTACATTTTATAGTTAAGCAGTTTTTTCAAAATGGCATTGAAGAGGCTCCACTGCATTGTTAGATCAAAAGATGATGAATTTAGGAGGAAATAGCAAACAATGGATCATCATACCTTGAAGTTTTATACTAGATAAACATACAATGTGGCTGCAAGGAATTCAAGCAGAGCTTGCGTAGGTATGTATAATTGGTTTCTTCTCCCCAGGTTTCTCCCACTCCACAACATTAGGGAGGAAAAAAAAAACTGACTAGGGAAGCATGGAGTTTCTAGAGTGGCATAAGTGAATGCGGGAGAGAGACAGTTCTCCCAAAACTATTATATATTGTATTGTTCCTTTCCTCCCTGTACTACAATTTCTCTTTCCCTCTCTTCCTGCCAAATCAGACCTCTTCTACACCAGGGTCATGTGAACTTTTCAGGAATGCACTGAGGAAGTGAATATTTTGCAATGTCATTGCTCGATCGAAGTAAATTAACTAACTCTCCAATATTAGCAAAAATCCCAAATCCTGGCTAAGACAAATAAACTAAAAGCAATTTGGAGTGTCTAGGCCAAGTCAACAAATTATAATAGGTCCAAACTATGATTTAATTACTTTACTTATTACTTAACAATTATTTAAAGTTTAAACATTTTTCCACTAATATATTTAATTCATCTTTTCTCCTAAATGTCTTCTATAACTTCCCTGTGACTTCCCATAAAAAGAAAAATTGGGTCTGGATAAGGTCACACATGAAATTACACAGAGACTGGTTCAGTTTGGGTGAAATTATTTAGAAGTAGGTAAAAAGAAACTAGATTCATAAGAAAGCACAAGAGTTTGCAGTTGTATCATTAGGCAAAACAAATGCAATCCTGTATTAATGATTTCATGGTTGCTTAATGCCTGAGTGATGGATAGATTTGAAGCTTTCTGTGTTGCCTTGCACTCATTCTGAATGAGTATGTTACCTGATGAAATTATGAGCTAGAGTTACTACAAAGTCAGACTGCCCCTAAGGCACATCACCAAAAAATGAAGCACTCTATACAGTTTAGGGGATAGTTAACAGGAATAAATGATCTTAAAAAAAAAAAAAAAAAAAGAATTAAACCCCTCAAAAAAAAATCAAGGACAGGTGAAATTATAAATATATTCTGCTTTGCTGCACTCCTTGCTTAGGCAAATCTCTCAGTAAGCTTGATGGCCCCTGAACTATCATAACCCTTTTCCCTCTCTAACCTGTTAGGGTGTTTATGACACAGTTGTCTATTTTCCAGGAGAAATGTTCTTCAGTCCACCCTACCCTACTTCTGCTCCTGCTTACGTGCTCCATGCTCCAAAGTAGAAATATAGCAGTGAAGCTGGTTTGGTGACATGTCTACCCAGCTGCTCCTCAGGACATCAGACTCTGGCATGCTTGTGAGCAGCTGCTCTGGGTGCCCCTGAGGTAAGTTGACTAGTGAAGTTCTGGGTTTGGAGCATTCAAGTGGGAAGAGGCCAGCAAGGCAAACTCAGAAACATCCTGATGGAGGCACACTGCTATGCCAATGGCAGATATGCCCTCTGAGGGCCTTGTTACACAGTAATTTTCAGTGGCTCCTGAAGCTCCTAACCCCTGGATTGGCTGCATATTAACACTTTTAAGTGGCTTAGAGCACTAGTAACTGGGTTCAAAGTTACGCCACTTCAGATCAGAATTCTCTCTAAACTGTATAACCTTGCTCTTGTTAACCATTAAAGGTGTGGCCACTCCCCAGAGTCATTCGGCTCAAGTTGAAGTCATCCAGTAGCCCAGGATGCTCCCACCCTCCTGTTCAGTGGGCTCTCACATCCCCAGCTGCTTCTGGGGGTACAAGGGCTGATGCCTGTGATTGCTTTGGATAAATTAAAATTGCGAGTCAGGGCCATGTGACACCTTATGCTGTGAGCTACACAAATGCTGGTGGGTGTTGGTACTAGCCTGGGGTTTGGAGCACTCTCACCTTTAGTGCAGAAACCCCAAGAGCCTCCTAAAATTACTGTATTACAAGTCCTTCAGAGGGCATATCTGCATTGGCATAGCAGTGTGCCTCCAGTTTGCCTTGCTCACCTCTTCCCACCTGAATGCTCCAAACCCAGAAATTCACTAGTAAACTTACTCCAGGGACACCCAGAGCAGCTGCTCACAAGTATGCCAGTCTCATGTCCTGAGGAACAACTGTATAGATATGTTGCCAAATCAGCTTCTACCAGTGGCATAACAACCAGGGTTTACACCCTGGGGAAGAGTAGGGCAGAGGCTGCACAAGTCTCACTCAGTTTTTGGCTGCTGCTGCAACTCTCACTACCGCATACTCTACCCATCCCCTCTTTTGCTCTTAAAGAAGCAGCAGCAGCAGCAGCAGCAGGTGTGGTGTGGTGTCCAGGCACTAGCTCCTGCTGCAAGAGCAGTGCTGTGGGGGCTGCTTGTGTGGCTAGGACACAGACACCATGGGCTGGGAACCAATTCTGGTGCCACTCCTAAATGAGAGTCCAGGGTTGATGTCCTTCTAGCCCATCCCTGGTTATGCTACTCCTTGCCAACCACTGACCATACCCAATCCCTCAGCAGTGCCTTTCACTGGGCTCTTACCCTCACATCAGAGTTCTGATACACCATTTTTTATATGGGACACATCCCCTAAACTTCAGGGCAAGTTGAAAATGATAAGCGGGTCTTAAGAGTATTCACCACCTGTCACTACTGAGTCTTAAGCATTCTGCATTTCCAACCATTTGTAAAATGTACTTGTATAGCACCGCTGACAAAACATTAACAGAAAAATTATTTACAAAGATTGTCAAAGATTATGAACAATGAAAATTTAACAATGATTAATTTCAGAACAGCGGGATTTTTTTTGTGTTTCTCAGGGTACAAGTGATATGCCAAGCTAACTTTGCTATTTATGTTAAAAATGCTATTTCTATTGTATATAAATATATACGTTACAATGGTTTTTTACAGATTCATAACATCATACCCATTTGCCTGAGTTTTGATACAATACCTGCCAGATTGAACATGGGTAGAAAATTAGACAATTTTTAAATTATACTGCAGAAGCCAATTCTTTATTCATATCATAGAAGTGGACACAAGGAAACACTGAACAGACATAAAGAAAGCATCCAACTTCAGTAAAAAGGCTGCGTTAGTTCACAGAAACTTAAAAAGTAAATGTTCTAAGGAAAACTCACACACAAAAATGTATTTCAAACACTGTAAAAACAGGCACAAATAATATATTAGTACAATAGATAGATATTAATGAGCACTAGAATTAATAAGGGGTTTTATAGAATATTTCTTTAATAACTGGGAAGCTCATGAGACCTTTCACAGAGAAAATTCAACTCCCAGAAGAGTGTTTGTTCCTTTAAGCATCCTTGGGACCATCAATTTCCATGTCTACATTGTTCTAGAGAAACTTCACAAGGGCAAAATGAAGGAAACCCAAGTAAGGCATAGTGTATTCACACTATATGAGAACAGCTGTGGCTTATTAATGAAGAAAAGCTGGTGGCTACCACAGAAAAGTAGCAACCATAAGCAGTAGAAACACCTAAGTGCATGTCTGAATTCTGAACAGGTTCAATATCAATATATTTCTCTAAGTAAACAGGCAGGATTTGGGTTTTAAGAAAGTGTGGATCACACAAACATTCCAAACTACCACATTTAGTAGGAAATAAGCAGAAGATGCAATGTAACGCATAAGCGAGTGCAAGCTGGGTTATCGCAAGACTGTAGAGAGCATGACTGGATAGAAAGGTGAGCCTAGGCCAGAGGCAGCCACTCAGCAGGTGAGACAGAATGAACATGTGATACAGTCAGAGGCTCATGCCATGTACATACTGGCTAGGGACAGAAGGTACACATAAACTGCTTTAAGTCATCAGAAATTGGTTTAAATCTGTAACAGAACAGAAGTTCAGTCCACATAAACCTGTTTCAAAAATCACTGAAACTGGTTTACAATAAACCTGGTTGACTGTAGCAGTGTCTGAGTTAACTGATTTGGGTCAAACCAGTTTATGAAACTTCTGTCTCATACCCCTTCCTGGTTCAAGTTAAATTACAGTCCCCCAGCATCCTTTCCAGACCTGGGCTGGGCTGTCTGCTCCAGCAGAGAAGGGGCCAGGGGAGAGGAAGGGACTGCCCCCACAAGCAAACCCCAGCTGGGGTTTGGAGCCAGGGAGGGGGATTAAACCCCACTTCCCCAGAAAACAGACCTGCCCTGCCCTGCCAAACTTACGGCTGGCTCTGTGTGTGTACCACAAATCCCAGAGGCACCTGGAAACAGAAAGAGGAAGTGACGAGCAACCCTGCAGAGTCCTGCTGCTGTGATTCTGGACTGCAAATCCCGGAGACCTCGGGGGCAGGAGGAAGAGGAAGTGAACACACAGCCCAGGCTGACTGTGTGCCAGAGAGCCGTGCTCTAGTGACCCCTTCCCCCCGCAAGCGTCTCGCCTGAGTCACTGCAGGCATATGGCTGCAAAAAGTTAAGTGTATGTTCACTTTTTAGGTAATTTAAGCTCTGCAGCTTAAACTAACCTGCAAAGACTGAATTGACTCAGCCTCAGGGTTTTTGACTGTCTGTACATAGCCACTGATAAGTCAGGAGAACAGGGATAAACAATCCCACAAGAGCAGACAGTAACTTCTGCAGAAACACAGAACGCTAGAATACGTCTAATCACCAGCTGCTCTCTGCAAGCATCTACCAGGGTACTTCAGGAAGACACATTCCTTGCAATAAATGAAAGAAGCAGTAATAAATTAATAAATTAAAAGAAGTGAAATGTCAGGGCTGTTCATTTAGAATGCAACTCTTCAGTACAATAACACTGACTTTCACCTGCTGCAGCCAAGAAAACTAAAGCCTGAGGAAGTGAGATGCTAGTATGGCTGCTAGAAGGTGTCACACAAAAGAAATCTTAATCTGAAGTTAATACTCTATTACTGATGTTTAAATCAGCAATAAAGGCCAACTCCAACAAAAGGGGAGCAATGGAACCTAACCAGAACATGTTTATTGGAGTAAGTTCAACATACAAATACAGGTTTGCCTTTGCTTAGTTCTGGATACAAGTGGGCAGTTACTGGAATGGATCCATGGGGCATGCAGCACTATTGTCACATCCCGCTTTGGCACCACTGCTGTCCCTGGATGACCCAGGCATGGGGGAAGCCCACAGCCACTCCTGCCCTGCTCTAGCTGAAAAGCCATGGGGAGTAGCTGCATAGGGAGCCAAACTCAGCCAGGGACAGTGGCGGCAGTATGCAGGTTCCTCCTTCCAGTGCCAGCTCCCACCCAGCAGAGGACACATGGGAGGTGTGCAGGGATCAGGTGCTGGAAGGAGGAACCTAAACACCACCACTGCAACTATTTCCAGCCAAGTCTGGCACTTTGCACAACCACTCCCCACAGCCCCAGCATGGGGAGAGTAGCTCTGGGGCTCCCCCAGTGCCAGGGATACTGGTGGCAGTGAGCAGGTCCCCCCTTCAGGCACCTGTTCCCTGCCCAGCTCTCCAGTGTCCCCTACCAGCCTGGGAGCTCCAGGCACAACCCGCCCCCCATTCACCAATGGTCTGAGGAATAATGTGCCATCACCCACTTTAAAAAATCTTGGACCCACTCATTGGCAGTTACCATAGAGTAACAGACATACTATAAATTCCTGCCTTTGTTTACCTTGCAGTAAGTTGTTCATCTGCCTTTTGGAAATCACTTGTTTAGCACTTCTGGAAATAGGACTTGGGCTTCCAATCCACATGGGTGCATATGAATTTTTTATCCACATTTCATATCCATCATTCCAGTTACTAGTATATCATGCATATGAGGTCATGTTGCTGGTCTTCCATCTTTTTCATACATACTTTCAACAGTGTTTAGCTGTAAGGGGTAATTGTTCCCGGTGAAAGTTGTTATTCATTGTCATACTCTATTCATATGTCACCCTAACAGCTACCCACATTACCCTCATCTCATAGCATTTCCTTGGGTGTACATGGTTTCATTACAGACTTTGTACTGACATGTTACTGGGTATGAGATTTTTTTATTTCCTTGTAAACATCATATACTGCCCATGGAAGAAAAAAAAAACAGGTTCCCAAATGTCTTACAGCTGCCATCAGTGGAATAACTGAAAGATGCTAGCCATGTATTCTTCAGGGCAGTGTTCAGATTTCCCTGCATAATATCTGCATGCTGTGTTCACAATTTATTCCCAACCCTAAAACAGCAAAGATTATGTGGGAGACAGGAAGAAGCAGAGATCAAGACATGGGGTTTGTAATATTAGTACGCTAATACTAATTGCCACACATATACAGATTAATTACTGTTTATAGGTACAGTTCAGTGTTAGACCCAGCACAGAATTCCAACAATATAGGAGGAGCTCTAGGAAGAATTCTGTTTCACAAAGGCAAAAATGCCTCCTTCAACAGTAAAATATACCAGTGGACTCTTCCCCCACCACCAAGTTTCCAGACAGGAGGGGCTCAGGGCCCTGTGTGATGGATCAGGCACCCAATCCCACACAGGGGTCAAAAGCATCACTGGGCCCCAGTCCCAGTGTAGGGGCCCAGGATGGGACAATGCCAGCCCCCTGGGACCAATTTCAACATGAGCAGGTTGGAGGGGGGTGATGCCAGGCTCCTAGAGCCCAATCCCAGTATGCAAGGGTAGGAGGGGGTACTGCCAGGTTCCTAAAGCCAAGCCTGGTGTGCAGGAGTGGAGAAGATGATACCAGGCCCCAGTTGTGGCCCACATGGCTCAACTTGACCTGTAAACTGGCTCTGCGCCACTCATCTAGTCCACAAGGCCAAATGGTTCAGTACGACTGCCTTAAAGGGAATTAAAAAAGAGTCCCTACACTCTCAAGAAGCACATGCCATGCTGGTACATATGAGAACATGGCAGGATAAACTTTGTCCACCCCTGCTCTTGTGAAGATCTCAAGCAGTCAGAGACAATTTGGCTCAAAGTGAATATCATTAAAAACTGAATGTTCACCACCTGCAATAATTAAACTTATCGGTCTAATTTTGTACTAGTGACCCCCCTAGAGATGAGGATATAGAAAACTCTGTAATAGGGACAGAAATACATCATACCATATATGTCAAGCTTTTTTTTTTTTAATGGCACTTACTCTACCACACCCTTTACAAGCTATGCAATCTCTCTTGCATAACCTGTTATAACATTGATATTCTCCTTTTTAGCCATTTGGTTGGGCTAAGAAATACCACATTTTTCCACTAAGACATGCACAAAATTTATCCTGCTGACATTCCCCATACATAGGGTGACTGGTTTGACCAGGACAGCCCTGGATTTCAGAGGCTGGACCCGACCAGGAGGTGAAAATTAAAACGAGCATCCCTGGTGTGGGGTGGGGAGGAACAGTGACATGAGTGGTGAAATGGGAAAGCCCTAGAAGACAGCAAAATTGCCCTAAAATAGGTTAGCTTAATTAGTGAAATACTATTAAAAAGAGGAGATGACTATTAACACTTGTGAAGCAAAGAACAATGGGTTATTAACAAGCCATTGACTCCCTTAATTGCCTGGAATGGACACAGCGGTGCCCCAGATTTCACACTGTCCTGGATTTCACATTGTCCCATATGGTCACCCTACCCATACATCTCTTGCATCTGAAAATGCCCCTACCTATCAATAAATAAAATAGAATGTCCTATATTATGATTTTGGAAATGAATATTCCCATTGGTACGGCTATTTTATAACAATGGAGATGTTATACCAACAAAGAAAGTCTGACAGGAAGTGGCAATAACTCTGCATAAATATGGGGAAGGTTGGACTGATTCCTATAAAGTGTAGAGTCGATATTCTTCAACTTTTTACACTTGCCATTGGCACATGCAGACCATAATCAGATTCTTTAATCAATTTGAAGTATTGTCCCAGAACAAAAAAATATCGTAACCATTATGATTAAAATTATGAAGCTGGTAAACCAACTGCATCAGAAATTTAGAGACTAAGGTAAATTCTGTCAGTTTGAGGTCTGCTATTGGGGTTTTTCTAGTAAAGAACATTACCTATGATCCAGTCCTAAACTTCTGTGAAAAAAACACTGATCTAGAAAAAAAATTAAAACTTTTCACTGGATCACTGTTTGCCAGAAAGCCACAATAAAATCTACGTAATTACATTTCTAATCAACTTAGGCTACTAACTTGGGCCCTAATTCATAAAACAGTGCTGATTTATGTTGTAGGTTATCTTTCATATGAAAAGGGCACATTAACCAAAAAATGTGTTCCCCCATGTAACTGACTAATTTCTTTCCCCTTTCGAGCAATAAACTACACTAGGGGTGCTCAAATCCTAACCCATGGGTCAGATCCAGTCCACAGAGCCATGTCTTCCAGCCCAGAAGGCTCCCCACAGGTCCAAAAATGTGGTGGTGAGGAAGCAGTGGCAACATTAATTGCCACCCCCTGGCTGCCAAATTTCCAGACCCACAGAAAACCCTGTGAGTCAGATAGTATGGCTCTGTGTAATGGATGAAGTGCATGGGGCTAAGGAGATGTGAGCCCCAATTCAGGTACCAGGCTAAGGCAGGTGAGGTCTAATCCTGGCATGTGGATCCCAGCTCAGGCAGCATGGGGCCTGATCGTAGCACATCAGACCCCACTGAGACAGCACAGGGTCTGATCCAGGCACACAGGGTCCAACGCTGCACACTGACCCCGGAAGGGATCTGGCCTGCAAACGAGTCCTACATCATTCATTCAGCTAACAGAGCTAACACTATTGACCTACACAGCTAGACTGGGGGCTTCAAAAATATCAGAATTTTCTCTCACATACATACTTGCAGTTTACAACTGCAACCCCATACTGAAAACTAGAGTTTGAATTACAGGGAGGAGGGTGGGGGAGCTGATCCCTCCCCTCCCAATAAGAGATGAGAGCCCCCGGCAGCCAGGTGGGAAACTGCTGTTTAGTGTGAGGAAAATGTGGCCCCTCCCCCTAGCCACTGCTGGGTGCTTTTTGATGCAGCTGCCTGGAGCCTGCGTCTGGGCTGCCCTGCGGCTTCTCTCCACTGCTGCCTCCAACCCCCCTACAAGAGTCAAGGTGTAAATCAAACCCTGCTGAAAACTGCTTATCAACCAGAAAGTAGCTGCAAAACGCTAAGGAATCCATCAGTATCATGATTTTCTTTGGGAATCCATCAGTATCATGATTTTTTTTTTTACTCCAGGGAAAGAAAAAGGGTTAGGGTGCAGAGGTAAAATTTTGTATGTGATAATTTAGTATCTTCCCTCTCTAAGATTCAATTTTTACACAATAATTTTTCTGAAAGCATTTGAGTTGTAAAAGAATGTCTGAAAAGAAATTTTACACTGGCAGCAGGACTCAAAGATTGAGAGCTAAACCTGATTGTAAAAGAAAGCCCTAAAGCCATAACGCAGCAAAATGAATGCAAGGAATGTAGTGCATATGCACGTTCCCCCCTCCCATCCTTGTACAGTGGGCCAGATTCTGTTTTGCATTCCAGTGAAATTCATAGTACCATCACTACTTCCAGCATTAAGTAGTCACTCTAGATTGATGCCAGCAACTCCGAGCATAATTTACCCCATATTTCTTGACTAAACTAGCGCACTTAAGACAATTTGTGTATTTTTAAACATCACAAATCACTTTGAGTGGAGTAATACTTTTCTAGATGAAAAACTAAGAACAACAAAAAAAACCCTTTCATGAATTGAAGGAAATTTAGGACTGACACAGTGTTAACCTACTTGATAACTGCATTAACCTTTCCCCACAGGAAAATTTTTTTTATTGTGAAACACTTGTCAAAGTGTCAGAATATTAGCATGCATTTCCCACGTGCATGCACCACTGCTATAAAAAGAAGAGCGGTAATTATAAGAAAACAACCATCTGAGGTAGTGACAATAACTACTACAATAGTGACAGTTTAATAAGGGAATTACTATATTGAGTTGCTCCAAGAAGGCCAGCAAAAAGGAGTGGCTGGGTCATAAACACAATGAAGCAAGTCACATTGTCCAGAGTCTTTTCAAAGTCAGTAATAACAAATATTAATTACCTTCCATGAACTACCGTTATCACTACCTCTGTAAGCTGACATTCAGGAACCTTGAAGATTAATTACAAGTAATGAAGCTGGCTTCTGTATTGCACAGTTAAACCTAACTCCCTGCTGCAAATGGGTTTGACCTTTTCTGCACTGTGTTGCAGAATTTCTTATCCAGAACTGGATTACCTATTGTAAACATGTTCACTGAGACCAGGTTCATGCATTATCCATGTTAAAACTTGAATTAAAAGTGCAAGCATAAAAAAAGTCACTTACAAACATGGTTTCAATATGTAACAATTGCCAAGTCACTGAACATTAAGGCTAGGAACAGAAATTACACAAAAACTCGTATACGTGATCCGAAACCAATTCAGATCTGTAACACAACAGAAGATACATGCATATAAATTGCTTTTAAAATGGCCAAAACCCATTTAAGATAAACCTGGATGGATGTAGCATCTGTCCCAGATCCCCTCTAGATTGAAGTTAACTAGCAGTAACTGTGGTTAACTAGCAGTAACCTGGTACCCCGCCTCCCCCGAGCATCTGATTGTTACATGGGTGACTGGTGCCTCCCGAGTCTGGGAGGAGGCACCATCGGGCAACTGGCGGGGGAGAGGTGTCCCCCAGCAGTACTTCCACCACCATCGTGCTGCCCGTGGAGCCAATTTCAGGGGTGGGGCACAAGCACTCACCATGCCCCCCTACCAGTTGGAGTGCTCGCAAGGGGCACCAGCGCTCTCGGGGGGGCACACACCCTCCTTATGCATCGCCTATGGATTGGTGGAGAGGGCTGTCCATCACGCAGCCCTGCCTCTCATCACTGATTGGTGGAGGGGGCAGGGCTGCACAACAGGCAGCCCTTTCAGCCAAACAACAGTAAAAAGCAGGGGCAGCAGCCATCTTCCCTGATCACCTTTGTGCCTGCAGTCCCCTTCATGCCAGGCTGCATGGCCAGAAGGACTGTTGGCTCCCACTGGGGAGCCAGCATTTTATTTTTAGTAAGCATTTTTTGTTTGTTTGTTGCCGGGGGGGGGGGTGTGGGTGTGTGTGTGTGTGTGCCGGGGGGGGGGAGGGGGGGTTCTGAGAAGATTGAAATCCACTGCATTATTATGAAGTCATTTTTATTTTTTTTAAGCATTTAAAACTTACATGAAAGAATTTTATGAAGAATTTTCACTGCTGGTCAATCTCCTCTATTTCAGATTAGACCTAGACTGGACTAGGTTCCAAGCTAAATTAGGTCTACATTTTTGGTTCATCATACCAAAATTTCAGATGCACAAATGGCAGAAGTCTCATAAGCATGGCTGAGTGGGTGAATGCTGGAATGCATTTTATCCAGATTAGTAGAAGCCTTATGAAAAGATAGAAGAAACACGGTAAAAAGTAACGTGACAGATAAGAAAAAATGTCACAGGTTTCCTTGCTGAGTGTACCTACAGGAATTCTTTGGGTGGACGTTTAGACAATTTTCAAATTACCAAATGTTTTATTAAAGAATCAACGACCATCATGTAAACCTTCATCTGTAAGAAAGCAAAGCTGTAGGGGAAATTCTGTGATTCTGCTACACTGGGGTAGGAAAAAGTTTCAGAAAGGCTCTGAGCGCATTTTGGAGGATGCATCACTGGGAGTACAGAGGGGAATAAAAAAGGGCAGTGAGTGCAAGTGAGAGGCATGTCCACAATCTCTGTGGATACAGCAATCCACAAGCCCAGGTAAAGGAGAGCAGTAACCCCTGGCTCCTACTCTTGCTTAATTTCATAAGAGCTGCAATAGAACCGAGGGCCAGCTACTGTGGGGTGGAACTGAGTGGTTCCTTTGCCTGCATGTATGTGTGCTAGAAGCAAAATCTACTCATTTAATCTGTGCACTTATTCCCAGAACTCTCCTTCAATTATTAGGTTTTTTTAATTATGGTTTTATTGAATCTGTTTTACTAATCACAGCCCAATTGTCCAATATATGAGGCCTTAGTGTATGGGATACTTGAACAGTTATGAAGTTTTGACCATTATGGTAATTACTGATCTTACAGAACAGTAATTTATTTTTTATGGCAATTTTATTTATGGTGATGTTCAGTGAAGAACGTGCTTCGGGGGAAGGAAGGACAAGAAAAAGATGAATAATTCAGTGTCAATGACAGAGAAGCTAAATCAACAGAAGCCTTCTCACTGGCTGCAGTTAACAAGACAATCATACTTCCTTCTGTGTGAAGAACCCTCTCCCAAAGCTATCATGAATGGAAATGGGTTAAAAAAGATATTAACATATAACAACGGATAGAATATCATCCAGTGTTTTATCCTGTACATCCAAATTCATCTGAATATCTCGACAACCTTCAAATTATTAAATGTGTTGTTTGAAAAATCATTGCCCATAAGATACATCTTCCGTGCCTTTCAGGGAACACAAATCTCTGGGTTGTGTAATGAATTTACCAAGCACTGAAAATGTCACTGTACTAGTATCAGAAAAGGGTTTGAGGCACAAAAAGAAAAGAAAAGCAAGGTAGTGATTTGCATCATAGGGAACTGCTCAGCCCTCTTCCCTTTTAATTATAGTCACCACTATACAGATACAAGTTGCTTAAACCTCTGGGAACAGCTAACTGTTGCCATGTTAACACTAGCACAGCAAATAAAAAAAGAACAGATGCTAGTCTTACCAAAAATTAGTTCATTTAAATAATCTTTTAAGCTAACAGCAGCATTTCCTCATTATTCTGAAAAGCTGCAGACTGAAGACAAACCCAGGGCAAATGAGAATGCTTCTACTATCATGTTGAGCAGGGGTGGGCAGAATGTGGCCTGCCAGGCCAATCTATCCGGCCCATGGAGCCCCTAAAAAATTTAGAAAAATTAATATTTATCTGCCCCTGGCTGCTTGTCATGCAGCTCTCAATGGCTTGTCAAAACTCAGTAAGCAGCCCTCAGCCCAAAATAATTGCCTGCCCCTGATATTGAGGGACACCACCATCCTTTACTACTAACTGTTGCTGCTAGAGTGAGCAAGGAGGAGAATGCTGCCACCAGCTACATATGGAGTTGGCATCTAATTCTTTAGAAGGTGCTTAATACAGTGACAGATGATACCCATGAATGGACTTGCCATATTTTACCACAGAGGTGGCCAACCTGCGGCATGGGTGCCAACAGTGGCATGAGCAGCCTTTCTGTGTGGCACACGGCAGATCCAGAAAAGGGCAGGGGCACAGCAGCAGACAGAAAAGGAAGCAGAAAGCAAAGCAGCAAACTGGGCAGGGAGCACAAGGAAGGAATCTGAAGAAAAGCAGCAGAACAGGCAGGCATCAGAAAGCAGATCAGTAGATTAAAGAACAAGGGTGTTTGAAGTGACACTAGGGATGGTGTAGGGCTAATCTGTGAAATCTGGAGGGAGTGCAGTGGCTGGGTTACACCCCTCCCCCCCCTTTCTAATGATGCTGTTAGAACAGAAGTCAGGGACTGAAGGTAAGCTTTCTTCCTCCCTTCCCTTCCATGTTCAAGGCACATCCCCAACCCTCTAACTTTCTTTTCTGTTTGATTCTTTCCTCCCCTGCTCCAGCTGGGTTGTACTGGGACCAGGACTGTGACAGCAGCAACAGCGGTGAATGTATCTGCCCCCTCCCTGCTTGCTCCCTCTAGGTGTTCCCTGCCAGCCCAGGAGCAGGTGTGTAGACGGAGGACACATCTCCTGGCCACAGCTGCAGCCCCAGTGCCTGGTGAGTGCAACCCCCACGCAGCTGAGCTGGAGTGGGGAGGAGCTTGTCTCATTCACAGAAGAGTACTTGGCAATGGCAGGCAGAAGAAGGTTGGGGGGTTGAAGGAGAAGGGATAGAGAGGGAAGGGAAGGAGAGAAGATGTACCTCTGGGCATGGCAGGAAAGGAAGTCTGGTAATGCTTACCTGCCTTGTAGTGCCAGGCATACAAGGGGAGCAGGGTGCAACCACCCCTGCATCACTAGTCCCTGTAACCATACCCCACCTTGTAAAATCCTGAATCTCTTTCTGGACACACGCCAAAAAGATTGGTCCCCACTGCTCTACCATTTGCTCTCCTCATTGTAAGCTGCATTTCTATTCTTTTTAGATCCAAACTGTTTTGTAGAAGCATCTCATCATCAACAATCACTCCATCTTACCATGGCTCACTGCTGGGTCTTAAGGTGACTTAGGAGTCCAATCCATGAGCCACATATCCATCTGCAGAAGTTGCAGATATTTCCACAGGGGAGAGTAGGCTGCAGGCTGAGATTCCTCTCCTCTTCCTTCCTCTGTGCTCTCTTCTCTGCTTTGAGGGCAAGACGCTTTATCTCAAAATGGGCTGCCACTTAGTTGAGGTTGTGGTGCCACTAGAGTCAGCTGGCAGATGGCTCCTCCCAACTCAATGTCAGCATCTGTTTTCTTGAGGTACACCTTCAATGTATCCTTGTAACATTTCCTCTAGCCACCTCAAGATCTCAGGCCATTACTAAGCTGGGAGTAGAGCACTTGTTTTGGGAATCAAGAGTCAGGCCTTCACACACAGTATCCAGTCCAGCGAAGTCGGTGCTTGAGGATCACTAACTCAATGCTGGCAACACTGGCTTCAGCAAGGATGCTGGCAGGTGTACAATGATCTTCCCATTTGATGTAGAGGATTTCCTGTAGGTATCATTGGTGATCTCTCCATGCTCTTGAGATGACAGTCTTGTAAAGGAAAGTGGAAATGATGGCTGCATTTTAAACCTGGATCCTGGTGTCTTTCCAGATATCAGAAAGAATAAAGACACACTGAAGCAATTTGCAAAGGAGACATTTGAGCACCAGATCCTGTGCTGTGTCTCCTCACCAAATGAGAGATGATGACTATTCCAACAGCAAGGGAGAGGAAGTGCCTGACTACTACTTCCAGGATCTCTTCCTCAATAGTAATTTGGGGAGGGAGGTCACATTCATGGCCTGGAGCAGGCTGATAAAGCACTTTAGCCTTCTCAATGTTGAGAGAGGCCCAAAGTTCAGTAGCCTTCTCTGAAGAGATACAGCATGGTCTGGAAGCTTTCCTCAGTGTGAGCAAGGATGGCATGGTCATCAGCATACTGAAGAACAAAGATGGTTGTCTTGAGTACTTTGGTCTTCAACCAAAAAATTCCAGACTGAACTGCCCTCCATCCATTCGGTATTCAATGTTAATTCTGGAAGGAAGGAGGTCTTTAATGAGAACTGGGATGACCATCAAACAAATGGAGAACAGAGTTGGGGCAACAACACATCCTTGTTTGACCACAGTTAGAATGACAAATGGGTCTGTTTCTAATCTACTACAAAGAATGGTGGCAGTCATCTAGTCATGTAGAAGCCTCAGGATATCTAAATCTGGCCAGTACTTTCTGTAAGACTTTGATTGATGGAATCAAAGGACTTAGTAAGGTCACTGACGAGGCCTTATGCAGGTCCTGATGTTGTTCCCAACACTGTCCTTGGACCTCACCTTCTTCTCGTGTCTCTATACCACATTTGACCATGTATGCTTGTGCTCATCTGTTGTACTTTAATCTTTCATTGTACCTGTGCCTTCAAACAGTGGACATTGCAGCAGCTGTAGCATACTCTGAGGCTCTGTGCTGCAGTCACAGGTAGTTGAACTTCTTCATTAGTTCCCTGGCGCATCCAGCTCTGGTGAGTAGGCAGTTGAGATATTGCCACATTTGCCATATTTTGTCAGTCCCTGTTGGTAAGGACTCAGCCACCAAGACGTCCGTTTTTTCAGCCTCTCATTCCACATCTGTAGTTGTGTACCAAGGACGCCAAAGAATTAGTCTCATCACAAAAGGTACGCATCCCTGCCACTGCCACCACTATGTCCATAAGCAAGTGAGTGTGGTATGTTGGGCTGTATCAACCAGCAACAACCAGAAGTTAGGCTTGATCTGCAAATGCCTGACACTTTGGGGTCTTTGACAGTGAGTAGCATCTACCTGGTTCACAACAGAACTTAGGCAGGAGTTGCATCTTGGTGTAGAGTTAGACCTTGCTCACAAGCCTAAGGGCAAGTTGCCAAGAAAACTTTTCAGCCAAAATGGAAGCACCTAATGTTTCTAGGCACCTAATTGGTTTTGTGGTTAGTGAAGCAAATTCAGTAACTTTCTGTGACTTAGACACTTAAGTCCAGTTTAGGCATCTCAGGGAACAATTTGGATTTGGCCCTTCCTTAGAATAGAGAAAAACGCAGGTAATATGGTTAAAATTAATAAACCTGTGCTTGGTTTTGCTGTTTTAAATAATTCATAAATTATAGATTTTTATTCATCTCATACTATTGCCTAAGGCAAGTAAAAAACTCAGATTCTAATGGTTTAGATTAATTCTATTTCCTAAGGGGAAAATATCTTTGCAGAAAAGATAGACAAAAGTTTACAGCAACAAATCAAAACCAAGACAGTGAAATTAATAAGAATAAGATTGGTTCAAACTGCTGAATCTAACCTTTGTGGCCTGGACATCAATGCAAGAAAGAAAGTTTATGTGAAAACATTTATATAACAAAACAACTAAATTCTTAATGCAGTTGGAAAATGCAACTCACTCTTTAGCAGGAAGCCATGACAAGCTTAAAAACAGATATGATTTGAACACAGTACTCCTATTCATGTCTTCCAAAATCCCAAATACTCTTATTCATGTCTTGAGAAAAAGAAATAGACTGCATCAAATTCAACCACAGCAAAATCACAGTCTCATTTTTCATGAGAGCCTGGAGAGTCCATGCAACCCATTTGGTGGCAGGAGGTCTGAGAAGCCTGTGCAGCCTGTGTGCAGCTTGTATTTTTTAGAGCCACAAGTGATAAAGATGGCTTTAAAATATTTTTAAAAAGTATTATATTTCTTAGCTCCAACGGCCTGCTGAAGAGAAACAGTTTTCCACTCATGAAAAAAGCTCCATGATTACTCATGGACTACTTCCAGGGGTTACCCACCTGCACCATTTGTGTCACAAGTGGCATTGGGCAACTGCTGTATGTGGCACGCAAGACCTGGGCACTCTTTAAAGGGAGGGTGGTGCAGAATTGGGGGGAAAAGGGAAGAGAGAAGGAGGGCCTCCAGTCTCCTGCTGAATGAAGCCAGTGAGGGCAGGATGCTGCTAATGCTGCAAGAGGAGGTATCAGGTGTTACCATTACAAACCTAACCCTTCCCTACCCTAGATTAACCTAGCTCTTGGCAGTGACACCTCTCTTGCAGCAGCATCCTATCCCTGCTCTACTCTGTGTGGCCAGAGACTGAAGCTGCCCAGATGTCTCCATTCCAGGGCCTCAGGGTACAAACTCAATCAGGTATGCCTCTGAGTGCGTGTGGATTAGCCTGGCACTCAGGGAAGGGAAGGTCTTAGTTGGTAGCATACCTACTAAAAAAGGCTGGCTGTCACTGGACTCAGCTTGCTAAATGTCAAAGATTATTCTTTCTTACTTCCTCTATGAAGTCTAAACTTTACATACCTTGGTTATCCAAGAATTTTTGCCTGAGTAGCTCGTTCATGATTTAAAGCAGGGCTGTTCAAAGCAGCTGGGGGCTGCGGGCTGCATGGGTTGTATACTGAGCAGGTTGCACTCTTCTCCAACTGCATGGGTTGCGCAGGGTCCCGGGGCCCCCCACCACATGCACTCCTCTGGAGCAAAGCCCCCCTTGCCATATAGGCTACATGGTCTTCCCAGACCCTCTGCCACATGGGCTCTGCCACCAAATTAACTGCATGGACTCCCCAGGTCCTTGGAATGCCAAAGAGGGCTCCGCTGCAGTGCAGGCTTCATGTGCACTGCCCCACTCCCACCTCCACCCCAAAACTGTGTGAGCTGCACATAGGAAGAAGAGAGAACCTGGAGACCCTGGCATCAGCAGGAATGATGGAGAAAGCAAAGGCCAAGCCACAAGTTAGACAACACTAGCTTAAGGTAACTGAATAATCCAGTATCTCTAGGATGCCACACACAGCTTAGTTTCTTTCTAATGTCTATATGATGGTGTTGCATCAATGAGCTGGAGCTAGCCAGAACATAAAGGAGCTTCACAAAGTGATGAAGACTACAATGCTTGTTTGTATCAATATTCTTCTGGAGCAAGTGGGATAGTATCAGTATGAGATACTGCATCTGCAATTTGAACTCCTGTTGCCTTTATTAAGTATCTTGTGCATCTTTTCCACACATTCCTCTAAAGAAACCCTTCATGCATTATTTCACATATAACCCACAGTAAGATGTGCTGATAAAAGATCAATTGAAACAAAAGTATGAGCAGCCTGCCAAGAACCACATAGACTTGGCCTGTGGACAAAATACGGAGCCAAAACTGAGGAGAACAAAAAAATGAAAAAAAAAAGAAAGAACTGAAAACCTACATCTCTTTCATTTTACAACGTGGAAAAAAAGAAGCATGTTCTTCAGCAGCTGACTACCTACATAAAATATTTAAAATTTGCCCCTTTACAGAACATCCAATTGTTTTCTCAAAATCAAAACTATGTCTGAGGTCATACAGCTCCTACTATGCACAAATATAAAACACAGTTTGGCGAATTAATTAATTTTACTAACCATCAAAGTAGCACTGATATAACTACTAGCACTTGAGAAGAAAAAAAAAAACAACAATTTTTCAGGCATAAACCCTCAAGAAAATTGCCAGAGACTTTCATAGATTTCATAGACGTTAGGGCTGGAAGAGACCTTGAAGATCCTCAAGTCCAGCCCCCTGCCCCAGGGGTAGGAAGTCAGCTAGGGTCAAAGGATCCCAGCAAGATAAGCATCCAAACGTTTCTTGAATGAGTCCAGAGTAGGTGCCTGCACCACTACTGGAGGGTGTCTATTCCAGGTCTTGGGGGCTCAGACAGTAAAGAAATGTTTTCTTATGTCCAGCCTAAAATGGTCTTGTAGCACTCTGGTGAACAGACATTCTCCCAGATCCTGATGTACCCCCCGTATGTACTTATAAGCAGCCACCAAGTCCCCCCTGAGCCTGTGTTTTTCCAGGCTGAAGAGTCCCATGGCTCTCAGCCTCTCTCCATAAGGGCTATTCTCTTGCGCTCTGATCATGCATGTGGACTCTCTCAAGCTTCTCAACATCCTTCTTGAATTGTGGAGCCTAGAATTGGATGCAGTACTCAAGCTGTGGCCTCACCAAGGCTGAGTACAGCTGGAGGATTACATCCTGAGATTTACTTGAGAAGATGCAAGCCAGAGTTTTATTTGCTTTACCAGCTGTGACATCTCATTGGTGGCTCATGTTCATCTTGTGGTCAATCATGACCCCCAAGTCTCTTTCAGCAGCGGTGCTAACAAGTGTAGCACTGCCGAGCCTATAAGCATGCTGTGGGGTCTCCCCCCCGCCGGGGTGGAGTACCTTACATTTATCAGTATTGAACGTCAGCAAGTTTGTATCTGCCTACTTACTAAGTTTATCCAAGTCAGCATGGATCACTAGCCTGTCCTTGGGTGTGGACACTATGCCCCAAAGTTTAGCATCATTGGCAAACTTAGCTAGTGCGCTTCTGACACCAATGTCCACATAGCTGATAAAGATGTTAAAGAGAACTGGTCCAAGGACAGAGCCTTGGGGGACACCACTGGTCACGGAGTGCCATAATGATTCGCTACCATTGACCGCTACACTCTGGGTCCAACCCAGCCCGGGTATACTGGGGGGGGGGCTATCCCCCCCCGTAGACTGGGCTGCATCTCCAGCTGGGCTTGTCATCCAACCCTCACTGCTCCAGCTACGGGGGACAGCCCTGCTCGCTGGAGCAGGCAGCACAGCCCAGCACAGAGCTGCAAAGCATGTGGGGATGCTGGGGGACTCTGATTTAACTTGAATCAGGAAGGGGTCTGGGACAGAAGTTCCATAAACTGGTTTAACACAAATCACTTAAGTCTGATACTACATTCAACCAGGTTTATTTTAAACCAGTTTCAGCCATTTTGAAACTGGTTTATATGTACTGAACTTGCATTCTATTACAGGTTTAAACCAGTTTCTGATCACTTAAACTGGTTTATGTGCACCGTCTGTTTCCAGTCCACCTGTTTGAGCTCCCATTACGGAAAATTAAGTTACTTTCACATTAAGCTAGGTTTTTCATTAAACCCAGATATAGTATTTCTGTGCAGGACAAGCTTCTGTATAACACTATAAGAAGGCTACTTAATTGCAATTTTTTTCATTTGGTAATATATGGTGCAAAGAGTTATATTCTTACAGTTTACGATTTTCTTTTGTGCAGTAATCAAGAATTGCTACTGAACTACATGTTAGACTATAGAAAATACCTACATTTATCTGAGCCTGCTCTACTTTTCAGCTGACAACATTATGCACAAGTTATGGACAAGGCTGCTTTTCTATACTAGTAATAACTAGAAAAAACAAACATTGTCTTGCCAGACTCTTACATGTTTAAACAAAAAAGGAGAGGTTAGGAACATTTATTTTAAAAAAAAGAATACAGAGTAGAATTAGTGTGGTTGTTGGCCTATGTATACTCCACTTTGTTCTTCATGGGATAGACTGTGTGGACACGTCCATATGTGCAGGCATGTGTACTTGCAGCAGCTCAAATAGAAGTGGTGCAAATTTGAGCTGGGGCTTTTTGCCTCAGTGTACGTGCCCAGACACATGCTTTGGTGTGGTGCAAGGTGTGCCACTTTGGGCAAAATCTGCAGCCAGGGGGAGCTAGAGCCTGGGGCAGTGTAAAAAGTTGCCCTGTCCTGGTCCCATCAGTAGAAAAAACTGACCTGGCAAGTAGCTCAGGGCTACTTGCTCTCAGGAGCTTCTGGAACTCAGCCAATTGGTACCTGGGGACACTACCCCTTGTACCAGCTGGACTGAAGCAGCCCTGAGAGTTCCCTGCACACTTTACCCACTGCAGAAGTCTGGCAGTGGGGGCTGCTGCCTGGCTATGACCTGCTGCACACCTGTCAGACCCAGATAGATGGCGAAGGCATAGCCAGTAGAGGCATCTGCTCCTCTGGGCCAGCTGCAGAGTTGGCCTTTGTACTGCCATGTGCCCCTGCCCAACCATCTGGGCAGCTATCGCCAGGAAGATGTTCCCAGTGTGGCAGCCTGCTTTGAACTGTCAAAGCATGTCCTCCTGGCCCCAGCTGGCCAGGAGGTCAGCCACCTCCAGCTGGGTCCAAGGTGCCAGCTCTGGGCAGGCTCCTCTGCCTGGGTCCTTCCACTTGCCATCCTAGCAGGAATTCTGGTGTTCCCCATTTGAAAACTGAAAAATCCGTGATAAAAAAATCCCAAAGTCACTCTGTAAAATACCCCAAAATCTGTTTCTCCACAATTAAAACAAAAGACCACTATATATAGAGAGAGACAGAGAGACAGCAATCAGGCAATGTTTTATTGATATAGCTACAGTGTTAAAGCAATTTGGAAGCCTATCAGTGTCTCTATCATCATAACAAAATTAATTCTAAATACCTATGTTTTGCTGTTTGCCTTTGGTTTTCTTACCATATAGCAATTAGAGCTCCCCCTGACCCCTTCACTAACCAGTATGTGGGGACAGCTGCCCCTATAGCCACAGCTTCTGCCAGCAGGTGTCATCCTATCTGGCAGGTGGGTATGCAGGGTGTGTGCTGGGGGGATGTAAGGTTTGCAGAATCAGGGTGCAAAGAGGGGTGGGGGGATGTGGGTGGCTGTAGAGGGATGTGGGGGGCCATGGGGTGTGTGGGTAGGTATGAGTGGATTGTGGGAGGACTGGGGGGGCTGTTCAGGAGGGATGGGTCCCCCTCCTTCTGCAGGGTTCAGCCCCCCACACAGCTCACAACCTGCCCCCTACCGGGCTACAGCCCCCACAACAGGGGCCACATGGCCCCTGCAGGGGTTACCACCCCTCCCCCTGCAAGGCCCACATACCCCACCCCCGCTTGCTCCCCTGGCCCCCACGACTGCTGCCCCACACGGCCCCATACCCTGCTGGCTCCTGCAGCCCCCCCATGGCTGCCCCACTGATCCCTCACTTGCACCCCTAAACCCCCAATGGCTGCTCTGCCCAACCCTAGCCTCCTGGCACTTAAAATAATAATAATAATAAAAAAAAAGAGCCCCGCACTCACCAGCAGTAGCAGCGGTTCTGGGGGCTCTGGGGACACGTGGCAGAGCCCCCCCTCCCCAATCACCCTGCCCCTAAAGGCCTCCCCACCCAGCTCCAGCACTAAGGGAAAAAAGAAAAAGCTCGCAACAGCAACAGCCATCGGGTTCACTGGGGCCTCCTGGCCAGTAAGTAGGGCGGGGAGCAGAAGCTGGAGGAGAGGACCATGAAGGGTCCCCCCACCCAGCCCCATCGCCCGCCTGCCCCCCAATCACTGTCCTGCCCAACCCCTATGCTCACCGGCAGTAGCAGCTGCCACTGGGGTTGTTGGGGCCTCCTGACAGAGGCGCCAACACAGCATGGGGCAGCAGGGACTGGCACTGGCCACCTGGCACCTGTACTGCTGCTCCCCTATTGTGCAGGTGCAACCTGGATCAGCAGGGTGCCATGTGGCTCCGCACACTGTTAGGCAGCTCAAGCTGTCACCCAGGGCCTGGCACTGCTCAGCCTCAGTGGCACCAGCTGCCTGACAGTGCGCAGAGCTGTGCTGCACCTTGCCAACCCAGACTGCACCCATGTGATGGGGCAGCACCAGTGCAGGAGCCAGGTGGCCGTGGCCAGGGCCGGTCCCCACTGCCCCCTGCTGCACAGGGTGGGAGCTCTGCCAAGAGGCCCCAGTGACCCTGACGGCAGCTGCTACTCCCGGTGAGTACAGGGCTTTTTTTTTTTTTAGTGCTAGGATGCTGGGGCCAAGCAGGGTAGCAACTGGAGGGTTCAGGGGGTAGGCGGGGGATGTGGCCAGTAGGGTTCGCTCCATGGTTCCCTCCCCCCCACCTCCAGCCCCTTATCCCGAACTTACCAGCACAGAGCCCAGGTCCAGCTCAGCACCGGGGTGAGGGCCAGCTATAGACACACTCTGGCTGGCTAGCAGAGCATCTCTGTGAAGAACTGAACCTCCAGCTGTCTCAGGACACGGTCCTAGACTATGCCCTGCCCCACTTTTTTTGCCCGGGGTATTTTTTTGACCCCTGTATATTCAGGGGTCTAATTCTGCCCCTGTGCTGCAAATTTGCAGTGTGGGGAACTTTTTTATGTTCCCACACGTGCCTCTTGCAGACTTTCAAAGGGCATGCCCTACGGGGTTAAATCTTCAAAATTATCTAAATAGAACTAATTTTTTGGCTGAGTGTAAAAAGGAGAAAAGTTTTATTTTGAAACTGTTAATCAATGTTTCATTTCATCTGAAAACATTCATTTTTTTACCTTTTTTTAATTCAAGTGAATATTTAGTTTTGATCAACTATCAAAATTATCATTTTCAAAATGTAGAAACAAATCAATAAATTTGATACAAATCTGAAAATCCGAATTGGACTGAAAATTGTCCAGTTCTGAGCTCTGGATAATTGATAGCAATTAATGACTTATGCATATTTGAAAAATCTTAGTCATTATATACAATCTGGCTGATTCCTTCCCCAGGGATTATCTTTATTGGTTACAGTAACAGCAAGTCAACCTAACCAACCTAAATGACTGTTTTTCCTAAAGGATCTTAGTTACATTTTCCTGCAGAGATAATCCAACTCCTGCTATATCCTAGCTGGAGGTAACAAGTTCTATCTGATTATATGAGTCAGGAGTAATTGTATGCTACCTACATGCAGAGTTCAAGCACTTTACATCAATATGACTCAGCATCCAATAACGTACTTGTGTACTTCTACATAAGACAGTGGAGAAAATTGTACACTGTGTTTTCAACACATGTACCCATAAAACTAGGATTCCTACATCAGAATACATCAATTACAGGATAAGTACATGGAAAAATAGCAGTCTTCAGAAATCTGGGTAAGAAAATAACCTACCAAATCCTTATCCTTTTAACACTTAATTACAGTACATGGTAAATCGAAATCTGGTACCTTCCTGTTGCACCAAAATCTGATCTTCTACTGCTTATAATAAATACACAGAAAAAGCAGTATCTTTATGCTAGACATTAGCTAGTAGGACAGCTAGTTAGTACATTACCACTTGATCCAAGTTTGTTCCTGCAGGCACACGTTCAATTGTGCCAGGTATGCCGTTTGCCAAGTCTTTAAAATCCTTTCTAGGACAGCAGTATACCTGTAATGGAGACATTATTCATGCAATATATATAATAATATATAATTCTGCTCTTAACCTTTTAATATAATGATCAACATGAAGATACTACTGAGCCCAGAGCAAATACAAAAGCAAACATGAAACAAGTCCTGAAATTTAGCTATCAGGAGTCAAATCTATGAGACAGAGAAACTGGCAACGGCCCACTCGTAAAAACTGAAATACAGAAAAAGTGTAAAGCAAAAACCAAAAAAATAATGGTCCTATTGACTGGAAAAAGTGGTTTTAATGCACAGAAAAATTGTAAAAGCCTATTACCACAATTCAAGTTAAATGAGACATGGTTTAAAATATTACATCAATTTTCCTTACACCTCAACTTTGTGACCTGTAGAAGTTAAAGATAAACAGAAATATATTTTAGGCAAAACAGATTAATTATGCCTCATTGTACTTGGAGATAGCTCATTTCACTCTTTTTGCATAATTATACTGCACTGCTTCCCACACCCATTTTTCCCCCCATGGCAACAGAAGAAATTTAGGTTGGTGATTAAGAAGAGCTTCATTTAGAGAGGTTGTGGAATCTCCATCCAATTTTCAGGAGCAGGTCAAACAGACACTTGATTAGGATGGCTTAGTCAGGGATAATCCTGGTCTAGATGACCTCATGTGGTCCCTTCAAGCCCTATGATGATTCTACATTAAATTAAAATAGGTCTAACATGAATCCTCGCAGAATTCCAAGACACCTCTTTCTTGTTCAATATATTGCCATTTTATTCCGTTTCTGGTTTTTAAGCCAGTCCTCTAGCTATGCAATATTCCTCACATCCACCAAATTTAATTAATTTTTGTGTGGTTTTATAAGGCAACATATCAAAATTTTTATCAAAATCTGGCCATTTAACCAACTGAAAATTGCATAAAGGATCATTTAACAACAATATAAAAAAAAAGTGAATTTTTAAAAATATCTTTAGTTCAGCAGCTGCTGGGGAAACACAGGATTACCTTGATTAAAAATAACTACAGTGATACTATCAGGCAGAAAATGCTCGTTCTTGAAAAGTTGATATTTTGTTGCATTTCTTTACATTATTCTCAAATTTGGTGATCATGAGGTTCAGGTTTAAAATAAATAAAATTATTTTAATTTTATATAAACTGTAAATGAGAAATGTCCCATTCTTACTTGGGAACCAGCCATTTCATTCTGCCTTCTCCTACCAAAATACTGAGAGACCAATGTTTAAAGAAAACAGATATTTTGCCCAATGAAATCATGCTCGCAAACCTTTCTACTCTCACTTCATGCCCTCCCTTTGGTTGCTGCTCAGAAAAACCTTAAAAGCCATTGAGGTCAAGCGGTTTAAACCATAATTCATACAAATTACCTGTACAAAAAACTTTACCTTCTGGACATGGTTATGAGAAGACAAAAGTTATCATGGTTAAAGCAGCCATAGATCTAGCACACCAAGCATTTTTTAAATTGCTGTCCACAGATCACTGAAGGTCTACAGGGGGCTGGCTTCATTTCTTGGTTGCAGTTACTAAACTGCACAAAAAGCAGATTAAAATGCATTAAGTATTTTCTTAATACTACTTTTCTTTGAAATCAATCACTGCAGCTGCTTCAAGAAAATAATGCAGTTGGGAATGAGAGGGAATGCTGTCCACAAGTCTGTTAATGTGATAAGTGGAATAAACATTTAGAATTACTGAAGCATTCTCCTGTCATTTCTAGTTCCTACTAAACTTCAGTTCTCACACTTGGTTTCCAAGTAAAAGCTCATCCATGCTCTTATTCCCAAGCTTACTTTTAAGAAACTAAGAATGTACAAAGATTTGTGCAAAGTCAGTCACTGGATGAACTTAGGCAGAAGTTCCTTCTTGTATCAAACATACTAGGGCAGATTCTCTGGCCCTTTCAGGCCATGATAGATGTTACACTTTACAACCTGTAACATGATATATACAGCACCGGGGCCTAATCTTGTTTAGGGGCCTGATCATCCCATGACATCTAAAGCTTGATGGATGTAGTTTACCTGAACCATATATAGTTGAACCAGGCTCTGTGACTGGTTTTGTAACATCTATCATGCAAATGTGATTTAGGGTCTGTCCATTGAGAGTCACGTAGTTTGTTCACCAGGTACAGCTCCAGAGCCTATAATTTCTTATCTTCATGCTTCCTTGTTGCAGGTGGGTGAGAGTGAGGTTAAATATATAACACAGGTCTTGTTGTTATAAGTGCAAAGTACACAATTACCTTGATATTTGAACTTGAAAATTCAACTAGCCACTTGAGCTAGGGGGTTTTAGAAGTGGGATCCTAGACTGTCCCGCAGCTATAATGGCTCATACATAGGTGTGAGAGGGCACTAAGACCGAGCACATACTTGGTGCAGGGCTCAGGCATGGGCGTAAGATGGAGCTGAGACCAGGTACGCTCGGTGCAGGGCTCAAAAAAGAGTGAGAGATGAAGCTGAGACCAGGCACGCTCAGTGTAGGGCACAGACACAGGTGTGAGATGGAGCTGGTATTTGCCAACACTAGAAGTGGCTGCTTGACATACACAATAGTTCTTGGAGGTTTTCCTCTCTTCCTCCAAACAATCACCCTTGGTGTGGGGGTGGGGTTGTATGCTTAAAGGCCAAACAAGATGGAGTGTGACATGTACTGAAATTCCGGGTTCTTTCAAACTCAGATCCTCCAAATAAAGACAGTTCTGTTGCCACCAACACTGTGCCAACACTGAAAATTCAAGTATGAGTGCAGATACGATTCAAGACTGTCATGGTCTCAGCAATGGGAGGGGCAAAACTTCCATTTATTATACTAATACAAAAGTCAGACTCCATGTTAGGTGCAGTGAAGGAAGTGTTAACGTAAGAAGAAGCAAAAGTCTTTAGCTCTGTAAAGAAACACTCATAGTATGATTTCCCTTTATGTTGTAGGAAAAGAATTTTTTTTTTGGAGGGGTAAAAATGATGTAGGTTGCTGGAAGCATTAGCACTCTTAATAAAGGAATGTTGTTTTAATATCTCTTGCGTAGTGTGTAGTGTGAGGAATTAATATTTTGAAAGGAAGAAAAATATACAGACTGTCTGCATAATTCATCTGTATTGTTTTCTAGTCTGATTCCATGAACAAAGGAGAGCAGCGACATACACTCCAGAAGACAGAAGTGCAAAATACAAGGGATTTCAAAGCATTTTGTAGACAGAACTAAGCCTCGAAAAGAGCTTCTGAGTAACACTGAGCTTTACTCAGTACAGTTGTATTTGAGGATGCGGTGGGTGAGATGTGTGACTAACAGCCAGGGTAGGAGCCAGGCACAAAGCTGCTGAGGACCTGTGGGGGCACCATGGGTATTGGGGCCTGAGAGGGCTGCTGAGGGCTGGGAGCTTGCACTGGAGCACTGGGAGCCCCCAGCTTTGCTTGGGCCCTCCCGTCCTCACTGGCAGGCCCACAAGCTTCAATGCAACCCTCTGAGACTGAAGCATTTTTTCATCTAAGCTACAGTAAAAAGGTGGCTGAGATTTTATGGTTCTATGCATTTTGCCCAGTTAAATTTACCCTTATGCTAATCTGCAATAATTTTACCCTTATGATATCTAGAAATGCAGGCTGCTATAGCCAAATAAAAATGGCCACACAGCCTTAAAGCTTCACAAGCAAATGGATAGAAACTGGAAGACTAGCATGTAGGTGCAATTAGCGAGCAATCAACTTGGTAATTGCTACCATTGTGAAGTCAAGTAGCCCTTTGACCACAAACAACGGTTTAATGGCCATCTCCTCCCCACCCCCACCCAAAAAAAGTAAAATAAGAAACCAGGCTCAGAATAGCAAGCAAATAAATGTTAGACTTTACAAAGAGGAAGGCTTTAATTTAATACACACACACACATATTAATTACAGGTAAATTAAATCTCAGCTATTAAAGCTATTAAAAGTTCACATATTTAAGATTTAAATAGCTTTAATAGCTGAGATTTAATTTACCTGTAATTAATATGTATATATGTATGTATATACATTTATTTAAGGTTAAATATTTAAACTTCTGGACTATTTAAATTAAAGCTGAGTAACTAAAGTTAAATTAAAATTAAATAGATATATTTTCCGTCTAGAACAGCACCACCCAGAGCATAAGAATTCAAAGTACAGTACATGAATCGACTCTTTAAAAAACATTATGGCATGTACGCGCCATCCAGTGGCACTATGAGGTACAGAACATAACACACGTGACCAAATGAACATACATCACCCTTGTCTACATAGGCATGCATCTAAATTGGGTCCAGTTGAATCCACATCTAGATAAAACACTTGCACGTGTATCAAGGCCTATAGAGCTGCACTGTACTGCTTAAGTAAAATAAAGTGCTGGTTAAGCTCATTTAACTGAGGTCTGGAGAAGGATTTTCCTGTGCGCTTCTCCCCCCCTCAAAAAAAGAGGAATCTTCCAGAGGTGCATAACTGGCATAGCAAGCCTATACTAATCCATTACTGGCCTCCTATATAGGAAGCACAGCTGAAAGGAAGTGGCATGGCTGATGCATTTCCTGAATCCTACTACTCCTAATGTATAGCCTCTTGGGAATATAGGATGCTGAGTGTAAAGCTAAGCAGCACCAACAGCTTACAAGTCTGCCACTAAAATCATTCAAATCTGTGGCATGAAATGGGACAGAGGGAGGATGGACATTATCAATTTCCTGATCTTAACCTAAGAAAATTCATAGCACAAGAAATCACAGAAAAACTGAATGCTTGATATGAAATGAATAATGCATTCTGAGATGTAGAAATATCCAGCCTAGGTAAATCTTTGTTCATGGGCTTGTTCTGACCAACTATCACATTTCTATGGCATGCTAGAGGAAAAAAAAACACAACCGGAAGTTATTTTTAGATCTTATTTTCACAGCAACTATTTCTACTGGCTTTCACAACTTGTTTCAAACTTTGAAAGCTCCAAATGGGGTGAAACCTCAAATTCAAGCAAATTTAATTTGAATATGCAATCTTATGGTTGCACAACTCAAATCATTTTACTGTCCAATGAATAATTCATACATAGCAACTAAAACTAAGATTTAATTATGGATTATTAAGTGTTAGAGCTTAATTTTTATTTTTTCAGTCTTCTAATTTAAAAAAAAAATTAGGGGGTAGGCAGCACAGTACCATACACAGCACGGAGCAAAAAGCAAGGCAACAGATCCAGCAGGAGGTACAGTGTAGAAAGCAAAAAGCAGAGCAGCAGATCAGGAAGGGAAGGGATCAAAGTTACCCCTCCCCCCCATAAGCGCGCACACACACTCTGCCCTAGGCTGTATCATTTTTTAACTGAGAGTTTGTCTGGATGCAAGTTAAATGCTGTATTATCCTGCACCTCACTACTCTTCCCTGGAGAATGGGTCCAAGAGAGAACAGCATGCTGGCATTGAAATAGATTTCATAGACATCAGGGCTGGAAGGGACCTCGAGAGATCATCGAGTCCAGCCCCCCGCCCAAAGGGCAGGAAGTCAGCTGGGGTCATAGGATCCCAGCAAGATAAGCATCCAATTTACTCTTGAAGG
>NW_017728906.1:91559686-91578215 GCF_001723895.1 Crocodylus porosus | reverse complement strand
CCAAAGAGCGGGCTGTGGTCATGGAAGACAAAGCCTTCCCGATAACACCAGCGCCGCAGTCTTTGGTTCACCGCGTGGATCCTCCTCTCCCTCCTCAGCCCATAGCCCGAGACTGGGAGGATTGACGAAAATCCACTCCTCCAAGAGTGGAAAGAGCAATGGAGACTTTCTTGACATGACCATAACTGAGGTATAAATGGGCCCTGTATTCTTCTTTTAATAGCAAAATTCACTCTGGGTTTCATCCAGCCACTGAGAATGCAGTTTTCTTGACAATGTGCACTTAGGTCTTTGAGCCAAATCCCATGGGTTTATTAAAAACTTTATTCTGTGAGTAAACAACTTTGCCAGCACAATAAAGTCATAATTATATACTGTAGTGTTCACTGGAAACTTACCTAATTTCATCTGATTGTATTTTCTTAAAGGAGGCAGATGCTGTAAGTGCTCCCTGTCACATACTTGCTGGTGTTATTTTTTCCAGTAATATTTTGCTTTCTTACAAAAATGTGAATTCTGTTTTGTCCCTGCCCCCCTAAA
This sequence comes from Crocodylus porosus, assembly GCF_001723895.1. Classification (NCBI taxonomy): domain Eukaryota; kingdom Metazoa; phylum Chordata; order Crocodylia; family Crocodylidae; genus Crocodylus; species Crocodylus porosus. The sequence continues at coordinate 91,577,675 of NW_017728906.1, read as the reverse complement.
ATATTAACATAATATCCCAGGACATACAATTTTCTTAACATAGACTGGTCTGCCACATGGGAAATCATTTCCTGGGTAAATACCTACATTTACTTTATACAGAGCTTCAACATTGAAAATATGATAAATCTCCTCCACTGTCACTCTTGTGCAGTTGCTGTAACAACCTGTCACTCCCATGCTCCTGCCTTCAGGGACAAAGAAAAACGTGGGACATTTTTAACTGACTGTAAATTTAGAACAAATAGTTTTACAAATGTTATTAGTAGAATTGCAGATGCATTATTGTCCTATTTGTATGACAATAATGACCTCCTATAAACATAGTTTTCTGCTTTCCCCTGCTGCAATACAGAGACAATATTATTACAGGGCAAACCATACCATTTTCCTTCATTAGAGGCTCACTTGACCTGCTCAGTGAGTCAAACCAGCGTTTATTCCAAATGAATCTGATCATTTTATTCTATTTAACAAATTCTCTCACCAGCTAAATATTTCACCTACTCACATAGATAAATCAAAAACAGATTGGCTAAATCACTGTAAACACATTGCTAATCTACTAAATTATTCTGATGAGTAACTAGTGGAAAACAAATAACAGCATACTAAAGACATTCCCTTCGTACAGTAAACACTAGGAAAAGAGAGAATCAGACCCTTCAGGAAAAGAGCGAATCAGACCCTAGTAGGAAAAGAAAGTTATCACAAACTTCATGATAAATACAAGGATCAGTGGAGGCTACCATTCAAAAAAAGTATTTCTTGGCTAAAATGCAAGGTTTGGAACAAGCCGCCTTAAAAATAAATTCTTAAAAGACGTGTTTTCTTACAGGTGACAGATAGCAATGCCTATCATTCAGGTTGCTAATGCTTTCCATTACAAAACCGTTTTTCAGTTGCTCATAAATGTAGGGCCACAACCTTGAACCTGGGGCCCTGGCCTAGCCAGTATGCAATGTATCTCAGTCTCCCACAAACAGCTGGTCCCCCAGACTGGTCATGGCTGAAGTCTTCAGCAGGGCTGAACCCTCTACCCACTCCCCATTTCCAAACTGACTGGCTGCGGTTGGCTGACCCTCCACTTCCCACATATAAACCTCTGAACATGAACAGGAACTGTTAATAGGACTCTTCCTAACCGGTGACTGCTCTACTGCTCCCTCTGGCTTGTGCCTAGATTCTGTTCTCACCTTGATCTCCTGGTTTTCTAACTTGGCTTGTTGGTAACTTCGCTCACTCACTCTGCTCCTCCTGTACCTTTGACCTAGCATGCTTTTGGACTCCACTCAGATAGACCTCCTGGCTCCTTGACCTCCTCTGTCCCCCCAGATTCTGCTTGCTCATCCTGACCTGGACCAGCACGGACCCCCAAAGAAACCTACCTGCAACCTGCCATATTAAAAGACCAGATGCAGCAGCAGCAGCAGCAGCACGTGGCTGCGGGGAGGAGTCTGAGAGAAGGCTTCCTGCAGGGTGCTGCACTCCTGCTTGGACAGCAGATGGTCCCTCTGTGCTCTGTCTGTCATTCAATGAAGTTCCAGCTGTTCTCTTTCTTTCTGAGAGGGAGTTTCACAAAGCAGCCAGAGCTTAATTGTTTTTATGAACAGCTTTTTTTTTTTTTTTTTTTTTTAAACAGATTTTACAGACAGGCATTTTTAGCCTGATTTTTTTTTTTTAATTTCGTGTCCATAAATGTACAGACAATTGGCAACCTTGCTAAAATGTGCCACAACTTGAGAGAAATGTTCCCTGCCCTTCCCCTCTCCTGACTTTCAAATAACCTCCAAAACCTTGCCCAACTCCTCATCAGAAGCTAATTCCTCACTGATCAACAGACACCAAAGCGTTTACAGCCCTGCCTTAAAAATCAGTGCCACCACAATCAATACCCACAACAAGAAAACCATCAGAATCCAGGGATACTACACACATCTGTCACAAAATGTGGTGTATCTGATCCAATGCATGAAAAGCCCTCATGGAAATGATGTGGGTGAGACTAGACAAATTATAATGAGTTAAAATGGGGTGGGGCTAAATTGATTAATAGATTCATAGATGCTGGGGTCAGAAGGGACGTCAGTAGATCATAGAGTCTGACCCCCTGCCCTGGGCAGGAAGGAGCACTGGTGTCAGATGACCACAGCCAGGTGCCTGTCTAGCCTTCTCTTAAAGACCCCCAGGGTAGGGGAGAGCACCACCTCTCTTGGAAGCCCATTCCAGATTTAGGTAAAACCTTTACCATAAAGAAGTGCTTTTTGATGTCTAACCTAAATCTACTCTCCATCAGTTTGTGGCCATTGTTCCTGGCGACTCCAAGGAGCAACCTGGTAAACAGAGCATCACCTATTCCTTGCTACCTCTCTTGATGAATTTCCAGGTGGCCACAAGATCACCTCTCAACCTGCTCTTGTGTAGGCTGAAGAGATCCAGGGTCCTCAATCTCTCCTCATAGGGCTTTGCCTGCAGGCCCCTAACCATACAAGTGGCCCTCCTCTGAACCCTCTCGAGGTTGTCCACATCCCTCTTGAAGTGCAGCTCCCAAAACTTGATGCAGTACTCCAACTGCAACTGACCAGTGCCACATGAAGGGGAAGTATTACCTCCCTGGACCTGTCTATCACGCACCTGTTAATGCATGATAAAGTGCAGTTGGCTTTACTGATCACTTCATCACATTGACAACTCATGTTCATCTTGGAGTCAATACTGACTCCAAGATCCCTTTCTGCTGCTGTACTGCTGGGAGGGTCATCCCCCAGCCTGTAAGTGTGTTGGTGATTCCTTCTCCCAAGGTGCAGCACCTTGCATTTGTCCTTATTAAACTGCATCTTATTCTGTTCCACCCACTTTTCCAACTTGTCCAGATCCGCCTGGATTTGTTCCCTACCCTCTGGTGTCTTAACTTTACCCCATAATTTGGTATCATCAGCAAATTTGGACAGAGTGCTTTCTACACCCTCATCCAAGTCACTGAAGACACTGAACAGCACCCATCCAAGGACCCAGCCTTGTGTGCTCCAGCTGTTCTGTTGTAACTGTGTGCCTCCTTGTATTCTTTAGTATGTGAAAGCTCAACCCTGGTAACTCTTCCTTGTTTTACGAATAGTAAACTACAGTTGTTTAGCTTTCACTTAGCTCTAGGTAAGTGAACACTAGTTACTGATAACCTATGGGAAATCGCCACCCCGATTTCAATTTGGTGTTATTTGTTCATAAGCCCAGTAGAGCATAAGACTCACTGAAAATCTGCCAAAGCAAAGTCTACCCTTTGTAGCACCAGCGAAGATACCGTTTCCATTGCTGCATCAGACCTGTGTCCTACCTGAGGTCATGCTCAGGTGCCTGTCGCGCATCCAAATTTTGAATCTGTAGTAACAAAGAAATCCATTTTGTTGCTTCTGTCTCATTCGTACTTGTACCTGCTAATGTTTAATAATGACAGTTGAACTTCACCATACACTTAACATACTATAAAAGCCTACTCAGAACATCACTCTAAAGAGTTCCAATTGCTTAACAAATCTTCTTGCAAATAGCTTTCTGGCACGTTTTATAAACACATACATTCTGAACCTTGAGTGTGACGTTGATAGTTCTCCAGAGCCCAGCTAAAGTAAAACTAATTAATAGGCACCATATTTAGGAAATAAAGAGCCAGTGTTTCTATTAGATACATTCCTATCTCGCTTTTAATGTCTAGAATAAGGATTAAAAAATAAGTAGGCGTATTATGCAGAATATATTCTTACACGTCTAAGATTTCTTAGACAAAAGCTTAATTAAGCCGAATTTCTGGTTGATAAATTCTACCATTTTTTTTTTGGCGCCGGGGGCGGGGGGGGACGGACACCTACATAAACATGATAAAAGGCAAAATAAAGGGTCTACTCAAAAAAAAAAAGTTTGCAAAGCCACTAAAGTCACCCCAAAACTTTAACACTCATTCTGTAATATTTTATTGTGATGAAAGCCTAAAATTATCTCAGGGATTCCAGTTATTTCTGGGCTATTATTTGAAGCAGGGTTGAGGCATTTTGAATCATAATGCAGTACGGGAACAGGAAACAGCACACGAAGGCTCCTTGTGTGGTTATAAGAATGGTAAATCTCTTATTAGAAATAACCTGGAACTGAGAGAATCATCATGACTGCTGTGCATAGTAAAATACCCAGTATTGGCTCGATCGAGCTGCTTTCTAGCACAGTTTATTTAATGTTAACAGTACATTTACATATCCAAATACTTCAGATTTTTGAGAGGTGAAGCAGTAAAGTGAAATCCTACAGATAGCAGCAAAGCGTGCAGAAACTTCAGCAGACCTCCAGAAGCCAGGAGTGAGTAGTACTTGCCCTTAATAATCATGAGGCCATAAACACTTTACAAAACATGAATCAATTTAAAGTATGTACCCCCTTTTTATATACATTTCCAGAGCCCCAAAGTCTACTAGATTCATTAAACAAGTTAAAGTTAAGACCACTGTCCTAAATAACTTGTAGTCTAATGTTTAGCTTTCACAACCACTTAAAATAACAAGCACAGACAAAAATGCAGTAAGACAGGGGTTATAATCAAATGATCTTGGAGTTACTTAACTACATCCTTAAACTAATTTGTGTGTAAGACACATTTGAAAAGAAACACATGCATTATTGTGCAGATACGTGTATATATAATACAGCCTCAAGGCGGCTCCATATGATGGATACAAATATGTAGTTTGAAGTGAATGCAGTTTGCTTGTATGCAAATATAAAAATGTAGATGATATTATATTTACTTGAATCTGAGATGACCCCAAATTCAAAACAACCCTTCAACAGTTGGATTTTATAGTTGGAAAATTTATAAAATTTCCATGTATAGAATCTAATTATCTGAGATTGGTCTTTAAATCATCTTGCCCACTGTTGCAGCAGAACAGGCAATGGTGAGGCAGGTGGACTGGGAAGCAGCTTACCCTCTGCCCCATGCAACCTTGGGTCCCGCTTTCCTCTCAGCCTCTGCTCCTCCACTTCCCCCTCCAGGCTCTGATCCACGTTGGCAGGCTTTAATCCTCTTTCTAGTCTGGGGCATTGAACATAGCCCCAGCTTGGCCCCGTAACAGCCATGCAGGCTGCACACCGCTGCTATGCTCTGGCTGCAATGTGCATGAAGCCTGCTGGTGCAGAGCAAAGGTAATATGGAGAGGAAGAGGGGCAGGAAGGGGGCAAAGGCTGAGCTGGGGGGGGGAATAGGAGGAAGAGGCTGCGGGGGTAGATGAGGAATGCAGAGGTGGTTTGAAGGGGAGGAATAGGAGAAGGACAGGCAGCAGCTGCAGCAGCTATACACCCTGGATAGGGGCTGAAGCCCAAGTTACAACAGCCACCTGCTCCTCAGCCCCAAGAGCCCTCATACATGACTCTAAGACAAGGGGGTCCCCCCCTTGTTAAATGGTGAAAAAACACTTTGTCTTAGAATGGAGTAAATACCTTTAAACACCTCCCTACTTACCACCTGTACCTTCTTCAAGCTTATGAAAGGCATGCAGGTTCATCAGAAACTCTTGGACCACAGACGCTTGTATTTTCTACATGGAGGTGTATTTGAGATGCAATAGGGAAACCTCTGAAAGTAAAAACTTCCTAACTTTCATAAATCTCTCTGCAATGCCTTGCATAATTTGCCTATACCTTCCAGAGGAAAAAAAAAATTCTCTCTTGGGGTGAGATATGGCATATATGATTACAAGTGGATTCATTTATGCCAGTGCATTTCAGTGGAGAGATGAGATAGAGGAAAACAGGCTCAAAATAGGAAGCCGGATTCAAACTTCATTTTCTGGAGGAATGCTTATAAGACTGTATTTCCAAAAATGAGCAAAACTAGAGTTCAAATCTGAGGTAAAAAAAGGACTAGAAAACCAAGAAATTTCATATTTTTAGTGTCTCAGTGATATGTGAAGATGTAGTCACCTGCTACCCATGAACATAGCCAGGCAAACAGGAGAATGAATGAGTCATAGCAAATGAAAGAAAACCTTGAAATGAGGCGCATTTCACTGAAGAATGATGTATCAAACTAGAGTAATAACATGCCCACCAATACTGAAGAGATCTTACTTCTGTAACAGTAAATTCTGCAACAAAATTTTCTTCTCTAAATCAGCGTAAAAGATAAAGAGCAAATACTGGATTTTAATTTATATCAATGTACCCAAAAATAAGCCTACAAACAGAGAGAGTATGTTACATTACAGAATTGTTCTTTGCACTCACTGAGCGAAAGATCTGTTAGATCTCCACCTCTAATTGTTATGATTATTTGATAACAACCTTTATATTTCTCACTTGCGTGGTTTCTAATTGGTAAGATTTTACAAGCGGTTTTTGTGAGACCCTGCTTTTGATGCTCTCATTCAAATGCAATTAATAAGTATGCATGGTACTTTTAAACTCAACAGGCATCAGACCCGCAAATGATAGAGCCTCTGATGTTGTAAAATTTCACTACAGATAGGTTATCTGTATCGCCCTTTGTCTGCTGCAAGCATATTTATAATAGCCATTTCAATTTTAAGGGTATCTCCAGAATAACTCCTGCTGCACAGTATCAGGGAAGATGACCCTCACTTTATAGTAGCTCTCTGTCATTTTTTTCCTTTGTGAAGACAAAAGTCAATTAACTCATCAAGACATCTGTTATTTTCTTATCTCCTGTCTTCAATAAGCACTATCATTCTGAGCGATGACAATAGTCTCTGATCTGCCCACTAGAAATCTGCTTTTAAGACCTTTATTGTCACTTTATGGAAATTAACATTTAATATTATTAGGTCTCAGGATGGGATTTTCCCCACTTTTTTGCTGATTCTCAAAGCATCACAGGACATCACAGAAGTAAACTTCACTGAAAACAATACATACTCAGTAAAAGAATAGAATTTAGCCAAGGATAAGTTTCAAACAAGTTCCTTTCAAGGGTTTATATACTTGGTTTCTGATGCACCCCCAAAACCACTCAACCAGTGTTGAATCGATGCTGAGAGAGCGGGGAGAAGCGGTGGTGTAGGCACAGCTGGAAGCTGCCAGGCCTCAGCAACACAGCTCTTTGCTGTCCAGCCCCAGCATGGACACAGAGGGATGAGCACAAGCAAAGCCCTTCATCCCTGTGGGCCAGATTCAGTGGCTCTGTGGGCTGGATCCTGCCTGTGGGCTATATGTTGCCAACCCCTAGCCTAGAATAATATTGCCTAGCTCTCAAGTGGCTTTCATGTACAGTAGAAGATTTTCAGTGCTCCTTCTAGAGGTCATGGAGGATGAAGTATCCTCCACGTTCCTCCTTTGCATTCTTCAGTCTCAAAGCCCCTCTGCTGTAGCCACCATCCTCCTGGTAGGAAACTGGATAGGACTCTCTACCCACTAACAACGGTCATCAGTGGTCAGCATAGTCTTCCATCTCATCATGGGCTTGCTTGCAAGACACTCCCTCATCATGCTTTCAGTTTCTGTTAGTCCAGGGACAAAGAAAACAGAGTCCAGGAATTAAAACCAAATCTCCTGCCTGAAACACCGCACATTTCAAAGTAAATAGTCCAAAAAAACAAACTCTTAGAAACATCACCTTTGCCAATTTCTTGCTTACAATTTCTTGTAAGCATAGTTTTAAAATCAGAAATGTATTTTTATCTGATGTAATATAAAATATTCCCGACCAACTAATATCTAAATTTTAATTATATTGAGTCCACAAAGCTGCTTGAAAATGCTTTAACTCTGAAGTGGGGGCATGGTGGTTATACGCAGTGGACTGGCATTCATGAGATCTTGGAAAAGCATTTAGCTTTCTGTGAAAGTCTGTCTGTGCCTCAGTTTCACGTCTATAAGAAAAAAACTAGTGATGCTAATACAGTACTTGAGTATTGCCAGTCACCTTGCTGGGGTCACTTGACCCCAGTTGTCTTTTCCTGACTAGTGCAGGAGAACTGGACCTGATGATCTATAAGGTCCCTTCCATTCTATAAATCTATTAATCTAGTTCCCCTAACGCACAATGGGTGTTGGGATAAAATTGGTATCTGTCGCATGCTCATATTCTGAGACAAGGCATAGCCCCTCGTGAGTATAAAGACAGAACATGGATTTGGGGGTCAGGTTTCCTTGGCTCCATTCCCACTCCTGGCACTGACTGTCTAAATGACCCTCGGGTCATTTCACCTTTTCATTCTTCAGTTTCGCCAGTTACAAAATGAGTATGAAGTAGGGATGTAAATAGCGTTGAAAAATATTCATTTAACCTGTTCTAATGATATTGGTTAAGCAGTTAATTGATAACACAGCAGCTCAGACAGCTGCTGCTGGGAGCTGCTCCCAGGGCCCTTTGAGGTGGGGGAAGGGAAGGGAAGAGGTGGTGGCAAGCCCAGCCAGACAACACAGACCAGGTGAAGCACCTCCCCCTTCCCTCCCAACCCCCAGGGAGGGAGCACCTGTGAACAAGCAGCTATTTGCTTAATTGATGAGCCATTAGGCTGCCTGCTGTTTTCCTCTTAGGTTATGGGTATTAGGCTCCCTTGCACCTACATCCTGCCTGCCCTGCCACCTTCCCATTCCTGCTGGGGCACCATACAGCTTCCCTTCCCCACCAGACTGCCCCTGTCCTGAGCTAAACAACAATCAGTAAGCTAACCGGTTATCACTGGGCTTATTGGTTAAACAATTAATTGTTTAAATGTAAATCTATTAATCTAATCTAATCTATTAATCTAATATAAATCTATTAACCTACTTCCCCTAACACACAATGGGTGTTGGGATAAAAGTGGTATCTATTTTGGTAATCTAATTGGTAATAGATTAGATTAATAGATTTACATTCACATCCCAAGTATAAACTCTTACATCCACAAAGGTGTTGGATGACTTAACATATATAAAATTAAACAGCCTTAAATGAAAGTTGGTATGTATCAGAATGGCAAAGCTATATTACATTCAAGGATGAGGTCCCCAATACTCTCCATATTTTGAATTAAAAAAAACCTATGTAAACAACTAATCCTGCATTGCCTCTAGAAACATAAATCCATTTTTCATTTGTGCTTAGTTGTTATTCCAATCAATACTGGAATAATTAAAACCCCTCATGATCAATGCTCATGTTTTCTTTTTTTTCTTTTTTTTTTAAAGGCCTTCCTTATATGTGAAAAGATTTTATGAACTAGTTTCTCAAACTGCCTCTTAGATTTCTATACCAGCAGCCAAGACTCTCTTAGCCTTGTTACAGTTCTTAATTTTTCATATCAGCTTACGTTTAGTCTCCAACATTCTTGTATCTTTTTTTTTGTCTGTGGAGAGAATACCACTCCTTACCACTTCTCTTTGCTTTAACTTCTCTGCCCCTTCCCGCGCTCCACTACTTTCCAATATCCTGGTATTTTTAATTTTCATTCCCTTTTTCTTGTAAAAGCACCTGAAAGGACACAATACCCTGAAGATAGATGCTTCTTAATATATTATACTTCTGAAAAGAATGTTCTCTAATTTAGCAATATTATTTCAGACTCAGCACTTGGACCAACCTTAGTTTAATCTTTTACAACAGTCTCCATCAAAATGGTACTTACTACTGGTAAGTAAAAATTGTTACCATGGCATTTCCATTATTCATAGCATAAGGAATATGGGAGGAAATTATTTCTGCTTACCCCACACTTCCTTTCTTCAAAGGAGAAGGTCCCTAGATCTGTTATACTGACTACTTCACCTGCTTGGTGCTTAGAGGCAGAACCATACCTGACAGTCAATAGAAGCTGCAGTCTCAATCTGATAACACTCTCAATCAAGACAATTTGTTGTACTTACCTAAATTAGCAGTCACACCAATGATACTTTGAAGAGAAACTCAATTCCTCTTATGGCAGGGCACAAGAAACTCCCACTAATGAAACAAGCCCAAATCATATCCATTCTATGCTATTCTAGGTGACCTTTTCACCAGAGGACACACTGATGGTAGCATTTACTACTTGAAGTAAAAGGAAATTCTCAGGTAAGCACAGTTACATTTTCCTATTTTTCATTTTTATTAGATGCATCAGAATAATCTCTCAAATATGGACTTCTTTAGTGAGACATATTACCTATCCCATCATTTTTTCCTGGGCACTAGACAAGGAGGAAACCTCTGTCAGAATAATCACATTTGTTGAAGACTAGATGACCAAGACAAAGGAGTTTGATGAATTTATGTTCAGACATAAATACCTAGACATTGTAATTCTTTATTTCCATTCTGAAATTGTTCATGTGTAGTTTATACCCATTTGATTTTGTATCAATATTGCCCTGCCCTGTAACATAAATACTTCCTATGCTTCTCTGAAAGACATTCTCATATGTATTTCTGAAGAGGACTTGTATCCTCTCCCAACCTTCATTTTGCTAAGCTAAACAAGCCAAGGTCTATAGGACATGCCTGTAACATGGAAGCATCCTGTTCTAGCCAGAACATCCCTGAGTACACCCTGCCCACTCACTTCCACTAACATGCTCCACGTGCAGAAATACACCCGTGAGGGCCATTCTTAGGGTATCCTACTGCAGGCACTCATGCTGGATGCAGCCTGAGGCCCCTAAAAGATGCTATACTTAAGATGTGACTAACTAGTTAATTGCATCTTAAGTAATGACCTGGTCACACAGTCTGTCAATGAATGGCATAATGAAAACAGGAATAAGCCATAAAGTTATTGTACAAACTATGTGCAATAACATTGTGGCTGGCTCCTATCACGTCTGTAATTGAATGTGTGGCCTGTGCCCAGCCTCTGGAGCATACTGGAACTTTTCAAGATGTATGTTCCAGGGACTGGGAGTGCCCTTTAACCAAGTGAAGTCTCCAGATGGAAGAGTGCACCATACACTCCCGTGACTCCCAGCTGCAGGAGCATGGGGTACACTTCCCCACCTGGAAGCCAAGCTTGCTACTTGCTGGTGTGGGGGGGGCAGGTGCAGGGCTGGGACTGGAAATGTCCTGTACCAGAAATATGGCACAATGGGATCTGTTGTAGGATCAGACAATCTTGCCTCCTCCCATGCACATGTAGCATGGCAGAAAGCGTGACTGTTAGGATCCCATATCAGAACCCATTGCACCTTTACTTAAAGGTCTGTCAGGTGCCTGAGTTTTCCAGAGCAGCCACTGAGGGACATCCCAGAGTGTGCTTGCTGGTGCATTTTCCAGCACATGCTGCTGCTAATGCTGCTGAGGCTGTTGCTGCTGCAGCATAGATATGTCTTTAACCTCCTCTCATAAAAAAAGTTCTGTTTACTAACCATCCAACTGTGTCCTTTCAGCACATACCACTTAACATTAATTTTTTGAACAAAAGGTGATCAGAATTGTGTAACTGATATTACCAATACAACATATAATAGTACCAATATTCTCCTGTCTCCAAGAAATACACCCAATAATTGTATTGGCCTTTTTCAGAGCTGCATCACATTTGCAGATTAGTGGTCAACCGTAGGATAACACACCTGAAGTCCCTCTCCTCTTTCATCACTCCTAATCTATAAGCAGTTTATTTGTCCCTAAAGCACATGATTTTGCACTTTATACTATGAAATTTCTGTTTCCTCTATGCAAGGTCTGCATGATCACCCAATCCTACCTTGTATTAAAAATACCACCCAACTGTGGGTCAGTTCCAGTTTCATAAGCACACTTCCAGCTCTTGCACAAATATCACTAGTAAGAATTTCAAATAGAATGGATCCCAAGATTGATCCCTGAAGATCATCACTGGTAACTTCTCTTCAATCTGATAACTTCACTTTCTGTAAAACTTGTGTGGTCTCCCTTTTAGGCAGTTCTTTATGCATCTTACAATTATGGTATTATTTTTCCCCTTCTTCATTTTCACTAATAATTCCGCATGAAACACAACATCAAATTGCTTTGCTTAAAATTGAATAGATTAGGTCTGCTGCATTGCTTTTTATCCTGGCCCCCACCCAGTCGTGCTTCAGCGGCAGCAGTGATGACCGCTCCGGCCCCAGCCCCAGAACACTGCTGCTGTAACCACTACTGTACTACAGGCAGGGGCAGCGGGGACAATGGGCGTCGTGCCCTGGGCCAGGGGGAAAGGCTGGAGGAGGAGGACAGAGGTGGCAGGGAGAAGGGGGGCAGATGTGGCAACAGGGAGGTAATAGAGGTGGCAGGAAGGACAGAGGCAGCAGGAGGAAAGAGGTGGTAAGGGGCAAGGGTCATACCACTTGAGTCCCTTGGTCACTGCCCCTCCACTGCCTGGCCTCCTTCTGCTGTTTGCCTCACTGCAGCAGGGGAAAGGGGAATAAATTTAACATAACCCTCCAATAGTTAGATTCTATTTATGGAAAATTATAACAAGTTTTCCAGGTATTGAATTGTTGTGGGAGGGGGGCCTTAAATTTAAAGTCACCTTGGATTCAGGTAAATTTTCTGTTTACCTCCATGTTCCTGATTAATCATTCCTTGGATATCTGCTCTAAAACCCTGAATAGTAATGAACTATTAATGGGCCTAGAGTTAACACTTTATCAAAAAAATGAAGAGGCACCACCTTGGCTGTTGTTGCTTTGCTATCCCCCCAAATTGACAGGCTCATTGAAGATCTGTATTACAGACATTGCTAGTTCATAAGCCCATTCTTTCAGTATTCTCACCCGGACGTTATCAGTGCTTCCCAATCTCATCACAATAAACAATCCAATATTGCTTCTACCTCAGAATAGCAGCTTGCTTGAACCAACCATTCTAATCTTGGAATTTGTTTTTCCTAGACAGGGAAAGGGGCTGAAGTTACAGACTGAACTAAGGGTAGGAACTACACTCTTCCCATAGAACTGACATCGCTCTCTGGCAAAATATTCAGTAATGAGTGAAGCAGGAAATAGACACCATTACTTTTACTTCTGGCTTTTCACAGCCTAGCACACTCCCTTGAAGTCTTCAGGGACACCAGCAGCTGCAGAGACCCCAGTTTGTCTCCCAAAAATCAAATGCAACCTTAGGACATAGCTGGGAGTTAGAGAAATGTTTGAGCCAACTGTCAAAATCTTGAGGCCAAGTTTGGTTTTTCTTCTCAGAAAAGCTCTGCAGCATGGGGACCTAGCTGAGCTGCCAGGGACTGAGAGAAAACTGGAGGGATCCTGGCTTCCCTGAAGAGGATCCTTCTGCTGCTAATGATTGACAAACCAGCTGCTGGTGCAAATCTGTGGCGTTTAAGGCTAGGGAAAGAAGTTGCACATAAACCAGTTTAAGTGATCAGAAACTGGTTTAAATCTGTAACAGAACACAAGGTCAGTGCACATAAACCAGTTTCAAAATGACTGAAACTGGTTTAAGATAAACCTGGTTGAATGTAGTATCACACTTAGCTGATTTGGGTCAAAGCAGTTTATGAAACTTCTGACCAAAACCCCTTCCTAGTTCAAGTTAAATTGGAGTCCCCCAGCATCCCAGCATGCTTTGTAGCTCTGGGCCGAACTGTGCCGTCTGCTCCATAGAGCAAGACTGGTCCACCCCTCTGCTCCCTAGCTGGAGCAGTGAGGGCTGGCTGACAAGGGGGGTGGGGGGGCAAGTCCAGCTGGGGATGCAGCCCAACTGCCCCTCCCCAGGCAAACACCCTTTCCCCCACTCAAACTTATTGCTGGCTGCAACTGTGGCCTACAAATCCTAGAGGCACTCAGAAGTAAGTAATGAGCAACCCTGCAGAGTCTTGCTTCTGTAATTCTGGACTGCAAATTCCGAGACCTTGGAGGCAGCAAGAAGTGAACACACAGCCAGAAAGCTGTGCTCTAGCATCCCCTAGCTTGGGCCTGAGCCACTGCAGGCACATGGCTGCATTTCCTGAGTCAAAGGTATCTGTTCACTTCTGTTTCAATTTAATCTGTGCAGCTTAAACTAACCTGCAAAGACTAAATCAACTCACCCTCAGGCTTTTTGACTGTCTGTACTTAGCCTAATGCAACAAAACTGCAAATTCCACTGTAACATTTATTTCATGCATGATGTCATATGTAACAAGAGACCACCATCAGGTTTTTTATTTTTTATTTTAGATGCTCAACATTTACTTCATGACATTCTTCAGAGGTAGATACTTTACTGATACCTTAGCTGGGCAGGCTGCTATTCAGTACTCTAATTTTTACATTCCAAAATCCTTATGCTTGGAATTTCAAATACACAAATTGTAGGGAAAGATATTAACACTGTTTCTAAGCAGAGTAGATATGCATATGTATATATGTACACAAAGGGTGTTTCAGAAAGTAACAACAATTTTGAAATAAAACCATTTTGTGTGCAATGAGTGGGAAACTACACAACAGTAGGGAAACACTGTCAAACACATCAATTATTTCTGACCGTGCAGAGAAGTAACATGGTCCAGTAACGATCATTGCATACAAAGGGTTTTATTTCAAAATTTCCAATATAAAACTTTCTGAAACACCCTCTATACACATTCACACCACGCACCGAATATGTACTGCTCCATAAAAAGTTCATACTACAACCAATTCAAAGGTGTAATTTATATAACAGTGACATGATATGGTCCAGAAACTAAACTAAACAAATCTGGCTAAAACTTCTTACGTGTAGAAAAACCCAGACAAACAACATGAGGTACAGGCAGTCCTCAACTTACAATGTTTTGAGTTACAACATTTCACACTTAAAACGTTTATAAATTGACACCGTTTCAACTTTCTGATGTCAGTTTCGACTTTACAATGCTTGCTCTGATGCAACGCCACAACAGCAAACATCACCTATCTCCCTGGAGAACAACTGTCCAAACTTCCTTGGACACTTTTTTTAAGAAAGCAGACAAGACACCAGAAAAACCAGCAGCCAAGACTCCTGAGAAGACTCCAGCCAAAAACTCTTCAAAAACTCCAACCAAGAGCCCTTCAAAAATTCCAGCAAAATCACCTCAAAGAAGTCCTTCCAAATTAATATGATTGCTATTTACACTATAAATACATTAATGTAGCTATATTATTCATCTATAATTGATTGAGTACAAAATTCTGGGTTATTTTTGGTGAAAATAGGGTATCGGGTCTTGGTTCAAGAACCAATCCCCATTTATAACATTGTTTCCTATGGGAAAAATGGTTCCGACTGACAACGTTTTGACTTAAGAGACAGTTTTCAAGAACCAATTATGTTGCAAGTCTGAGGACTGCCTGTATAGGTTTCTCAGGCTTCTCTGCCCTTCCTCCCAAAATATACATTTTCAACTTCTCTTTAGTAATGTTGCTCAGGAAGAGTTTCTGAAATTGCATCCATGCCCTTTTCCTTGCTGCTGCTTCTGCTGTGAAAGATCTTACTCATTACTGCCCTTCTTCTTTGCTTGTTAGCACCACTGTGCAGAGGACTGGCTCATTTAGCTCTATGGACAGAAACATCCTCTAAAGATCTTATCAAGCACTCTTCACTCATTTTCTGTGGTTACCAATTCCATGAAGTCCCATGTGAACAAACTAGCTCTCATGAACTAGGATGGATATTTCCTTTCTGACGCTCTAAATACTTTAATAAATAGAACCAAATGAACTCCTGATCATTAAATGGATTCTGAATTAGTTACTGGCAATTTGTAGCAAGACTTTTTTGTCTGAAGACCAGATTGCTGTTTACACCTCAATACAGAAAAAGCTTTTTAGTCAGATACACAGTCCTTCCTCTCTAGTTGCAAATGTTTCTTTCATTAAGATCTTACAGAACTTTTAGTCATGAAATAAGCAGAAAAATACTGATACAAATGGGAAACTCTTCTTATAAAACTGATGGCACAGTATAGCCCTCTGTCTTTGCTTTATTCAAAGGGACTCAGTTGCCTTTAAAAAAAGAAAAACAGATTAACCAGTTTTCCCTGTCCAGATTCCAGAAAGAGAAACTAATCACAACCTCGAATATTATCAATTAATTAACTATAAATCTGCAATTCTAGTCTTGTTGACTCTGCAGTTTAGTGTAGGGTTGTCTATTCTGGAATATTTCATCACATGATGTAATGATATTAGTTATTAAACTAAAGAGACGCCAACATGCCCATGAGACGATGACAACATGCCTGCATGTTCAGGTATATCAGTTACAGATTACAGTAAGTAGATTTTACGTCAGGAAAGCAAATGCACATTACTATTACATTTTAAAAACCCACTGGACCAATACATAAATTGGATTCAACATTTAATATTTATTTTAATGAATGCCCTATCATTTATCTGCCAGGTGACACTCAGCAGTTTCCTGGAGGTTTATATCCAATTCCTGGGGACTCCAGGGCAATCCTGGAGGGTTGGCAACCCTAGTTTAGTGTATCATCCAGAGCAGATCAGGAAACTCCTGTAAGAGTCATATTAAGTACTATTGAAGCAGAAGGCCAACTGGAGAGAGGATTAGATGCATTATGATTCCTCAGCCCCCTGTCCTACTTTTGGGCCCTCCCAAGGATCGCAACCTGATTAACTACCTCATAGTGTGTGGTAGGACCATTGCTCTGTGCTCCCAGCCCTCAGGATATAGTGAAACCCTGAGCGCCCCAGAAGCTGGTAGCACAGATCAGCCTCCACTCCCAGTCCTGGGGCAGCAGTGGAGTCAAGGGTCTGCTGCTCCCCCTGTGGCTGGGAGCAGCACCTGGTTGGGGCTCAGTAGTGCATGGGAGTCAAGCATTCCTGAGGCTGGGAGCCCCAATCAGCCTAACCACATGTATCATTTAAGGTCTGATAGGAACCAGCCACAAAGTTTTTACATATATTTTGTGTAATAACTTTGTGGCTTTTTCCTTGTTTTATAACACCATTAACTACATTAATGTGTGACCAGGTTATGTCATAAGTGTAACACCTGTGAGGGGTCACAAATACATTATCTAGCTATCAGATAACAAAAATGAACATTTACTGTTTTTTTGTTTAAAGTTTACTTAGGCCCCTGCCACACGGTACACTTAGGACATGGTTAACTAGTTAATCATGTCTTAAATTATAACCCAGCCTCACAGAGCAGTTAATGACATCAAAAAACAAGGAATAAGTCACAAAGTTATTCCATAAAACGTGTTAATTTTGGGGCTAGTTCCTATCGTACCATTAAGTGCATGTGTGACCAGGTTTGCCCCTGTGGGGGGAGTCCCATCAGCTGAGAGAGCTCCGAGATATGGGAGCTTGCTACTTGCTGGTGCAAGAGGAGCCCAGCATCATGATCCAGGGCTCACCCTGGACCAACAATATGGCGTGATGGGATCTGATGTTCAAGCCCACAGCCACGCCTCCAGCCATGCACGTGGCATGGCAGGAAGCATGACTGTGGATCACACATCAGACCCCATTGTGTCTTTACCTGCATGTCTGGCAGGGGCCTAAATGTAATAATAATAAGAAAAAATCCAAGTAATCTGCAATGATTTTTTTCCAGCTTTGTTCATTGCACTGGAGAAACAAAATATTTTTAATTCAGGTTGATCTGAAATATTTGTTGATTCATTGATTCAGACAGCAAACCAAAAGGTCAGTTATTTATACAGCACTATTATGGACCTTCTGGAACGACTTCAAGTACAACACAGAACCTCCCATCATGATTCCACTTTATAATGTTATTAATATCAGCTTCAGATTACTTCAGTATAGCCTACTCTCTTACTGGAGACATGCTCTCACTGGACTCATGACTCCTTTTTATAATTTTGAGGTGATTATTCTAGAGTTTCATATCTCAGCAAGCTAGAAGCTTGTTTGCTCTTGTTGCTTTACTTGGCCATCTTGTCATTTGTTTTTGCAGATATTAATCACCACCTTTTTTAACCCTTTTATGGCCATATTCATAGATTCATAGATGCTAGGGTCGGAAGGGACCTCAATGGATCATCGAGTCCGACCCCCTGCATAAGCAGGAAAGAGTGCTGGGCCTACATTACCCCAGCTAGATACA